>NC_136426.1:55085053-55685053 GCF_052849685.1 Lactuca virosa
TTTTATAAAATTTCCCAATCTTAGTTACTTTAGGAAAATGTAAATTTGATGCTAATACATGAAATTGCACATTGCACTTTGTAAAAGTCGTTAGTGGAGCGTGTGTGGTTAACCGGCACACTAAATTGGACTAACAAAGGGTGGAAATGGGTAGCTCGTAAATTATCATTGATTAATGGAACGTGTGTGGTTAACCGACACATTGATTAGGTGGTAAATGACATCGAGAGTACCAAGGTAATTTGCATGGTTATTCACACCTTGTTTGTGATTCTTGGTATCCCAATCACAAATGGAAAGGGCATAATCGAGATTAAACATGTCATTAAATAGTCCAATGAATCTCAAAAGATCTAGGAATTTCATTTAAAACCTAATTCATTTTAAATTTCGTTTCCATGGTGGAATTGGTAAATCGTCATTTACCTACCTTCAAATAATTTACAATTGGATTACGACATCCCTTTTCTGAATTGTGAATTATTGTGTTGGGTCCTAGCCTTAATATTTCATTTGGGTGTTATATTAAGGATTTCCTATCTAATCTAAAACTTGTCCTTCTTCATTTTCAGATGTCTACCTCAAACAACGCTTCTGGCTCCTCAAACAATAACAACAATAACTCTTCCAACTCTTTCTCGCTCTTGAGCATTTGTGCCAAGGTGACATTTGATGGTTACAATTTTAATGATTGGATCTGTAACATCAAAATGACCTTGCGATTCGAGGACAATGAATACGTCCTCGATAAATAGCTAAACGAGATAGATGAATCTAAAGCTACTCCTTAAGAAATAACTGAGTATAGGGCCCACTGCAAAGACGCGGCCAAATTGTCATGTATCATGGCGACTACTATGACTCCTGAGCAACAACGGGTTTATGAGGACTATTGGACTTACGAGATGTGACAGGACTTGATGGAGAAGTATGATCAAAGAGCACGTCAAGAAAGGTATGAGATAGTCAAGTCACTCATAACCACCAAGATGAAGGATGGAGAGTCCATCACGACCCACCTGCAATGCATGCAACGCTATGTGGATCGTTTGCTCAAGCTTAATGTGAACTTCGATGAGGAGCTGGCTATTAACATAGTCTTGCACTCATTGCAACCTTGCTATGATCAGTTCAAAATGACTTATCATTTGAGAAAATAGGAAGTCATGTTGAGCAAACTTCAAGGCTTGCTAAGAACCGCTGAAGGTGGATTAAAAGGAAAAGGTGTTGAATCCACTCCTACTGCTGCTTCTCCAGTCCTGGATATTGGACAAGGGAAGGGGAAAAAGAGGAAAGCTCCCTCGAAGCAAAATTGGAAGGGAAAGTCTCATGATGTGTCTTCTAGTAGTGGACCCAAAGGAAAATCCGGTTCTGCTCACCCTGCCACAGATACAAAAGAAGCAACGTGCTTCTATTGCCAAGACAAGGGGCATTGGAAACGAAGTTTCCCCAAGTACCTACAGGACATTAAGGATGGGAAGATCAAGCCTACCTCGACAGGTATATACACTATTCTATCTAAAAATTCATCGCATTATAATTCTTGGGTCCTTGATACAGGATGTGGTTTTCACATTTGCTCTGAATTGGAGGGACTAAAAGAAAGTAGGAATGTGGAGCTTGGGAAGATGAACCTGATAATGGGCAATAGGAGATCGTCACCTGTTACCAAGATCGACGTTTATTCTTTAAAGCTTAGTAATGGATTATGTTTAGACTTAAATAATTGTTGCTACTCGTCAGAAATGACGAGGAATATTATTTCCTTTCATGGTTTGTACAGACAAGGTTTTGGATATTTTTTTAATAATGAGAATGGATCTATTAATTCTTATTATAATGGTGTATTTTATTTTGAAGCATTTCCTTGTGATGGTGTATATGAAACTGTGAAGGTTGTAGACAATTTAGGAAATAGTGTGTTGCAAATTGATACGTATAATGGTTTAGACAAAGCATGCTTGTGGCATTGTCGTCTTGGACATGTCAACAAGAAGTGCATTGCCCAACTCCAAAAGAATCTAGTGTTAGAATCATTTGGCCTTAGGCCAGGTGATACATGCGAATCTTGTTTGCTTGGAAAGATGACTAAATCACCTTTCACTGGTTCTTGTGAAATAGGTAAAGGATTATTGGATCTCATACACACAGATGTGTGTGGGCCCGTCGGATCCACCACAAGGGATGCAAATCGATTTTATGTGACTTTTACTGATGATTATAGCAGATATGGATATATCTACTTAATCAAGCACAAATCAGAAACCTTTGAAAAGTTCAAAGAGTTCAAACATGAAGTCGAAAATCAATTGGGCAGGAAGATCAAGATGCTCAGATCTGATAGAGGTGGTGAGTATCTTAGTATCAAGTTCCACGACTAACTTAAGGAATGTGGAATTGTTTAACAATTAACACCTCCTAGGACACCATAACTTAATGGTGTGGTTGAGAGGCGTAATCGAACCTTGTTGAACATGGTTCGTTCCATGATGAGTCGAGCTTCACTACCAATCTCATTTTTGGGGTATGCCTTAGAGACTGCCGCCCATATCCTTAATCTAGTCCCAACAAAGAAGGTTGCCAAAACACCTCACAAGATGTGGACAGTGAAGGTTCCCTCATTGGCACATATCAAGGTTTGGGGTTGTGAAGATTTCTTTAGACGAGAGACTCACGACATGCTTGAACCTCGAAGTGAGCGATGTATTACATCGGCTACCCATAAATGTCCTTTAGATACTTGTTCTACAGACCAAGTGAGAACGTGGTCTTCATAGCATGGAGGGGAGTTTTCCGCGAGAGGGAACTCATATGCAAAGAGGACAATGAGAGTACAATTGATCTTGAAGAAATTCAAGAGTCAAGCGATGAAGGAACCTCTTGTTGGGTTATGAGCATTCTAACACTCCTAAGTGTACATGCAACCCTAAATACCTTGGATCTATGTTTTTCTCTATTATACATACAATTATGAACATCCAAGGTATTATCCTAATCTAGCATACAAAATAATAAATATAACAAGATAGAATACATACCTCTTTGATGTAGAATGTCTTCATGAAGCTTGAGTGCCTAGTGCCCCAAGTGTGACACCTCAAATGGTTCACACAACACCAAATACACTTGGAATAACTTGAGAGAAACTTGAACACTCCTTGAAATCGTCTAGCCCTCACACTCACACATTAGTGCACGATTTCTTGAGCCATGGGATTCTTTTATATGGTGGTTATTAGGGTTACACCATGTAACTCATAACTTTACCCATTCCTTATGCTCCATGGATTTTAACCTCCATGGAGTATCCATGGGTCACCCCATGGACTTAGTCCAACATAAGAAATCTTGGATCACAAGCCCACATATATAAGAATGAATGATTTACACAATTAACCCATATATTTAATTAGTCTCCTTTTGATCACTTAATTAATTCCAAATTAATTCTTGATCAATACTAATTAAATAACCTTATTAATATATTAGAACTTATAATATATTAACCAACCTTAAGTGTTATTTCTCTCATTATAGTCTATCCAAATGCATGATGCCATGCAACCCAAATGGACCATGCCGGGTCGGGTCAAGTCTTACCAATTATAGTTATGGACTTAGACATTAATCCAACACCTCTAACACTAGCACTCAACCTGAGGAAGAAATTCATGTTGAACCTATTGACGAGTCATTACCTCTTAGACGTTCCAATCGAGTTAGAATGGCACCTGAGTTTTATGGTTTCCATATTACTACAGATGGTGATACGTTTATCAATTATAGTACACTGATAAATTTGGATGAGCCTTCTAACTATAAGGAAGTTATGGCGGGCCAACAGTCTACCAAGTGGAAAGAGGCAACGGACAGCGAGATTCAGTCCATGTATGAGAATTAAGTTTGGAACTTGGTTGACAATGTTCCAGGTCGTAAGACAGTTGGGTGCAAATGGATCTTTAAGAAGAAGACCGACATGGATGGAAAGTTACACACGTTCAAGGCACGACTGGTTGCGAAGGGATTTACTCAAACCCCGGGGGTTGACTATGATTAGACCTTCTCACCAGTGGCTAAGATCAAATCTATTAGGGTTATGTTAGCCATAGCTGCGTTTCATGATTATGAAATCCGGAAGATGGATGTTAAAACTGCTTTCCTTAATGGAAAGTTGGCTAAAGATGTTTACATGTGTCAGCCAGAAGGTTTTGTGGATGATAAATACCCCAATAGATTATATAAGCTTGAGAAATCAATCTATGGATTGAAGCAAGCTTCTCGCATATGGAATCTTTGCTTCGATGAGAAAGTCAAAGAGTTTGGCTTCTCTAGGAGTGAAGATGAGTCATGTGTATATGTCAAATCTAGTGGGAGTATAGTTAGCTTTGTAGTATTGTATGTTGATGACATACTACTCATAGGAAACGATGTTCCAACCCTACAGAAAGTTAAGTCCTGACTTGGAAAGTGTTTCGCTATGAAGGATCTTGGAGAGGCTGCTTATATTCTGGGAATAAGGATCTTGAAGAATATGAGTAGAAGACTAATTGGACTTAGTCAAAGTACTTACTTGGATAAAGTGTTGAAGCGTTTTAGCATGGAGAATTCCAAGAAGGGAGAGTTGCCTATCCAGAGCAATACCAAACTGAGTAAGACTCAGAATCCGAGTACTGATGCAGAGATAGCAGAAATGAGTCGAGTTCCATATGATTCCTCCGTTGGATCGATCATGTATGCTATGACATGTACTCGCCCTAATGTGGCTTTTTCTTTGAGCATGGTCAGTCGATATCTAGGGAACCCGGGTAAAGCTCACTGGATAGCGGTTAAAAATATACTTAAGTATCTGCGAAGGACGAAGGACTGGTTCCTTGTGCTTGGTGGCAGTGATGACTTAAGAGTCACAGGGTATAGTGACGCCAACTTTCAGACCGACAGAGACAACTTCCGCTCTCAGTCAGGCTGGGTGTTTACCCTTAATGGAGGAGCTGTGACTTGGAAAAGTTCCAAGCAGGAGACCGTGGCTGATTCAACATGTGAGTCAGACTATATAGCCTCGAGCGAAGCGTCAAAGGAGGCTATATGGTTGAAGAACTTCATTGGAGACCTTGGAGTTGTACCATCCATAAAGGAGCTGATGGAGATTTTCTGCGATAAGGAAGGAGGGGTTACCTTAACCAAGGAACCAAGAGATCATGGAAGATCCAGACATATCGACAGAAAATACCACTTCATCAGGCATCGGGTAGAAGAAGGACTCCTCGTCGTTAAGAGGGTATCATTAAAAGAGAATCCTACAGATCCCCTCACAAAGGGTCTGATTAGGATTAAGCACGTTCAGCATGCAAGGAGCATTGGTCTGAAGGATGATATTAGTTTTAGTGATTAGATAGATATTTAGAAACTTGTAATAGATAAATGTAATTGACATTTGATGATTAAGTAATGGAGATTTATTTATGAGTATTGTTTACTATCTTTTGTCAGTTGTTTATCTTTGTGTTTCAACTTTGCATGTTTTACTTCCTAAATAATTGGATTATTAAAATTATTCACAGTCAATCATACTTTGGAAGTAAGTAATGAATTAAGACTGTCATGAATTGGCTTGAAGATTTCCTAAGTGTTTAGACATAGCAAATGTTTGCTGCAAATTACTTCATGGAATTTATCACGAGTAATTATGAGACAATAATATCATATAATCATTAAACGGAGATATATGAGTTGTTGTTTACGAGTTGGTTGTGCATTAATAATGTGTAAACGCATCAGTAACTAGATGTTATAAAACGTATTGTTGTGTATAATTTGATCAGTAAATAGTACAAGCATATAAGTCAAAGTTCATATGTTCCTTTTACCCCAAGCGGTAAAAGCGATATCTTGGGCACCTCGATGATTTGGTGTTGACTTATGTGCCGGGCCCGGTCAGGACTGAATTGATGTGTTCAATTAAGTTCACTTTCATACAAATCAGAAAACGGGAAACAAACTGTTGGACATTGAGAATGATTCTATTCCATGTCATTTGTCCACATGATATCTTGCAGAACGAAGGATTATATGATTCCTTATCTAAGGACACACAACCGACTAGGTCAGAGTACGACAATGGCTTTTGAGAGCTAGGACTGCTAGTCAAATTTTAAGGTCATACTTGCAATTATAGTTATTAGACTTATCCAAGTAGGAGATTGTTGGTATAGGTGTCTAAGCCCATAACTATAATTGGTGTGTACTTGATTTGATAGTAGCATGGTCCTTTTGGGTGGCCTTCACTTTAGCAACTTGACAGGATGACTTTTAGAGAAAGAGGTTGATAAATGATTCATTAATGTATTATGACTTCCTCTGTCCTCTCATCCTCTTTCTAGAAGTGTTTGTAAGCCATTAGAGGTGCAACATTTGAGGCACTTGCTTTCAAGAGTCAAGGATCTACAAGGTTTCTTGTTATTGCTACATAACAAGTGAGGTAAACTTCTAAACCCTAATTGTATATAGATTTCGATTTATATATGCTAGATCTAGGGTTTTGCTTTGATATTCAATTTGCATGTTCAACTAGTGAAAAACTTGGATCCAAGGAAATTAGGGTTGCATTAACATATAGGTTGTAGTTATGCTCAAACCCCATCAAGACCATGACGTGGCGACGAAAGAAGTCGTGATCCAAGTTCAACATCGACCGAGCCCACGACGTGGTGGATGAACAACAACAACATGGCGAAGAGGCAGAATGACCAAAAACATCTTTTTTCAAGCATAAACATATTTGATTTTGAACATGACAAATTTCTATACTTTTAAAATGATTTAAAACATAAATCTTACACATACAAACCCTAATACTTGTCAAGACAAAGTCTAAGTGCAATAGACTTAAGTTAACCATCGCTCTGATACCACTGATGGGTTTCGAGCCTAGTCAAAGACCAAAAACATGGCCATGAAAATAACAATTATGATCTAATAGACTCGAAACAATAGATCTAACTCAACAATCCATGCAACTTATAAGACATAATAAAAATATATAATATAACCATAACTTTGCTTTTTCAGTATGTTTCTTCATTTGACGAGATAGTTGGATGGACTAGAGAACAAAGCAGAGAGTTACCCTTCTGATATAACACCCAAGAAATAAACTAGAAGGAAAAAATAAACATTCCTCAAACTGTGAGCTGCACACTGAATCGAAAACTTGATCCTACGACCGGACACGTTGTGATGATCAAAGTGACATGTCGTGGGGAATTCTTTAGGATTTTGAGGGTACCAAACTTTGATATTTACACAAGTGCCAAAACAATATTTGGAGTTCCCGTTTATAAAGGGTGGTGATTTGAAACCCTAAAGATAATTACCAAATATAATAATAATTATCAATGAAATTCAAATCATTCTGGAACATTCAATATTCCATTATCTTCTAATTAATTAATTAAATTATTAATTAATGAAAAAAACAAATCTGTCATTTAAATATCTTTTCGGTTCTTCTTTATTTTGTTCTTTTTTGTAACCCAAAAAGAAACTACTATTTATAGTAATATTATCAGGCTTTTTACGGCTATGGGCACTAATTTCCATCAATAACGAGGATGAAGTCGCCTTCACTAAAGAGCCCAAGGACCATGGTAATTTGAGACACATATGGAGAAAGTATCATTACGTTCGACATAAAGTGGGAGACGGAGACATCATTGTGAATAGGTGTAACACCCATTGTTCAGGTAATTTCATTTTTGACCCTTAAGTATGAAATTTGTTGCAAATTGTCCAATTGTCATTTAAGTGAGAAACGGATGGTCTATTGAGTACATTGCGCTTACTCAAACGTATGCAGGGCGTACGTGGCTGGGGGTCTGTCACACCCCCGGCCGGCAGCGGAAATGTTGGGCGGTGCGAACGAGGGGAGATTCGGCCGAGGCATATATATATATATATATATATATATATATATATATATATATATATATATATATATATATATATATATATATATATATATATATATATATATATATATATATAGGTTAGAATGTGGATGGACAACTATTGTGCGGACGTGTGGACAGTGTTATTCAATGACAATTACTAAGAGAATAAGTTGTTTAGTAATGTGAATACATTCAACCTCACTCAAATATCGTCATTTTCATGCATTCTCACTAATTCTTATTCATTTTTGTTCTCACATATCATTTTTCACTCATTTTCATTCTTACAGAATACGACTCAATAAACATTCTGACAACATTGTGACAGAATGAGAATAATAATAAAAAGTCTATAATAACCTTATAGACGATTTAGTTAGTGATAATGTGTGATAATGATAATAGTTATGTAAGATTGAACGTATTCATATCATCAAACAACATATTTTCTTTGTCATTCTCACAGAATAGCATTGTCCATACGTCCGCACAATAGATGTCAATCCACATTTGAACCTAGCTCTATCTCTCTCTCTCTCTCTCTCTCTATATATATATATATATATATATATATATATATATATATATATATATATATATATATATATATAGTATAGAACATAACACAAAAGAATATCACAAACATTTCTTTTATTTATTATAAATTATTATGGAATTACATTGTTTTAAAAGACAAGCACGCAACCTAAACATCACTAGAAACGATAAATAGATGGAACTAAACTCCACCGGCTTCCCTTAACACTTCCTCCCCATCGACACAACTATCCTCCACACTCATTTTCTTGAGAATACATGTATTTTTGGAAAACGTCAACATAATGTTGATGAGTGCACAAGTTTTTATAGTTTTTGGCTTTTATTGGGTTGTATTAATTTAAGAATCCTTTTTCTTTTAGAAAAACCTTTCCTAAAGTATTTTATCAACCCTAGCTTACTATCTTTTAGGATATCTAACGATCATATCTTATTATCTCTAGGATATCAACCGATTTTATCTTATTATCTCTTAGGATCTATTTATTAATCCTAATTTACTATGTTTGTAGGATATCCAATGATCCTAACGTATTTTAACTACCATTCTAAGGCGTCCCTGATGGTAGTCTGAACTCTAAGGTGATCTAATGTATTACCATGATCCCCCATAATCGACGTTGTTTGACTAATAATTTGCCCCTACACGACACTTCATCAGATGTTGAATAGTGAATAATAAGAAAGTTATCATGCCGAGATTGTAGCCAGCAATCACAGATGGGGTTGTCAGACCCCATATACATCTATACATTTCTTTCTATGTCTCGCAAGATTAACGATTATAGGTATCGGGGAATGTCGATTCTAATTAAGGCTTTTGGATGAATATTACAGCTCACTAACGAATTGACCTTAGGTAGTTATCTTTTATCTTTCAATCCTTCCTAGGGATTTCCTATAAGTATCACAATATAAATATTTTATCTTATATTTGATAATTATAACTTTTGATCTCATAATTATTTTGTATATATAAGTATTCATACATATACCCTAGTTATGATTATATGAAAACACAATATTTGGGCAGAGTAACAACTAGGTACGGTGCATATCCTTATATTTGACCAACATAACTTCTAGGTACTATGTTATCCTAGGGACTTGGCGATTATGACATCTAGGTATTATCTCTTCCTAGACTATCGGGCATCATATCTCTTAGGAGTAATATCATAGCTTAAACCTAGGCATATTATCTACAACTACATTTTCCTAAGGCTTTAAGCTTTATAAAATGATTTGATAGTTATAGATATAAATATATTTTGATAAAACCATTTGATAAGCATGTAATCCCCCCGTAAAACATTTAAAATAGTAAAAGAGGGGTCGTGAACTCGCCCTAGTCACGCGAAACCTTTGATGTAGGGTTGTATCGGGCTCGAGACTCCGGGGACCGCGCCTAATGGCAGCTACTTCGAGAAGAGAGTGAGAGTGAATGAGATGTGTGAAGAACTGGAATGACACTGCCCTCTATTTATAGTCATGGATTTGGGGTACGTGCGGCGCAAATATCAATGTGCGTCGCGCATGACAATCATGGCTCCATCCAGACAAGGCCGTGTGTCACGTCCCAAATTGGCCAGGTGTGCGGCGTGCGGAGACGCGCACCTGGCGCGCACGAAAAGATTTTGCAAAAATCATATCTTCTTTGTGCGAGCTCCGATCTAAGGCATCTATATATCTATGTGATGATCTCAATGGATACTACAACTCTCCTTTAGGTTTTTTTGGCTACTTTTGACTTTCATTTTCGTGCCTAACAGGGGTAAAAATAAATGATTTTGCAAAAATTATATCTCTCTCGTACGGATCCCGTTTCCGATAAACTTTTTCCTAAAGTTTAGATCTTGAGGAGTACCACGAAACTCTTTTTTTCACTTTTAATCAAAACTCAACCAATATCTAAGTACCATTTTGAGGTAATATATTTTAATTACGCGGTTGATTTCTATTTCTATAAAATCCATAACTCTTTCCTTTGGAGTCGGATTTTTACAAATCTTATGTCCTTGAGATCACGTTAACAAGTACTATCCAAGTATGTTAACCAGCTTAGAAAACGTTACAACTTTTCGGACGCTAAGTTTTTAGTGTAAAGGACGTTTTAACAAATAAATGTAACGGCACATCCGATTTTATTATCTCAAAAATCAATATTACAATACTAATCTATTACATCTATTTTCCAACTCTTTCCTAATGGTGATCAGTGACCGAAACCTCTCGGTTGTCTCAGGGTAAAACCCTAATTTTTAGGGTTTGATCCCTATTTAAGCATCATTAACTTCTCAAGACCTTTCCCTCATCATCCGGCCACCTCCCAAATCGTCCCTTGCAATCCCTAATTTATTGTGTGAGCATATTTGAGCTTGAGAGTGCACTTTTGGTCTTCTTGAAGGAAGAAGAAGGAAGGGATATCATCTTGGAAGCTCAAGGCATCTTGGATCCAGAAGTGTTTCACCCTCTAGCATCCTTTGGAGGTATAAAGTTTGAAACTTGATGAGTTATTTACTTGGATCTTGTTAGCCTTGAGTTTGTGTTCATTTTTAGTCCCATAAGCTTGGTGTTCATGAATATGGATTACTCCAACCAGAACAGTTGTCCTTTCAAATGTTTTTAGGTGTTAAGAACCATAAAAATGTGCTCTTGGTCTTTCTATCCCTTCCATGCAAGAGTTACGATGTCTTAATGGATTATTAAGTTAGGGTTTTAGCTTTTGGACCTTGTCTAGCCATGGAAAGTCATAAAGGTGGACAGTTTATGACTTAGAACGATGTTTTGGCTCTAGATCTGAGTTTGGATGAAAGGTCTTTAAGGAATAAACACTTCATGAGAAGAATTGGACCCAAGCTGAGTACGATGGGCGTACCAAGGAATATGTTGTGCATACTGGGTTTGAAACCCGTGGTCTGGATGAGTCATGACTATGCCCAACGTAGTGACTGAGTATGCAGAGCGTACTCAGTTATTTTGACTTTCCTTGAATTTTGACTTTTTGACAACCTTTGACTTGGGGTTTGACCAAGTTTGACCTAGGGGCATTTTGGGTATTTTGAGCAGTAGTTTGAGTTTAGGTCACTGTTTGTTGTATAGGTTACCTGTAGAGTTGGCATTTGGTGCAGTGTCCTTTTATGTCATCTTTTCAGACTGTGAGGTGAGTTTCTTTATTGTACTTGTGGGTCGAAGGGCCAATTTTGGCCTATTCGGTTATGTATCCTGGTATATAGTATGTTTCTATGTTGTAGTGATATGCTAGATCTGCATGATTAGCTTTTTGAAGGTTATATGTTTATCTGTTGCATATGTCGATATAATGCGGTTGGGTTGAGGCAATATTGCTCTCTGCGGAGGCTAACAAACCCGGGAGCAATCCAGACATGAATTGTAGGCCAGAAAGGCAAGACAAACTCATGTTGTGGGCCCAGGGGAAGTCCAAACCCGATGGATGTGGACCCGAGGGTATTCCAGTCTGATGACTGATTAGACCCGTTGTATATTGGCATTATAGTCTGATGATTGATTGGGTCGGGGGTAATCCAGCCGGATGGTTGTGGACCGAGGGTATTCCAGTCTGATGACTGATTGGACCCAACATGCATGATTGTATATGTTATATATTTGTGTGGTGGTACTTTGGGGTGGGGGTGGGAGGGGGGGGGGAAACTCAATAAGCTTTGGCTTACGGTTTAAGTTTTATGTTTCAGGTACTTCATATGATCTTGGCAAGGCGAAGGCTTGATTGTGAGCATCCTTTAGTTTTGTAAACATTTATGGTTTGTGGTTTGGTTTTGAAAATCGAAAATTTTACCTTGATTTTTTTTGGGATGTTACAAGTTAGTGTCAGGGCCTTGGTTTGAGTGAATTGGGTGAGCATTTGTGTGAATCCAGACTCAAACTAAGGATCTGTAAAAGTTTTCAACATTATTTTCAAAATTGTTTTCAAAGGTAACCAAAGAAGGATGAGATGTGTACGATCAGCCGGAGCAAGAAAGTGTACCCCAAGATACCCACACTGTTATGTGCTTATGATGATTATGATAGAACTGCATACTAGTTATAGGATATGGATCTTTAGGAATTGAAAGATAGAATTTCCTGAATTATGATGCCTTATTTCCTATAGAGAGTTTTTGCTCGGACGGTATTTGCTTGATGTTTAGTAGGACCCTTTCGGGTGTGAATTAACTACTAAATTAATACGTTAAGTCATATGTTGTAAAGGTTAAATAATCTGAGAGTGAAAGATTTGGCCCTATTGTGCAGCTCTTGTTTGAGTCCAACCGTTGTAGGGTTGAGTCTTTTAATATAAGATTATTTAAGTTATGTTGTATGTGATTGCATTCATGAAGTAGTTAACTGGAACTAATGGGGGTCTTTCGGCAGTTGATTAAAGGGTGAGGTGGGGATCCTAGGGTAGCTTAGGAAGTGTTGTAGTGTGCGTTGTGTGCTGTTTAGCGGATTTTGGTAGTATCATTGTGAGGAGGTAACTTAGAAGATTCGAGATGACTCTTGAGGAAAGTATGGATAGGTTTGGAAGGTAGTATCGGGCCCGTACTACTAGAAGCACAAGATCCATAATCGAATCGAGGGAAGTTACAAGGATTCTAAGGAGCTGGTTGAAGGTAAATGGCAAGGTTGATATCATGATTCGTGACAGTGTTTCTGTATCTGTCAATCTTTTGATTATGGTTATTCAAGCTGAGGATGAGTATGGTGATTGTTGGAATTTAGTGGCCATGTCGGGTTGGGTTTGAATGGTGTAGACGTAGGTGAGTTAATTGATTTTGAGGTCTCAAGGGCCTTACTCGAGGTAGTTTCAGCTGAGTCGCATGACTTAAGAAAGAAGCAATCGTTATGATCGGCTCGAGGATTGTAGTCGAAGACTAAGTGATTGGCAGATGGATTGGAATGTCCTATATACGATAGAGGCTATGTTCTTCCAGTTTTCCGCATTCATAGGAGAGAGAGAGAGAGAGAGAGAGAGAGAGAGAGAGAGCGAGAGAGCAGACATGTGATTTGTAGAGTTAGGATGTAGATCCAGCATGAAGTTATATGGTTGCGGCTTTTTGCGACAGTATAGCAGTGTGAGAATCCACAAGAGGATCCTTGTGTATGGTTGCCTTGAGATGATATCAAGGGTTTGCTTTCTTAGGATATAGGTTGGTTAGGTGCTAGCTGATGGTTTTAGGCAATTAGGGAAGTGAATCGGGAGCGACAACTTTTGTTGTCTCTAATGTATCCCGGCTATGAGAATGATGCCTTTTGTATTTATGAATGATTCTTGCAATAAATTAACAATTGGTATATGTGGGCGATGAGTGTAGTAGTTTATTTGTTTCTAGATAGGAAGTTGGTGTTTTTGCTTGTGCATCTGCATGGAATTCTTGATGTTAGAGGCATCCATGATTGGGAAGTTCCCGAGGTCTCCATCTAAGATTCGGAATCTCTTTGAGTTTGCTTGGTCTTTATCTGGAAGATCATCTTACGTTGTGTTATATATCCCAAGGGTCAGGGATGATATGCATCTGGGTGAACCGGTTTGAGCTTTTGGTCGATTTGCAATGTTAGATGGTGGTAGATCGAACCCTAAGTGGGGGAGAGCTGGATATTTGCTTAGATGATGAATGATATGTTAGAGTTATGGTTTCATAAGAATGATCATAGGGATTTGCGATTTGGGTATGCGAAACATTGGTTTAAGATTTGGTCAAGACGGGGGTGCAGAGCTAGTTGCCATCATATGTATGTGTTCAGGAATGCAATAGTCATCTTTGCAGCAAGAAGTTGTTGGAAAAGGAACTTGTTGTAGCTAGTGGTTCCTTTCGGAAACATCGAGGAATAGGTAAAGAGGCATTTGGGTCACTCAGATTGAGTATCGATTGTTGAGGGATTTGTCAGCTTGTTGTATAGATTGATATATATAGTCTAGGATGGGCAGTTGTTGATCGATCAATCAATTTCAGACTTTGGTACGTTTAGACCCTCGTGAAATTTGTCTAATAGTGTATTGGATCAATGGATTAGCTTTCAATGCATTCTCGATCGTTGGTCTTTTCGTTCATTGTCAATAGCAGAGGTTCTTCAGAAGTTTAGAGCTATATCAGTTGGATTTCAATGGATGCGTCAACCTATGTTCAAGATATGTACATTATACATTTTGGTTTTTGGATATGGGTACGCTCAATGGTTGGTTGTGAAATTATTATTCATAGCAGGCTTGAATTTGACATGTGTCCTTGGTTATCGGAAGTTAGGATGTTGGGGCAGCGTTGATTAGTTTTCAGGTGTGGCTTGGATCTGTGTAGAATCTAATTTGGCATTTTTGCGTCGGCAGGATTGGTAGATGATTGACCCAACCAGGGTTTTGACAGCATTTCTGATGGCTTTAGAAGTTTTATCGAGCTAGTTGCGTATTGGTAGGATCTGTTTGGTTTCAATCAAGATACGGGATCTTAGTTTCGGCCATTCATGAGGATGTTTCTGTTAGCGGTTGAGATTCATGATTTCGGTTAGATCTACTGATACCGCACCCAATAGGTAAGGGTTGTGAGGAAGAAGGAGTGCAGTGGATCCAGGGTCGGTTACGTGTCTTCCCTTGGGGATATATGTAGGTTAAATAAGATAGCATGAGAACACTTGGCTTGAGTTATTGGCATGGTGTGTAATTGGTTTATAGCCCTTAATTGGAACAAAAGTGCAACCACTTATCTCATTCTCTGGTTATGTGTGACCATGTTTTGCCTGATTTTGCATTGGTAGCTGCCTGTACTATGAAAGAAATTATATGTGATAGAAAGGTATGGCCATATTTATGTTCGATTAGCATTACGAGGGATGTTGATTGAGTTCCTTCAAGTCAGTGGATTGATGGTTGGGTATATTTAGGCCCCCGTAGTGCTTTTCGTGAGTCTTCAGGCCATTGATGGGATAATGGCAAGATAGGCATAGTACTGTGAGCTTACCGTTTAGAGGTGAGCAGGTGTCACGATGTATCGTGAACCAGTGGTTGTATGATTTATATGGTTTGGACCCGATAGTCTTTTGATTGAGGATCTTAGGTCTCGAATCGTTGGTTTTCTTGGCATGTTTGGTTTTTAGTGCAATTTTGGGAGTCTGGAGACTCAGTGACCAGCTAGTTTGGATAATCTGGGCAGTTAAAGGTTGTTGGGTGTAAAAGTTGTGCACCAGAAGTCTCTTGCAGAGTGTTTGCATTATGAACCTCGTTTGCTTGCGGGCTATTTTATCAGAAGTTTTGTTACCAATGTTGGGTATCCATTATCGAATCTCGAGTCATGAAGTTCATTTTGAATGTATCGAGTAATTTGTCAAGTGGAGGCACACCTGAGCTGATAAGGGATTTGGATGCAACGTGAAATTCTTGGATGGACCATCATTATGCTCGTGGGAGCAGTGGGTTGATGATGGCTTGTCAGGAAGTCAAGTATGTATTTAAGGTTTTGGGCACAACTTTCGGATTTAAGGATTGTGCAAAATTCGCGATCGGTATGTTTTGAGTATTCTTTCCGCATATTTTGTTGGTGTTCCTAGTCAGGGACTTAGGGTAGGTTTGACGAATGGATGATCAGCAGTCTTAGAGTATGGTTTCTAAAGTTTAGAATTGATGGGTTTCCGGTTTCGGGAAGTATATTGATGGAGTTGGTTATGGTTGTAGTTTTCAGAGTTCCCGGTTGTGTGGTTCTTACTATAAGTTGGGTTTTTCAGTTAGGGAGAGATAGTTAGTCGTGGAGATTAAGTAATTTCAAGTTATTGGTTTGTTTGTTGGCAATTGTGGGTTTCCGTGTGGTCTCTCAAGTTTTCCTTATAAGATGTCTGGATTTTGAAGTGCTTAAAGGTAGTTTGTAGAATATGTTGACATTGTGCGTGTTCCACTACAACGGTTATTTAGTTGAGACTCGTGTTGGGAGTCGCCTTTGTTTCAAGTGGAGGGTTCAACACCAGTGAATAGTCAAAGGTTGTGTTTTTCTAATGGTATCATAAAGATAATTCAAGGCCGAAAGGGTTTTGTATGGTTCAGGTTGTGAAGTGAAGTCATTTTGGATGTGTTCCGAGATGGTTTTGCCTGCTTGGGAGTCAGACAAGGTATTGGATTTCTGGATTTTGGGCAGAGTAGGGATGGTTGTTCTTCAGTGGTTAAAGTTAGTGGGTCAAGGATTCATTATTAGTCAGGGTATGTAAGTTTCTCTAAAATTGGGTTTTGAGTGTAGTATAGCAAGGCAGTCGCTTGTATGAGTCGACTTCTTAGTTCGAATTAGAGTTGTGGAAGAATTGTCCAAGTTGTCGGGTATGTCTGGAGAGTAGTAAGGGGTGATTCTGAGGACGAAATCTAATTTAAGTGGGGGAGAATTGTAACACCCTTTGTTCAGGTAATTTCATTTTTGACCCTTAAGTATGAAATTTATTGCAAATTGGTCCCATTGTCATTTAAGTGAGAAACACGTGGTCTGTTGAGTACTGTTGGGGTGAAAAGTTCTTCATGTATGACTTTGTAATGGTTTGACTCTTGTAGACCCACTTTCATGTGGTGCATCAGCCTTTAGACCCATGTGTTAGTGAGAGTGAGAGAGAGACATGTAAACACCTCTATAAATAGTGGGTTCATACCACTTGTAGAGGTGTGCTTGAGAGATGTAAAAGTGAGTGTGTAAGTGTGTGTTATTTATGTAGTCTATATCTAGATCCTTTTTGTGTAACACCATATACAATCAATACATCTCTTGAACACCCAAATCACCATGTTCATTGTGCAAACTTTAATTCCGCATGCCAAACCATGTTCTTGTGTCTCTACAATTGGTATCAGAGCGGGTCTTCAAGATCAAGGTGATTTTTGAAGAACGATTCTTGGTTTGGCAATTTTTGTCGCAATTTGAACATTTTTGGTGAGTCTCTCTCTATGATCTCTCGTAACATTGAATTCGTGCGTTGCGTTCTTGATTTTTGATCGTTTGACTCGTTGGATCAAATTTTTCTTGAAAAACCCCATTGATGATCCAATAAATTTTTTTTATCAAGTCCAAAACCAAAATAAAAATCAAATTTTCGTTACTGTTCATTAGATACAATATTCGAAGCCTAAAAACAATTTCCATTACTTAACTGATTCATTGATTGTATTTTGAGCCCAAACTAATAAATCAAGTAATGTTCATCTATCTAAATTCGAAGCCCAGTCCAGACTGATCTGTTACTGTTCACATACACGGTTAGATATATTCTATTCTAATCAGTTCTTATACCTTGAATTTCTTCTCTCGTTGTAAATCGGAGTCGACTGCAATCTAAAGCTTTGATTATTCAATTGAGTCAAGTTAAATTTAGGGTTAATAGTCGAACACTTCAACTGTTGTTTGAATTCACGTGTTTGATTTCTGGATTGGAGTCAAAATTGAAGTGTTTGTTCTTAATTTCTTTTTATCGATTGAAAATTTTTACCTCACAAGTGAATCGATGTTGATTGATCTTGAGTTCCAGATTAAGATTAATTGATTTTTGCTAGCAATATGTGTTTGTATGCTGATTAGTGATTTGAATCGTGTTTTGGAGTCGACATCTTGAATTCATACGAACTGATGATGATCGATTGCTGATTTAAGGTGTTTAAAGATAAATTCGACTGGTCACTGTGATTATTAGGAGTCGATTGATTTGTGTAGGGTGAAGTTCGATTTCGTCTTTTGATTTCACTCGTTCTCATCTGATTTGGAAGTCAAAACATAAGAAACGAAAGTCAAAATTGGAACGAATGTGATAATTTTGTTTCGATTTTAATTGTTGGAAGTCGACTGTTCAATGGAAGATGGCATTTGATTTTTGGTGATAACAAATGGCTAGATTGAAGAACCGATTGCGAAATCGATGTTTGGAGTTTTGATTTTGTTGTTAATCAGTCAAGTGGTCAAACTCGATTTACAGATTGTCACTGTTTGCAAGTCGATCGAGTATTGCGTTGTGTTTGAAGTCGATGTATCAAAAATCGACTGATGTTGGTTATTGATTCGATTTTGATTATTTGATTTTGAACTCAAAGTGTGATCGATGATTTTGAAAAGCGAAAACTGGAGTTTATAATCGATAGCTGATTAACAGTTGATTTCGAATTTGGTGTATTTGGCTGAAAAACGAAGCGTGAATGGATTGATTTCGTTTGTTGCTGGTTGATGTTGATTGTTGATTTTTGAGTTTTGGTTCGAATGGTTGAAGGATTGGACAGTAGTGTTCTTGAGTTCATACGTGTGATAATCAATTTGGGTTAATTGAAATCAAAAGAACAGATGGGAATGAAGATTCGAATGGTTTGGATGGATGTCAAAAGCGAATGGTTGATCTGTGAAAAGAGAAGGTCGATAACTGGGTTTGCTGTAAAGAACGAAGGTTTTTGGAATTTTGTGTAACTGAATTCACGAAAAATTGAAGAGGTTTGATCACGATGGTCGAAAATTTGGTATTTGATGACTAACGAAAGATGATTTTGGGAAAGAATTGGTTTGCTGATTGATACAGTAAATGCGACGAACGAAAGTTGGAATCGATTATACATAACGATTAACTGTAAGAACGAAAATTTAATTTTGGGTTGAATGTACGAAGTGAACAAATTCGATTCAGAGGTATTCAGAGGTTACTGTTCATTAAGAGGTTTCGAATGCTTCGAATTCGTGTGTTTGGGAAGATGATTTTCATACGAAGAGGAGAGAGAAGGAAAATCTTTGTATGTTTGGTTGCAAAATTTTCGTATGTTTGGTTGAAGCTTTGTACGAAGGGAAGGGAATTGTGTGAGAAACGAAATTGGGGAAGAAAGAAGGAAAAGTTTCGCATATGGCCCTTATAGTTTCGACTGTTTGACAAATTTTAAAAAACTCTTCGTATGATTGGCAAATGTTTCGTATGTTTTGCTCAAAAATCAGAATTTTCGAATTCAGCCCCTGAACTTTCGAATATTTGGCAACCTCCACAATTAATTGAAGTTTCGAATGTTTGACACTTTTCACCCAAATTCGAAAATTTTCTAAATTTTCGAATATTTGGGACAACTCTTCGTATGTTTGGAACACAAATGACAGAATTTTCGAAAATAGTCCCTGAGGCTTCGAATGTTTGGCGGTTCATACCCAAATTCGAAAAATGACTGTTTTTGCTGAAAA
This sequence comes from Lactuca virosa, assembly GCF_052849685.1. Classification (NCBI taxonomy): domain Eukaryota; kingdom Viridiplantae; phylum Streptophyta; class Magnoliopsida; order Asterales; family Asteraceae; genus Lactuca; species Lactuca virosa. Next base: position 55,104,729 of record NC_136426.1, read on the forward strand.
TTGAAGAAAGTGCATTTCAGGCCCCTACAGTTTGTGCAAATTGACGCTTTCTACCCAGCTTTGGAAAAGGGGGAGAGTTTTGCATATTTTGTTGTTTTAGGCGCAACGGGTCACTGCAGAATTTTGAAATTGACAATTTCTACCCATTTTGAGAAATTTTGTCAAAGGCGATCCGTGAACGAAGCTAAAAATTCAATATTTTTTGGATTTTCCGGATTGAAGCACAAAGTTTATGCCACATGTTAAGGGGGAGTTTTGACACGAAAAATTCCAAATGGAGCACGTTCTTTTTCCTTGGGAGTTTTATAATCAAATTTCGATTATAAAAAGGGGGAGAAGTTTTATATGGAAATTCGAACTTGAATTTTTCATATTACGCGGATTTGAAGACCGAAGTGACCTTGATTTTTGAAGTTTACGAAATGATGCAATTGGATGTTCGGAAATAATGTATTCGAAATGGGTTTGGTTTTATTGAAGATTTTTGAGGTGTGTTTTTATGCGCAACTTTTGGGTGGTTTTTTGGAGTTAATCATTCGTTGCTGCTCGGATTGTATGGTCTCACATCCTAGAGCCCAAATTGAAGAATCATGGAAGAATTGAAGATTGAAGTTCGTTTCGACATGTGTCACCTTTGAGGCTCGAACCGTGTAGTTGCTCGATTTTGGAAGATTTGAAGTGGGTCATCCATTCCTAACTTTGAGGGGGAGAATGTTGGGGTGCAAAGTTCTTCATGTATGACTTTGTAATGGTTTGACTCTTGTAGACCCACTTGCATGTGGTGCATTAGCCTTTAGACCCATGTGTTAGTGAGAGTGAGAGAGAGACATGTAAACACCTCTATAAATAGTGGGTTCATACCACTTGTAGAGGTGTGCTTGAGAGATGTAAAAGTGAGTGTGTAAGTGTGTGTTATTTATGTAGTCTAGATCTAGATCCTTTTTGTGTAACACCATATACAATCAATACATCTCTTGAACACCCAAATCACCATGTTCATTGTTCAAACTTTAATTCCGCATGCCAAACCATGTTCTTATGTCTCTACAAGTACGTTGTGCGCACTCAAACGTACGAAGGGGGTACGTGGTTGGGTTAAACCCTAATTTTTAGGTTTTGAACCCTATTATTAACTTCTAAATACCTTTTCCCTCATCAGCCTCCACCTCTAAAATCGTCCCTTGCAAACCCTAATTCATTGTGTGAGCATCGTTTAGCTTGAGAATGCATTTTTGGTGTTCTTGAAGGAAGAAGAAGGAAGGGATATCATCTTGGAAGCTCAAGGCATCTTAGATCCAGAAGTGTTTCACCCTCAAGCATCCTTTGGATGTATAAAGTTTGAAACTTGATGAGTTATTTGTCGGGTTTTAAACATTTTAACACTCCTATGGTGTACATGAAACCCTAGATGCTTTGGATCTATGTTTTCTGTATTATACATGCATACATTCAATATTCCAAAGCATCATCCTAACTAGCATACAATGGAGTATAAACAACATGAAATACATGTTAGATGACATACCTTTTAGTGTAGTTGAAACATTGGACCTTTAAGAACTTAGTGCCCCAAGTGTTGCACCTCAAATGGAATCACACAGCACCACCAACAAATGGAGGAACTTGAGAAGATGTCACTTGCACTCATAAAATCGGCTTGGCCTCTTGTGTTTCCACTCTCTTAGGTCTAGGTCCCGATTTCATAGCCTTGGGTTTCTTATATAGTGTGGCAAACTAGGGTTACATCATGTAAACCCTAATGACTTTCCATATCCCTCATGCTCCATGGGTTAAAACCTCCATGGAGTATCCATGGGTCACCACATGGGTTTGGCCCAACATGAAGAACTATGGATCATAAGCCCACATTATAAGAATGAATGATTTACATAATCAATTCCCATATATTTAATTAGTCTCTTTTGATCACAAAATTAATTCCAAATTAATTATTGATCAATACTAATTAAATAATATGATTTCATATTAATATATTAGAACTTATAATATATTAATAAACCATAAATAACCTCTTCTCAATTATCCATCCTTCAGATTGTTCCGGTGCCATGCAACCCAAATGGACAACGCTACTCTCGGGTCAAGTACATACCAATTATAGTTATGGACTTAGACACTAATCCAACATTATTTTCTTAGATCTTGTTAGCCTTGAGTTTGTGTTCATTTTTAGTCCCATAAGCTTGGTGTTCATGATTCTAGATTACTCCAACTAGAAGAGTTGTCCTTTCAGACGTTTTTAGGTGTTTGGAACCATAAAAATGTGATCTTGGTCCTTCTATCCCTTCCATGTAAGAGTTATGATGTCTTGATGGATTATTAAGTTAGGGTTTTAGCTTTTGGACCTTGTCTAGCCATGGAAAGTAAAAAAAAAGTGGACACTTTATGACTTAGAACGATGTTCTGGGTCTAGATCTGAGTTTGGATGAAAGGTCTTCAAGGAATAAGCACTTAATGAGAAGAATTGGACCCATGTTGAGTACGTTGGGCGTACCAAGGGGTACGCTGCGCGTACTGGGTTTGAAACCTGTGGTTTGGATAAGTCGCGACTACGCTTAGCGTAGTGACTGAGTACACAGGGCGTACTCATTCCGTTTGACTTTCCTTGACTTTTTGACTTTCTGACTTTGACCTTTGATCTAGGGGCATTTTAGGCAATATGAGCTTTAGTTTGATTTTAGGTCACTTTTTTTTGTATAGGTGACCTGTAGAGTTGGCATTTAGTGCAACATCCTTTTCTACTATCTTTTCAGATTTTGAGGTGAGTTTCCTCACTGTACTTGTGGGTCGAAGGCCCAATGTCGGCCCATTCGGTTATGTATCCTAGTATATACGATTTTTCTATGTTGTAGTGATATTTTAGATCTATATGATTAGCTGTTTGTTGGTTATATGTTTATCTGTTGCATATGTCGCCATAGTGCGGCTGGGTTGAGGAAATACTGCTCTTTGCGGAGGCCAACAAACCCGGGAGCAATCCAAACATGATTTGTGGGCCAAAATGACAAGTCGGACTCATGTTGTGGGCTCAGGGGTAATCCAACCCTATAGATGTGGACCCGCGGGTATTCCAGTACGATGACTGATTGGACCCGTTGTATATTGGCATTCTAGTCCGATAACGGATTGGGCCAGAGGTAATCACAGCCCGATGGTTTTGGACCTGAGGGTATTCTAGTCTGATGACTGATTGGACCCAACATGCATGATTGTATATATTATATGTTTGTACGGTGGTACTTTGTGGGGGGAACTTACTAAGCTTTGTCTTACAGTTTATGTTTTATGTTTTAGGTACTTCATATGATTGGGGAAAGGCGAAGGCTTGATCGTGCATATCCTTCAGTTTTTATGAGATTTGATTTTGGGATACTCTGATTTGGGATTTTGACTTTTGGGAAACTAAGTTTTGTAAACATTTATGGTTTGTGGATTGGTTTTGAAAAACGAAAATTTTTACTTGGTTTTTTTGGGATGTTACAATAAGGTATGATCTGAGGAGAATCCTGGTGATCCGTTCAAAAAGCCATTATCAAGAGAGAAACATGATGGTCATGCAAGGACCATTGACATGACTAGATAATGATTTAATGTAATAGTTTATTTGTTAGTTTGAATTATTATGAAACATATAACGGTATGAATTGTAACCTTTTTTATTTTTATTTCAAAGAGTCTTAATAAAGAGATTTTTTCTATTAAAGTTGTACTATATTTTACTTTTTCATGTTTTGAACCCTACTTCCATAATGTTTAACTATATTAAAACTTCCACCATAGACCATACGAGATTAGACATTGCATAAAGATTCCACTAACATTGCATTAGTACTTGAAAATAGAGATTTTAAATATTGGAACAATCCGCACCTAGAGATTACTTCATGTATTTAGTCACAAGTAATTCTAATATGACAATATCTTTTATTATTCAAACCGAGATACATATGGGGCTTTGTTTGCAAAATCTGTAAAGCATTGGTGTGCTCCAACATTATCCATAATTAGTAGTCTTGAAGGGTATTTCCATGCATGATTAGACGAGTAGACAAAAATTATGCGTTTAGAGTTTATTTGTTCCTTCTCATAACTAGGAAGTGATATCTATAGGCCCCTCGACGACTTGGTGCTGACATCTAAAGTGTTTGTACAAACCTTGAATAAATTGATGTGTTCGATTTAATAGTCAGATGTAATTTCAGAAATCGTTAATCACGAAATAGAATGTTGCACATTGAGATTGACCCATATCCATGGCTTATGTTTATAGAGATATCTAGAACAAAGGAATAAGTCGATCACTTGTCTACGGACCAGATTTTGATTCAGATCAGAGTTTGGAAGTTGTATTGGATGACTACTCTCTATTGATTGTTAGTGAAATATTTTTATCCTAAAAGTTAACGACTTGTCCAAGTGAGAGACTGCTGAAAATAGTGTTCAATGTCAATAACTGTTTTGGTAATATTTTTAATAATGGGAGGGTCATTTTGTGTTGTCCTCATGACCCAAATAACATAAGGAAATGGAGATAAATAATGTGTTAATTTATTAAGAAATTAATAAACTAATTTGAAATTATTTTTGTAAATTAATTAAAAAGTTTAAATTAATTAAAGGGCTTGAATAAGCTCCTGAAGAGCTTCATATTGACAATTTCAAAGTATCCCTGGATAGGGATAAGGTTTTTTTTTTGAATTAGATAATGATAAACCCTAAATGTTTATGTCCTTATAGAGTTCTATATGCTACCTATAAATAGATTGTTAGGGGTAAACCTTGGAGACTACTTATTCCTCCTAGAAATTCGTCAATACTTTGTCTCTGTCTCTGTCTCTCTATCTCTCTCTCTCTCTCTCTCTCTCTCTCTCTCTCTCTCTCTCTCTCTCTCTCTCTCTCTCTCTCTCTCTCTCTCTCTCTCTCCAAATGGTTGCAGATTTTGTATAAACCCTATTTTAGGTTTAATCCTTTTTCTTTTGGTGTTGTGGGTTTGATTACATTGTAACCTTCACAAATAGCAACGAACTAGCAACTACGATATCACAATCAAGCAACCAAGTGGTTAGTAGTTCTTTGTTTTGTTGATTTTTAAAGTACGTTGCTAAAACTAGTAAAACATAGATTCTAGGATACATCTGCACTTAGGTAAATCTTTTGATTATTCTGCTACCTTCTGATAGTATACTTGATGCTAATAATCCCCAAGAAAATTAATTTCTACATATGAAAAGAGCAAAATCAATCCAAGATGTGGTATCCTTATAATGCCACGAGTAATCACATAACCAGCGACAAGATGAAGTTTCGAGATCTCAACCAATCAATTCAAGGTTATGTGAAGTTTGGAGATGGTTCAAAGGTCATAAATGAAGGCAAATGATCAATCTTGTTTCTTTGCAAAAATAGTAAAATAGACTACTTCAGAACATTTACTACATACCAAAGCTATGCAATAACATTATTAGCTTGGGCCAACTCTCACAAAATGGTAATTGAATCATTATGCATGGATTGTTCTTTTTGGATTCCTGACAAAAGAAACAAGTCTCTAATGAAGGTAACGCAGTCCAAAAACCAGTTATACAAAATCTTACTAAATGATATAGATTCTAAATTTGATTTTTGTTTAGGCCAAGAAATTTGCATGTGTACTGATGAAAGTAGTAAGAAGTTTGAAAGTTTTGTTGTAACAACTCATGATAAATGCAATAAAGGATTGGGTGAGGCTAGAACTACCATTGAGAAAATTTTAGCTGGTATGTCAGCAAGCCAATATGCATTTATAAAAACTAGAGTAACACATGATGTAATGCCCGTGTTTCTAGGCTAGCCATTAATATTGACATTATAGTCTAGGTTAACCTTTGTAACTCATTTTGAAGAAATGAAAAAGGAATTATGTGAATATTATGTGAATTATGTGTTTTATGCTTAATTATTAGGGTTTAATTAATTAAGAATAAAAATGAGCGTCAAAAATTAAAATTTAGATAAAGCCGATATCTATTAAGAAACTTGTAGTGTGCGTGACAAGGATTACGGATATATAAATAATGCCGAAATCCGAGTTATAACGAAGAAGTTATGACCTATCGAAGTTTCGCAACAAACCGGCACGGGGCCGAATGTCGTAAAACGTGAGTTTTCGATAAACTACTTTTTGGCCTTAGTGATCTAAACGAAACTCGTAGTCTTCGTTAAACCGAGAGTAGGCATAAAAAGAACGCCCAAATCTGACTTCGTATGAGGAAGTTATGATTTTTCGAAGTTTCAGCTTAGCAGTAGACAGCTAAAAACTTGAATTTTAGATCGAGTGATTTTTAGCCGACACGACCTAAACGAGAATCGAAGGTCTCGTCATTAGTAGCACAACGATAAAAAGCCTGATGAAAACGGACGTCGGATGAAGAAGTTATGAATTTTTAACGGATTTCCTGTCCCGGTCTGTTAAAAATAATAATATAAAAATTAAAGTCAAAATTAGCCGACGACGTCTAAACGAAAGTTGTAGAGCGTAATTTTACCTACGCTTGCATATAAAGAACGTCAAAAACGGAGCTCGTATGCGAAAGTTATGGATTTTATAAGTTTTTGCACAAAAATCGAGAAAATTCGCATAGTCACGTTTTTGCCACGTCACCCTCGCTTAGATCGTGCCACGTGTCCGAAATTGGTGAGTCATGTGAGCCACGTGTCCTCGCCTCGCATGTGTCACATGTCCGAAACGAGACTGAGTCATCCGAGCTGCTGAGCGGTCCAATGCATGTCCGACGCGTGTCCTCATTCACATGTCTGAAGCCCTCGCAAGAAGCCACGGAACCCTACTTCGGACCAGTAGACCTCGGTCCAATCAGGAGAGGACAGCAAGCCTTCGCACGTGCAGACCTCGTGCGAACCATCCCCCTACGAGCTTCGGATCTGCGACGCGTAGCTCCTTCTCAGCCGTCGGATCAGGACTTCGGACCTCTATAAATACAAGGGTCATGCGAACCCTCCCGGTTACTTTTGAGATTTTGCCATATTTAGCCTCTTTCTTCATATTTTCTTCATCTTAACATCCCCCAAAGCCCCGGTATCGATTATAAGCCCCGGAATACGCCACGAAGTGCCCGTGAAGCCGGAAAATTTATCTTTGCGGTTTTGAAGCCCGACCCTCACAGAGCCCGGTTTCTGAATAAAACTCCCGGTTTTATTAGAAACGAACGTTTTAGGAAACGAGTTGCTGCCCGATTTTCATTAAATCAAGTGAGTGTATAGTCACTTTCATTTTACACATAGATATGAAGTATTTACCTTATAATACGTGCTATGTGTAAATATATTAATTGTTTATTTGAGGTGACTGTTGAGTTGCTGTTTTATATAAGTTTTAAACTGTATAAGTATTTTTATCTACAAATATGTTGGGTAGAACATGGGTAGATAGTTGGTGTGTGATGAAATAAAGTGATGAGAGGCCTCGTTGTGATTGTGATTCAGTCATCTAGTGGAGTTTGGATGACGACCACGGACTTTCTAGACAGTCCAGTGGGAAGCACTAGCAGGCCCGCAACCTGTAGGTGTTAATGAACTTGGGTGTTTATTCGCTGTACTCCAATCCCCCTCATGGTTGCCTTTAGGACATGTATGGCTAAGGAAACCCCTTAGAAGTAGTGTTCATCCCGATGATATTCTTTAGGCTAGGTCCCTTGTGAAAAGTGTTTAGGGACGTAAAGTGAGGATAACGGGAACGGGTAATCAGGGTTATTATTGATTGATGAATTTAATAAGTTTATTATTACTGTGGGTTGAAAACCCTATATTCTCACCAGGCTCCCAAGCCTGACCCACTCAGTTTTTTATGATTACAGGTAGTGGACCCCGAGCATAGTCGGAGGATGACGTGAGATTTTTGGATTATAGGCCAGTAGTTGTAAATAATTGTAGTAAGGCTTATAATGTCTTGTTTATGCTTTTGATTTGTATCGGAACATGACATCCCGAGGTTTTGATATATATGGAAAATATATACCTTCTTAATGAAGGGTTTTGATAAACTTTTATCATATGTTGTTTGGGGACCAATTCCGCAACATTTTTTGAAAAGATTTCTCTGATTTTATTTTAAAAAGCATAAATTAAATCGGTCTTTTCTGGCCGAGAAATTAGGGGATGTCACAGTTGGTATCAGAGCATTAGTTTAAGCGAACTAAGAAATTATAGGATTTCTAGACTTAAAGTTAGAATGCTAAGTGATGATTGTGAGATGAGTGTCTACCATATTTTAGACACAAGCACTAGTTTATTTTAGGAAAGATGTCTAAAATGACCTTATGTGCTAAATGCTATGTGTTTGCCATGTGTGCCATTATTTGTTCGGATCTATGGTCTGTTGCCGACCGGATCTGGAAACCTTATGTGTGTAGGATTCTAAGCGTATGATTACGAGATTAGAACTAACATGTAAACGTTTCGGAGTGATAAGGGAATTGAAATGTCTAACATGGATAAAGACCTAAATTAGCCTTATTCGGTATATAGATTGTAATGGCAAGAACTCGTAGTGGAGTTGCAAATGCAAACGGAAACAGGGATCAACAGCCTCAACCCCAAGTAGTTGAGAAAGTACCTGTTGTAGGAGATGCACCTGAGCCAATGACGATGGCTGGGGTACAAGCAATGATACAGACGATGCTGGATCGCCAAATGGAGGAGACGAGGCGATTACTACAACAGAATAGGGAAGAAACTATGATGCCTGTTGAACAGCCCGTATTGAATGAAGGGCAATCAGTAGGAGGGAACTATAGTGGAACTCTTGGTCAAGCCAACCCACCGATAGTTAGACAAAACAACCAGGATGGAGGAGTTGATGGACACGGATGCAAATATAAAGATTTCATGGCATCTAAACCACCATGTCTATCTGGAAGTCCGACACCGGTGGAAGTCATGAACTGGATCTCCGAAATGGAGACGATGTTTGAAAGCTGTGAGTGCAGCAACAAACAAAAGACCGCACTTGCAATTCCTCTGTTAAAGTCTGGTGTGTTGAGCTGGTGGAAATTACTAGCTGATTCGATGCCCAAGGGAGAAGCTAGTAAGATGTCTTGGGAAGACTTTGTGCTACAACTGAAACTGCAATACTGTTTTGAGCAGGACCTTCTGGAAATTAATAATGAGTTCCAGAATTTAAAGAAGGGAAAGATGAGCGTTACTGAATACGCTGCTAGTTTTACTGAAAAGATGAAGCTTGTTCCTTACCTAGTTCCAACTGAACTCTCTAAGGTCAACAAGTTTGCCCTCGGATTACCAGCGGACTTTGGTCTGATGGTTAAGCAAGTAACCACTTTGAAAGCCGCCATCTGGGCTGCTAAAAATATTGAGGTTCAGATCAAAGAGAAGGGTCTGGAGAGGGCAGAAGTTGGTGAGAAGAGAAAATTTGAAGGAACTTCAGGTTCCAACAAGAAAAGAAAATTTTCTAAGTCTAAGAAGTTTGGAGGAGGAGGAAGAGAAGTGAAATGGTGTGAGAAGTGCAAGAAAAAGCACTCTGGGAAATGTAGCGAGGGGGTGACTTGCTACAAATGTGGAAAGACTGGGCATTATGCCAACGTGTGTCCATCCGACAAGAGGGTATGTTTTGAGTGCCATGAAGAAGGGCATGTTTTTAAAGACTGTCCAAAGAGGAAGGATGCAGCAAAGCCCAATCTGCCACCAAAGCCGAAGGCGAGAGCCTTTCAGATGACCCTTGAAGCTGCAAAAGAAGAAGTCGATGTCACTTCAGGTACCTTTCTCGTAAATGAATTGCCTGCCCAAATTTTGTTTGATTCTGGAGCCAATTACTCCTTTATTTCGCATGAATTTGGTAGAAAACTAGCTTTGCCTATAGATAGACTAGTTAATGCCTTATTAGTCGAGATTGCTAGTGGCAAGTTTGTACCTGTTAGCCATCGTATGAAAAATATCCTCATTGACTTGGATGGGAATAAGTTCCACGAGGAATTATTGCCTATCGAGTTAAATGGATTCGACATAGTTTTAGGAATGGATTGGCTTAGCGCCAATGACGCCGAAATATTGTGTAGGAAGAAAATAGTAAAAGTAAGCCCGCCAGGGAGAGAGTCGTTTATGGTGTACGGAGACAAACGCAGAGTAAACTCTGGAATCATTTCCCTAATGAAAGCCAGAAAGTGTTTGGCCAAGGGGTGTACATCATATTCAGCGTTCGTGATCGATGCTAAGAAGGAAAAGAAGGAGGTGCAGAATATTCCGGTGGTGTGTGATTATCCGGAAGTCTTTCCTGAAGATCTTCCCGAATTGCCCCCTGATCGACAAGTGGAGTTTCGTATCGACTTGTTACCAGGAACGACGCCGATAGCCAAAGCACCATATCGATTAGCACCAACTGAAATGAAAGAACTTATGATACAACTTCAGGAGTTATTGGACAAAGGTTTCATTCGACCTAGTTCATCACCCTGGGGAGCCCATGTGTTGTTTGTAAAGAAGAAAGACGGGAGCATGAGAATATGCATCGATTACAGAGAGCTGAATAAAGCGACAATAAAGAACAAGTATCCGTTGCCGAGGATCGATGACCTGTTCGACCAGTTGCAAGGTTCAAGATACTTCTCAAAGATCGATCTTAGGTCAGGATATCATAAACTGAAGGTGAGGGAGCAGGATATCGAAAAGACTGCGTTCAGAACAAGATATGGACACTATGAATTTTTGGTTATGTCGTTCGGATTAACCAATGCCCCAGCAGCTTTCATGGATTTAATGAACAGGGTTTGTAAACCATACCTTGATAAATCCGTGATAGTATTCATAGACGATATCTTGACCTATTCGAAAAGCAAGCAGGAGCATGACAAGCATCTTCGTGAAGTGCTAGAAGTTTTGAAAAAGGAGAAGTTGTATGCAAAGTTCTCCAAATGTGAATTTTGGATTCAAGAAGTCCAATTTTTAGGTCATGTGGTTAACCAAGAAGGAATAATGGTTGACCCAGCAAAGATTGAAGCTGTGATGAAGTGGGAACAACCAAAAAGTCCTACGGAGATTAGAAGCTTTTTAGGATTAGCCGGATATTATCGCCGATTTATCCAAGGTTTTTCTTCGATCGCTACTCCATTAACAGCTTTGACCCACAAAGGAGCTACTTATGCTTGGAATGAAAAACATAAGGAGGCCTTTGAAAAGTTAAAGAAGAGACTGTGTGAAGCACCAATTCTTTCGTTACCTGAAGGAGTTGAGGACTTCGCAGTCTATAGTGATGCCTCTGGAGTTGGGTTAGGATGTATTCTGACCCAAAGGGATAAAGTGATAGCGTATGCATCGAGGCAGTTGAAAGAGCATGAAAAGAACTACCCCACTCATGATCTGGAGTTGGCAGCGGTAGTTTTCGCCTTAAAGATATGGAGGCATTATCTTTATGGTACTACGTGTAAACTTTTCACTGATAATAAGAGTCTTCAATATCTCTTTAATCAGAAGGAATTGAACATGAGACAGCGGCGCTGGCTGGAACTACTCAAGGACTACGACTGTGAGATACTTTACCACCCTGGTAAAGCAAATGTTGTTGCTGATGCTCTCAGTCGGAAGGTAAATCTTGAAAAAAGAAGGCCAAGAGCGTTGAGAATTGAAGTCGTCTCGACAATTGTGGAAAGTATAAAGAAAGCTCAGGAGGAAGCTTTAGAGAAAATTGACCGAAAGGAGGAACGTTTGGGAAAAACGTTGGTGTTTGATACGAACGGTCATGGATTGAAGGTATTCAAAGATAGGATTTGGGTACCTAAGACGGGAGGAGTAAGAGGTCTTCTGATGGAAGAAGCTCACAAAACCATGTACTCGATTCATCCCGGCAGTACGAAAATGTATAGGGACCTAAAACCCTATTACTGGTGGCCGACGATGAAGCTCGATGTTGCTAAGTATGTGGCCGAGTGTGTAACTTGTGCTAGGGTTAAAGCACAACATCAGAAACCGTATGGGAGTTTAGAACCTTTACCTGTACCCATGGGTAAATGGGAAGATATCACTATGGATTTTGTGACTAAACTGCCCAGAACAAGGAACGGTCACGACATGATTTGGGTGGTCGTTGATCGCTTCACTAAGAGTACGCATTTCATAGCCGCTAACGAGAAATGGTTTATGGATAAACTTGCGAATTCTTACGTGAAGGAAATTGTGAGGCTACACGGTGTTCCGTTAACGATTGTATCCGATCGTGACAGCCGCTTTACCTCAAGGTTTTGGAGAAGTCTACAAGAGGAATTGGGTACCAAGTTGCGTTTGAGTACAGCTTACCATCCTCAAACTGATGGTCAGAGCGAACCAACGATTTAAACATTGGAGGATATGCTGAGAGCATGTACCCTAGAATTCCAAGGTAACTGGGATGAACACTTACCTCTAGTAGACATTTCCTATAATAATAGTTTCCACTCGAGCATCAAGATGGCCCCTTATCACGCTTTGTATGGGGAGAAGTGTCGAACGCCATCATGCTGGCTGGAAGCTGGGGAAAAGCAGTTTATGGGACCTGAGATAGTCCATCAAACTGCTGAAAAGTTGAAAGTGATAAGAGAAAGGATGTAAGCTGCTCAAGATCGACAAAAGAGTTATGCTGACAAGAAAAGACAACCGATATCCTTCAATGTTGGAGATTCGGTTTTACTTAAAGTCTCGCCATGGAAGGGACTTATAAGATTTGGTAAGAGGGGAAAGTTGAGTCCAAGCTTTATTGGACCATTTAAAGTTCTTCAGAGGATCGGGAATCAAGCTTACAAGCTAGAATTACCGGAAGAACTGGAGGGTATTCATAATACCTTTCATGTGTGCTATTTAAGAAAGTTCACGGGAGATGTGCCCGACATAATTCCGATTTCTGAGTTAAGGTTGGATGAAAACAAGAGGTTGATCGAAGAACTTGAGGCAATCGTTGACCGTAAGACTAAGAAGCTGAGACGCAACATGGTCGATTTAGTGCTTGTGCATTGGAAACATACGAATGGGCCAAATCTCACTTGGGAAATGGAGAGTGACATGATGAGTCGCTACCCGCATTTGTTTGCTGATGTGTGATTCCGGGGACGGAATCATCCTAAGGGGGAGAGAATTGTAATGCCCGTGTTTCTAGGCTAGGCATTAATATTGACATTATAGTCTAGGTTAACCTTTGTAACTCATTTTGAAGAAATGAAAAAGGAATTATGTGAATATTATGTGAATTATGTGTTTTATGCTTAATTATTAGGGTTTAATTAATTAAGAATAAAAATGAGCGTCAAAAATTAAATTTTAGATAAAGCCGGTATCTATTAAGAAACTTGTAGTGGGCGTGACAAGGATTACGGATATATAAAGAATGCCGAAATCCGAGTTATAACGAAGAAGTTATGACCTGTCGAAGTTTCGCGACAAACCGGCACGGGGCCGAATGTCGTAAAAAGTGAGTTTTCGATAAACTACTTTTTGGCCTTAGTGATCTAAACGAAACTCGTAGTCTTCGTTAAACCGAGAGTAGGCATAAAAAGAACACCCAAATCTGACTTCGTATAAGGAAGTTATGATTTTTCGAAGTTTCAGCTTAGCAGTAGACAGCTAAAAACTCGAATTTTAGATCGAGTGATTTTTAGCCGACACGACCTAAACGAGAATCGAAGGTCTCGTCATTAGTAGCACAACGGTAAAAAGTCTGAGGAAAACGGACGCCGGATGAAGAAGTTATGAATTTTTAACGGATTTCCTGTCCCGGTCTGTTAAAAATAATAATATAAAAATTAAAGTCAAAATTAGCCGACGAAGTCTAAACGAATACAAGGGTCATGCCCCTGCGAGCTTCGGATCTGCGACGCGTGGCTCCTTCTCAGCCGTCGGATCAGCACTTCGGACCCCTATAAATACAAGGGTCATGCGAACCCTCCCGGTTACTTTTGAGATTTTGCCATATTTAGCCCCTTTCTTCATATTTTCTTCATCTAAACATCCCCCAAAGCCCCGGTATCGATTATAAGCCCCGGAATACGCCACGAAGTGCCCGTGAAGCCGGAAAATTTATCTTTTCGGTTTCGACCCCGACCCTTGCAGAGCCCGGTTTCTGAATAAAACTCCCGGTTTTATTAGAAACGAACGTTTTAGGAAACGAATTGCTGCCCGATTTTCATCAAATCAAGTGAGTGTATAGTCACTTTCATTTTACACATAGATATGAAGTATTTACCTTATAATACGTGCTATGTGTAAATATATTAATTGTTTATTTGAGGTGACTGTTGAGTTGATGTTTTATACAAGTTTTAAATTGTATAAGTATTTTTATCTACAAATATGTTGGGTAGAACATGGGTAGATAGTTGGTGTGTGATGAAATAAAGTGATGAGAGGCCTCGTTGTGATTTGTGATTCAGTCATCTAGCGGAGTTTGGATGACGACCACGGACTTTCTAGACAGTCCAGTGGGAAGCACTAGCAGGCCCGCAACCTGTAGGTGTTAATGAACTTGGGTGTTTATTCGTTGTACTCCAATCCCCCTCATGGTTGCCTTTAGGACATGTATGGCTAAGGAAACCCCTTAGAAGTAGTGTTCATCCCGATGATATTCTTTAGGCTAGGTCCCTTGTGAAAAGTGTTTAGGGACGTAAAGTGAGGATAACGGGAACGGGTAATCAGGGTTATTATTGATTGATGAATTTAATAAGTTTATTATTACTGTGGGTTGAAAACCCTATATTCTCACCAGGCTCCCAAGCCTGACCCACTCAGTTTTTTATGATTACAGGTAGTGGACCCCGAGCATAGTCGGAGGATGACGTGAGATTTTTGGATTATAGGCCAGTAGTTGTAAATAACTGTAGTAAGGCTTATTGTTTATGCTTTTGATCTGTATCGGAACATGACATCCCGAGGTTTTGATATATATGGAAAATATATACCTTCTTAATGAAGGGTTTTGATAAACTTTTATCATATGTTGTTTGGGGACCAATTCCGCAACATCTTTTGAAAAGATTTCTCTGATTTTATTTTAAAAAGCATAAATTAAATCGGTCTTTTCTGGCCGAGAAATTAGGGGATGTCACGCATGATGACTTGACATCCAAAAAGGAGGAAGTTATTAATACGAATTATGTGGTTGTAGTGAATAAGTTTTTCGATTTAGAAAACCTTGTCTTTGGTCTGTAAAAAAATATGTAGCACTTTCTACATGTGAACCAGATTTCATGGCTTATGATAAGGAACCTAAATCCTATTCCAATGCATGTGTGAAAAAAGATTGGATCGAAGCAATGAATGATGAGAATGACCAAACTGAAATCTATGTAAAGTTTTTCAGTAAATATTAGAAAAAGAAGACAAAGGAAAAGGAAAGTTGACTGGGAAGATTTTATTGTTAAAGCAAAGAACGAGTTTGGGAAAAAAAAGCTATTAGGAGTAAAGATGGAGCAAGATTCTGAATTAGGAGGGAAAATGTTGGAAATAATTCAAATTTTAGGAGTAATGTAATTAAGGAAAGTTTAAATTAGATTTAAGTTATGAGTCTTTTACTTGTTGCCTAAGTTTTACTTGTCGATCAAAGTCTAAGAATCTTATTTTTGTCCTATAAATAGATATAATTCATTTTCAATTTTAATGAGAGAGCTTAAGATTTAAGCAATAAATTTCCTTATTTTTTCCTTCTTATTCAGGTACTAGCTTTCAATCAAAGCAAGTGGTTTATCAACTTTACACCCAACATAAGGGACCAAAAACAAAACTTTAATGTGCATGAGAAATCATTTGCAATTCATATATATAATATGATTTACAAATGTCAGCCGTCCACATAACACAGTGATAATTATACAATATAAAATAAACCACAAAAGTATCAAAATAAAGTTTCGATTCAAACAATTATGTATAGAGATTGACGAAAATAAGGCTTTTGCAAGTGTATCTTAAAAAACTTAATAAAAACGAAACAATAAAAAAATTATGCAAGGGACCAAAAATTTAACTTTAAAATATAATAACAGACAAAATCATAAATACCAATAATTTAACTTTAAAATTATGAATGATGAAAAATGTTAGATCAAAATTCTTAAGGGAAAAAAATATAAATATAAGCACCTGCTATGATAAAAAAAATCATTATTAACGGAAATATATTTTTTTGTTTTTTGAATTTGTATTATATGTTGTAAAAAGGAAAATATACAAAAAAAATATCATTATTTTGGGAGAAAATTTTAATAAAGTTTTAAAAAAATAAACAGAAAATGCCCACTTATTTAATTTTACATGATAATCTGTTATTTCTCATTGAAATAAAAATAACGATTTTTTCATTAATTTATGTAAAATATTAAATAATCAAGACTTTTCTATTAAAAAATATTTAGGACTTTATCAAAAAAATTATCAAAAATAATAATATATTTTTAGTTATTTTAGGTTTAGAAATAACCAAAAACACTATAAAATTGCATTAACATGATAGAGATTGCAATTTAATACTTAGTTGTGTTTATTTGTAGTATTTTACAAACAAAAAAAAAAGACAAAATTACATAAATGGTTTTGTGGTTTGCCAAAAGTTATAAGTTCAGTCCTCGTTCATTTCTTTTGATAAACATGAGTATGCGGTTTTCAAAACTCACATGAATGATTATTTTTGCTAACACCGTTAGTTTTAGTGAGTTAGTGTAAGAGTAATTTGGTATTTTCATGTAGCAAAGACTGAGTTTGTTACCATGGATAAACCATAGCGACCATTTATGTAATTTTTTATATATTTTAAGCTTATGAATTTGTGGTTTTTTCACAATTTTAATGTGGCTTTGACGTTTCATTTTAAACTTTGTAAAATTTTATTTTATGACTCCTTATTTTTTAGATTTTCGTGTTGATCCCTTGTATTATATATAATTTGATTTCCAAAATAACTTTTTTTCGTTAACCTAAATAAAACTATTTTTACGTGTTTATTTTTATATATGAGTCGGTATAAATTCAAGGTGGTCAACGTTTCAACATGAATTTAGAACTTTCGTTCGTTTATTATTTTTTTTTAAAACTTGTTTTTATGCACATGTTGGTATAAATTCGATTTTGTCTACATTTGGATGTATTTTTTTATGTTTCATGCTTAATTTTATTTATGATTTCTACTTATGAGTCTACGTATGAGTCTAGTCATATATATGCTAACTTAAAAAAACATATTATATTTGAGTTTGTCTATGTTTTGACATAATTTTTTTTTACGTTTTTGTACATTATTTTATATACGTTTCCTATATATGAGCTGCGTCAAATATAATACTTTTATTCATTAACTTAAAAAAAATGTATTATATTCGAGTTTGTCTATGTTTCGATGTAATTTTTTTAGGTTTTTTTGCTTGATTTTATATATGTCTTCTATGTATTAGTCGCGTCACATATAATAACTTTTATTCGTTAACTTAAAAAAACTAAATTTTTACATGTTTATTTTTATTTATGTATCGGTATAAATTCAAGGTGGTAAATGTTTCGACGTAAATTTAGAACTTGCGTTCATTAATTTTAAAAAAGTTTACTTGCTTTTTTTATGTATGTGGCGGTGTAAATTCGAGTCCGTCTATGGTTCGACATCGAAAACATAAAATAAAATTACATCGAACCATAGACGAACACAAATTTATACTGACAAGTACATAAAAAAAGTAACTAAGTTTGTTTTTTTTAAATTAATGAACGAAACTTCTAAATTTACTTCGAAATGTTACCACATTGATTTATACCGACACATATATAAAAATAAGTAAGTGAAATACAATTTTTTTTATTTAACGAATGAAAGATATTATATGTGACGCAATTCATAGGTAGTAAATATATATAAAATTAAGCACAAAAAATAAAAAATAAATAAAAATTATGTTGAAACGTAGACAAACTTGTCACTTGAATATAATACGTTCTTTTAAATTAACGAATGAAAGTTATTATATGTGACACAAATCATACGTAAGAAACGTATATAAAATTAACCAGGAAAATGTAAAAAAAATTACGTCAAAATATAGACAAACTTGAATTTAAGCCGACACATGTATAAGAAACAAGTAAGTTTTTTTTTTCAAAAAAAATAACGACCAAAAGTTCTAAATTTACGTCGAATATGTCAAAACGTTTACCATCTTGAATTTATACTGACATATACATAAAAATAAACACGTATAAATTAGTTTTTTTAAGTTAACGAACTAAAGTTATTATATGTGACGCGGCTCATACGTATGACAAGTATATATTATTAAACATAAAAACATAAAAAATTATGTCAAAATATGGACAATTCGAATATAATACGTTTTTTAAAGTTAACGAACGAAAGTTATTATATGTAACCCTATATATACGTAGAAACATATCTAAAATTAAGCATGAAAATGTAAAAAAATTACATCGAAATGTACATAAACTCGAATTTAAATCGTCACGTGCATAGAAAAAGAAGTAAGTTTTTTTTAAAATAATAATAATAACGAATGGAAGTTCTAAATTCACGTCGAAATGTTAACCATCTTGAATTTATACGGACACATATATAAAAATAAACATGTAAAAAATAATTTTTTTAGATTAACGAACGAAAGTTATTAAGAAAAATCAAATTATATATAGTACGATGATAAACACGTAAGTTTACAAAATAAATGAGTGAATTATATTTTATATAGTTGAAGTGAATGGATCAAAGTGACATTTAAAAAGTAAACGGGTAGAAAATTCACAAACTCATAAACATAAAATATATAAAATATACAAAAATGGTGCATGTGGTTTATCTATTGTCACAAACTCAGTCTCTACTAACTAAAAAGACCAAATTACTCTCACACTAACGGATAAATACTAACAGTGTTAGAAAAAAAAACATTTATGCATTTCGTCAAAGAAATCGTAAGGACTAGGTTTATAACTTTTGATAAATCACATTTATTTAAATATGAGAATGACTAGAAAAAAATCATTACTACCACAAATATTTTTTTTAATGTTATATTATATGTCGTAAAAATTACAACAGTATGTTTTTAGTCATTTTAGGTTTAAAAATAACCAAAAAAAGTGTACAATTGCTTGTATTCACATGGTTGACATTGCAATTTAATACTTACAAGTACTTTTACACAAAAAAAAATGAGAAAACTTCATAAATGGTTCATGTGGTATTTCGAAATCTGAAGTTTAGTCCCAAAGTTAAAAAACCGTCACAGATGGTCTTGTGGTTTCACAATTTTTGATGTTTGTTCCCCATGCCTAACTCTGTCAGTTTTCTACTAGGGGTGAGCATTTGAACATGTGGACCGGATCGAACCGGACCGTTTTTTTGGACCCCTGGGCCGGTTCTTGGTTCTAGGATTTGAGGGCGGTCCGGTCCGGTTTTTTTACCGGCCCGGTTCGGCCGGTTCCAGGTAAAAACCGGTTGGACCGGCTTATTTATATAAAAAAAAGTTAAATTTTTAAACAAGCATATCTTATTCGTTTTAAGTCGGATTGATATGCGATTTTTTTCAACGTGTAATTTAGAGTTTGTAGATGATTTTTTACTATAATTTTGTTGTTTTTGGTGTTATATTCAATGAGTTACAATCAATCAAAGTTGGGATATCAAAGCTGGAATATTTTAGCTCTTCAGCAATAAATTAAATTTTGATATTCTATAAAATTGTTTAAACAAGCATATCTCATTCATTTTAAGTTGGATTGACATGCGGTTTTTTTCCAACGTGTAATTTAGAGTCTGTAGATGATTTTAGACTATAATTTTGTTGTTTTTGGTGTTATATTCAATGACTTACAATCAATCAAAGTTGGGATATCAAAGCTGAAATATTTCCGCTTTTCAACAATAAATTAAAACTGTGTATTCTGTAAAATTGTTTAAATAAGCATATCTCATTCGTTTTTAGTCGAATTGACATGCGGTTTTTTTAAACGTGTAATTTACAGTTTGTAGATGATTTTAGACTATAATTTCATTGTTTTTGATATTATATTAAATGAGTTACAATCAATCAAAGTTAGGATATCAAAGCTGAAATATTTCAGCTTTTCAGGATATCAGGATATCAAAGTTAGGAGGCCAATGAAAGATTAGATTATGACCTTTGTTAGTTGGATTAATTTTAAAGTTTAAACTATGATTTTTGGTGTTACGGTAATTACTTTTGTATGTTTGTGTTAAGAACATAAGATTGTTAACTTTTGTTGGTAAACTTGATATATATGTTAGTTGGTAAACATGTTAGATTTAGATGACAATATATGTATGTTTGTGTTAAATTGTTACCGGTCCAAATGGGTCCAAGAACTGGAAAACCCGGACCTGGACCCGGACACGGACACGGACCCGGACACGACTCATCCGGTCCGGTCCACGATCCACAATATTCTCCGTAACCGGTCTGGTCCAAAAGTTGATTCGGTCCGGTCCGGTCCAAATGCTCACCCCTACTTTCTACTGTTAAGTGAATGACATTTTCGTCATTTCAATACCCCATGGACAATTTATGAGGTTTTCTCTTGTTTTAAATAAAAAGTAAAAATGAAATCTATATCTATATTTATCTATCTATCTATATCTATTTCATATCATATCATATCATCATATCATCATACCATATTATAAAGGACACATTTTTCCTTTCCCCACATTCATTTGAAACTCTCATGCATTTTTCCTTTCACCACATTCATTTGAAACTCTCATGACTTTTCAATCTCTTTCTAATAATAATTATAAGTTGGTTAATAAGGTTAAATAAATATCAATCCTAAAGTGTAATCATATAAAAACTAAATTTCAATATTAAAATAATATCTTTACTTCTACTTATAAAGTTATGTTTTTTTAACTTTTAACATATTATACTTAATTTATTAGTTTTAAGATATCGTTGGATGTAAACCATTATCATTTTAAAGCTACAACTTTTGAACAATTTCTATAAAATACTTAAATTGTAAATTTAAATATAACATCACAGGATCAACTTAAATATAAATTTTAGTTTAACTTAAGCAACCCAAAGAATATTTTGTAAATAGTTAAAAGTGATAAAATGTAGTGTCTTTCTAATAATGATTAAAAGTTGGTTACTAAGGTTAAATAAATATCAAACATAAAGTATAATCATAAATAAACTACATTTCAATATTAAAATAATATCTTTATTTCTACGTATAAAGTTATGTCTTTAACTTTTAACATATTATACTTAATTTATTATATTTAATATGTTGTTGTATGTAAACCATTATCAATTTAAAGCTACAACTTTTGAACAGTTTTAACAAAATACTTAAATTGTTAATTTAAATATAACATTACATTGTCAACTTAAATATAAATTTCAGTTCTACTTAAAAAAACCCAATGAATATTTTTTGAATAGTTAAAAGTATAAATTGTAGTGCTAAATGCGAAAACTAAATTATAATCTCAATTTAACTAAAATAATTCCTAAAGATATTTGTATAATCATTAAAAGATTTCAAATAAGTAGCTTAAAATAATTTACAATAACAATAGTTAAAAATAACTTTATATAAATGATTATATTGTTACCTTTAAAATCAAAAAACAATGTTTGATGTTTTAAATAATTATAATGATAGAATTTAAAACGTTAAGCAAATAAATTTTAAAAAATTTATTAACAATAACAACAACTTTAAATAACATTAAACCATATATTATATTTAATTTTATTTATGAGTAACTCGCGGATAGAAGTCATTTAAACGGTTGATATTATGCGGTTATAATAGATTTATATATTATCATATAATTCAAAATAATCAATATATTATATCAATTTAGTATACGAATTATTATATCAAATTTACCAACAACGTTATTGTTATATTTTAAAAAAACATATATATGTAAAGATTTCAACTATATAGGTGTTTCTGCGCAACGCGCGGGCATTCGCCTAGTATACTTATAAAGGAAACATTTTTCCTTTCACCACATTTATTTGAAACTCCCATGCATTTTTCCTTTCACCACATTCATTTGAAACTCCTATGACTTTTCAATTTCTTTCTAATAATAATTATAAGTTGGTTAATAAGGTTAAATAAATATCAAACCTAAAGTGTAATCATATATAAACTAAATTTCAATATTCGAATAATATCTTTACTTCTACTTATAAAGTTATGTTTTTTAACTTCTAACATATTATACTTAATTTATTAGTTTTAATATATTGTTGGATGTAAACCATTATCATTTTAAAGATGCAATTTTGGAACAATTTATATAAAATACTTAAATTATTAATTTAAATATAACATTACAGGGTAAACTTAAATATAAATTTTAGTTTAACTTAAACAAACCAAAAAAATATTTTGTAAATAGTTAAAAGTGATTAATTGTAGTGTCTTTCTAATAATGATTATAAGTTGGTTAATAAGGTTAAATAAATATCAAACTTAAAGTGTAATCATAAATAAACTAAATTTCAATTTTAAAATAATATCTTTACTTCTACTCATAAAGTTATGTCTTTAACTTTTAACATATTATACTTAATTTATTAGATTTAAGATGTTGTTGTATGTAAACCATTATCAATTTAAAGCTACAACTTTTGAACAGTTTGGACAAAATACTTAATTTGTTAATTTAAATATAACATTACAGTGTCAACTTAAATATAAATTTCAGTTCCACTTAAAAAACCAAAGAATATTTTGTAAATAGTTAAAAGTCATAAATTGTAGTGATAACAATTGTTAAAAGTTTTCGTAAAGTAGCTTAAAAGTCATAAATTATAGTGATAACTAAAATATTTCGTAAATATATTTTTATAATCTTTAAAAGTTTTCAAATAAGTAGCTTAAAATAACTTATAATAACAATTGCTAAAAAGAACTCTATATAAATGAATATATTGTTACCTTTAAAATCAAAAAACAATGTTTGATGTTTTAAATTATTATAATGATAGAAATTAAAACATTAAGCAAATAAATTTTAAAAATTTTAATTAACAATAACAACAACTATAAATAACATTAAACCATATATTATATTTAATTTTATTCACGTATAACTCGCGGGTAGAAATCATTCAAACGATTGAGATTATGCAGTTATAATAGATGTATATATTATCATATAATTAAAAATAATCAATATATTATATCAATTTAGTATACGAATTATTATATCAAATTTAACAACAACGTTATTGTTATATTTAAAAAAACATATATTTGTAAAGACTTCAACTATATAGGTGTTTCTGCGCAACGCACGGGCATTCGCCTAGTATATACTTATAAAAGATGCATTTTTACTTGCACCACATGCATTTGAAACATCCATGACTTTTCAATTTCTTTCTAATAACTATTATAAATTGGTTAATAGTGTTAAATTAATATAAAAACTAAATTCTAATAATAAATTAACTAAACTACAATATTAAAATATCATATTTTACTTCTATTTATAAAATTTGGATTTTAGCTTTTTTAACATATTATAGTTAACTTATTAGTTTAGATATGTTATCGTATGTGATCAATTGTCATTTTGAAGTCACAATTTTTGTATAATTTATGATTTTATGCAAATTATTTAAATTATGAATTTGAATATAATGTTAACCGATTAACTGAAATCAAAATTTCAGTTAAACTTGAAAAAAATCAAGATATTTTTTTATAAATAGTTAAAAGTTATAAATTATAATGTTAAACCTAAATTGTAATATGAAATTAACAAAACAAAACCATGAAATTATTTTTTATAATCGTTAAGAATTTTCAAATAAGTATCTTAAAATAACTTACAATAAGAATAGTTAAAAGTAATATTATATAAAAAATTATAATGTTATCTTTAAAAATAAAAACAATATTGTTTTCAATAGTTACAATCAAAGAAACTAACAATATTCATCAAATAAATTTTAAAAAAGTTAAATTTCTGAAATCAAATTAAAATAATTAAGAGTTTGCAAATATGTTATTATAAGTAACTTACAATTACAATAGTTAAAAGTAACATTATAAACAAAAATTATATTGTTACGTTTAAAAACAAAAACAATGTTTGATGTTTTAGATAATTACAATGATAGAAATTAAAATCTAAAGCAAATAAACTTTTTAAAGTTAATTAATCATAACAACAACTATAAATATCATTAAACCATATATTATATATAATTTTATTCACGAGTAACTCGCAGATAGAGACCATTGAGACAATTGAGATTATAAAATTTTAAAAGATGTCTACATAATCATATAAATAAAAAAACAATGATTACACCAACTTATTATAAGATTTATTATATAAAAGCTAACAACAACGTCATTGATATATTTAAAAAACAGATTTCAAATATATTGTTGCATTCTGCGCAATGCGCGATTATTCGACTAGTATCTTATAATAGGGGCATATTTCTAAGCATCACATTGATTTGAAACTCCTATGTCCATTCAAATTCCCAAATGGCTTTTCAAATGCCTATTAATCATTATAAATACCTTTTTAGCATTAAACACCAAACATGTTATATAAATTCCACTACAAGAAAAACAACCTTTTACGAAACGCAATGCGTGTGGTAAAACGCTCAGACGACACGCAAATGCGTGTCAAGGAAGGCCCTGTCATAACGAAAGACGACATGCTTTTGAGTGTCGTCTATTTATGACACGCATTTACGAAGCGCAGTTACGACACGCATTTACGACGCTCACTTACGACACGCAAGCCGTATCAAGGAAGTCCTTGTCATAATGTCACACCCCCAAACCAGAACGGCGGAAACGTTCGGGGGCGGATGACGTCATGTACAGTATCATAACAATGCACAATAGTAAAACAAGCAACAACATCATCAATTGCATTAATAATATAATTTAATACAAGTGTGTTTTGTGAAAAGTTTGAAAGACACCAAAATATATAATCAAAGTAAAAAAGACGAGTCTTGAACATGCTCCGTCTTCTCAAAACCTGGTCATCGGTACATGTCTACTGGTGACCTGAGAATACAAGTTATTTTGAAAGAGTAGATCAACATTTAAGCTTGTGAGTTCATAAGTATTTTTGTGTCAATTGTTTGCATTAGTTTGATGAAAATGTGTGTAAGTGTTTGATGTAAATGTTTGTATACTTCCTAGAAAATACTATATTTTCTACTAAAATGGAAAGTAGTCTTCTACCAAGACCCGACTGTTTTGCATATTTGTTCTTTTGTGAAAATAAGTGTTTTCCCAAGTATATAACTATCATTACCAGAAAATAGTTTACATTACCTTTTATGTGAGACGATCACTATATTAATGTAATGGGAAAATGAAGATGTACAGTAGTATTGTATAAAGTAACTAGAGATGTACTAACTACCTTAAGACCAATTTGTTTAATTAAGGTCAAATGTGATGAGGTTATAACCATGTTTGATTAACTAGTATAAAACACGACAATCAGAAGACGTCGAAATGGTATGACATTCGTCACCCGTAGACCTGTAGGTCCCACTATAGCTAGCAGCAAGGTGTAGGATGGTCAATCCCGTATAGATTTATACACAAACTCACGCTCTCCCTCCAGGAGACTCTGGTTACAAAACGTGACATAGCAGTATATTGACATGCCACGAAGTAGTGGCTCACATTAATGTTATCTTGTTCTTGTATTAGTATGTATGTCCTTCCTGTTCTAGTTATAGTATGTTCCTTTCTGTTTATAGTATGTTCCTTCCTGTTCTAGTTATAGTATGTTCCTTTGTGTTCTAGTTATAGTGTGTTTGAACTGATTCATGTATGAACTGATTCAGGTAAGTTTCTTTGTTCTAGAAGTAGTAAGTAGTAATCCTCTAAACTATACCTATTATAGTTTACTAGTATGATTGTTTGACTGATACTGATGTATATAAAAGACTCAATTACTCACCAAGCAACTAAGTTAAGAATGAACCTTAAAAATGGGTTTAATATCCACATATGTATTTAATAAGTATAACTATGATTTAACCGACATTCAGACTAGTGATCCTACCCCGAGCCCACAACCAAACAAGGAACAGGATTCAAGGTATCTAGCAATAGTCCTAAGTCTGTTAAAGCATACTTATACATAAATAGATAGACAGATATGATTTGATATAAAAGAAGTTTATAAAAACTTTAAAAGAGTTTTCAACAAGTTTGAGTATAAGAAATCCTTTTGAATGTAGTAAGTAGTAATCCTCTAAACTATACCTATTATAGTTTACTAGTATGATTGTTTAACTGATACTGATGTATATAAAAGACTCAATTACTCACCAAGCAACTAAGTTAAGAATGAACCTTAAAAATGGGTTTAATATCCACATATGTATTTAATAAGTATAACTATGATTTAACCGACATTCAGACTAGTGATCCTACCCCGAGCCCACAACCAAACAAGGAACAGGATTCAAGGTATCTAGCAATAGTCCTAAGTCTGTTAAAGCATACTTATACATAAATAGATAGACAGATATGATTTGATATAAAAGAAGTTTATAAAAACTTTAAAAGAGTTTTCAACAAGTTTGAGTATAAGAAATCCTTTTGAATGTAGTTTTCACATGTAAATGATTAACATAATTTCATTGTGTTCTACTTGTATCCCCCCCCCCCTAAAAGCATTTTAAAAGCATTTAAAAGTGTAGTTGTAGGGGTATGAACTCACCTGTAGTGAGTGATTCGAATGAAAGATCGATATAGGATGCTAAGTATGCCAAGTGAAGTCTCAAGCACAAACGGATCCTATTAAGCATATAATGACACATATATGTATACAATTAGTGTACATAACAACTAACTTGTAAGGGAAACAACCTTAGGTGTTAGCAAACACCCTTAATGGAGTGTTAGAATCACATATGATTGTATGAAAGGAGTTCACGACCAAACAAAGGGATGTTCACGGCCTTAGGAGGGTTCACGGCCAATGAACACATGATGTGTTCACGGCCCAACCTTGATTCTATGAAGTGTTCATGGCCATGGATGAAGTGATCACGGCCATACCTTGCATCTAAGAAGGGTTCATAGCCACACCATGATCTTTTGAAGGGTTCACGGCCATGAACTCTTTAAGATGTTGAAATTTGGTGCTTGTTTCATGGGTGAAATCAAGTGCTTTAATGGACAACAAGTTTATGGAAGAGATACTTACGTTTTATAGCCTTGAGTAGTGTTCACGGTTGAAGAAGTTGAGAGAGAATGGGGTGTGTTCACGGCTAGAGTTGAAGGAGTTGAAAAAGTGAATAAAATGAGCCAATTTCCTATATATAGGGGAGTTGTTCACGGCCATGAGCCTATATGTGGTCGTGAACTCCTTTTGATGAAGTTTTCGGATCAATTGCAACTCAAAGAACTCGAGCTAACACTTCCTAACACACAAACCTTGAGTGTACTAGGCTTAGAACTCTCAAACAGACCCTTAACAATGCTAAAAGATAACAGAAACAAGTCTGAATTTTGATTGAATTGATTGACTTTACAAGATAGAAATTTCGGGTTGTCACACATAAAGGAAGACGACACACATTTGCATGTCGTGACCTTACGACATGCATTGCGTATCATTAAAGTCCCTGTCATAAATGAAGATGACACACATTTGCGTGTCATAAACTTCAGCAGCCATTTACGATATACATTTACGACGTGCCTTTACGATATTCATTTACACATAATACAAATTAAATTTGCATTAATGTCTCATAATAGAAAATAAAATACCATATACAAAAAATACAATCCATTGCACAAAAGTTAATGTCATACCAATAAACGTTCCAATAGTAGACAAATGTAATACACCAAATGTGAAAGAGATGAAAGTCATCAACAAATAATAGTCGAACTACAAGAACTCTTTGCCCACCTTCACAACATCTGAACTACTTTACTTGACACTACGCACATCAACAAGACCTGCAAATTTGAATAATGCAACCATCAGATTCACATAAACCAACAAATCCAAAGATGTTAGTAGTCATGGAAGCGACATTGTATGGTAATTTTTTTTTCAAGGAGTGTGAATAAATCTTCATAATACATATCCAAGATGTTAGCCAAGCATACTTGAAAATAAAACTAAGTTATATCTTGCATATATTTTGATGTATACGAGATGTAAGGGCTGAAATAGACATTAATTTATTTTTTTATAATTGAAGATAATCAAATAATAATAATGAAATATATATATATATATATATATATATATATATATATATATATATATATGTATATATATAAAGGGCAATTAAGTCTTTTTATGTCTACAAGGGACCACAAACGTAACAAACTGAAACTGTAAGGACGGTCCAAATGCTAAAGAAAAATTAAGGACCAAACAAAAAAATTTGCAAACCATAGGGACTATTTCAGTAATTTGTTCTAAACAAATAATTGGAAGTATGGTACTACTTACTGCATTTAGCCCTTTATTTATTGATTGCACAGAAGACAAGGACTTACTGATATTTATGGTTAAGAAGTTTAAAACATATGTCAACCTCATAGTCTTAATAGTCTTTCTGTAAAAAAACATGAAGCAATAAAAGTAGTTGTATGATTTACATTCTTCAGTAATATCAGATTTACGTCTTTTGCACAAATGAGGGATCGAGAGCTAGAGACAAGGGCAAACTAGTTATTTACACAAGATTAAAGAAGTCAAAAGAAGGATGAAATTAAAGACAAGGGTAAACTAGTCATTTTACAGGGAGTTAACGTCTTTTTTAGACATGCTCTAACTCAGGGACTGAGAGTGACCAATCTATGTTTTAGGAACAAAAAAATCAAAAAGACAAACTATTGGACTGTATCCATAAGTTTTAACAAAGTATAGGGACCAAACTTGTAATATAGCCTAAATCAAATCAACATACACCACTTTCTAATAGCTTAATATAGCTCGTTGTTATATGATGTGATGGAAATTTTCATATACGATAAAGACCTTCAAACATTTATTTATTGTTCTGTAGGTTTATAGTATCTTTGTTTTAGCAGTTGTAAATCTAATTATTTATGAAACATACTTTATTTTCCTGAAGTACACAAACAGAATGAGCTGCAAGCAGATTGACAAACCTTTGGAGTAAGAATGAAGTTAGTTTTTGCCATTTTCTGGACCACGAAATGGGTGATCCATATTTTGATAAAATTTGATCAAGAACCTATATGACAACAACAACCATTTCAATTTTCAACAACATTGATTACTATCTAGAAATTAGGTGATATTAAAATAACAATTCAATTCCTTCAAAACATTGTCTAATTTTATGGAAGGAGAATGACAGGGTAACCTCATTCTTGGCAGGCAAAGCAGAAGAAAATTACCTCAAAATCCTTTTCCAAAAACGTATGAATATGCTATTCTTATAGGAGCGGTTTTCATATTCGAGGGCGGGCAGGGGATAGGATTGATTATCTTATTTGGGGACGGTCTGGGATTACCAAAACCCGTCCCGTAGCCATTCCTAAGCAGTAATTTGAGGGAAGATTTTATAAATACTTGTCCACTGGTTTATAAAAAAATAAAAAGAAAATAATAAATCATACTTCCTCGGGTGGTTTTGTACGATTGAAGACAGACACATAAAAATTAGTAGCTGACTCATATGCCCTTTCACACTCCGCTTCTTCAACACTCTATAAACTGAAAATAGTTTAGTAAAACGTTGCTATTTTTGTTAATTAATAAAAGTATGTGTAAAAGAAATGTAAACAGATTGTTATTATATGTTGGAGAAGTGTACCTCAGAGCCTGTCCCAGGAAATCTCATAGTATAGCATCGCTTATACAGAGATCTAACTTCCTTTATGTCCCCATCTCAGTTTCCATTGATATATACCCTTTCCATGCTTCTATCATAGATCCACTGTAGAATACAAGTTTCTAGAAACACCATTAATAAGGCTAACATCCAAATTAGGTTTTTGCTCCTTTTAGGGAATAATCTATTGGTTTGACAATTATACCCACCCATTGTGGCTCATTTATTAACAATGCAGATAACACTCAACTGCATAAACTATCAATATGAACTGATAACAGCCCAAGGCAGTAGGCTGAAAGCAAGCTAAATCAATGTGTATTATGTGGACACGTAAAGTTGGATTTGCATATGTGTCAAGCCAACTTATGAGTGGTTGGAAAGTTGACTTTAATTGATCGTGCCTAACAAGCCGTAGCTGTGTATTTAGACTAGCAACTAATCGGTACCAAATCGTCGATGTCACAGCCTACAAAAAATAAATAAAACATAAGACCTCAAAATGATAGGACTGATTAGGACTTTATATTGTCAAGAACCTACCCAATTATCACAATGTACTTTCAATATTTTTTCTATTACAACATTATACTTCGAAAATCTACAAAATTACAGCAGGTAAACATTGAATGAAATGAAACCTGACTCATGAGGCTGGTTAGAATATTATCACTATGAAGAACAAAAGGAGCCATGTACCTTCAGTTTCCTCCAAAAACTAAAGAGATGGGAAATATTTGATGAAGTGAAGGAGGAAGGTCATCTCTCTTCTCATCTCCACCAAGGAAAAAATCCACATATGCAAGCATCATATCAGAAGTTTTAGAAAGTTGCATTTAAATAACAACAAAGAATAAGCATCTTAGACTAGAGTTGCTAAATTTCAACCTATTTATTTGGAAAAAGCCAAATCATTGAAAGGGAACCTTAAGCCCCTCGTAGAGAGCACGGGAATAGCATGAACGCAAGCACGCATGATCATATCCTGATCTAACAAACTCACGTAATCTTTGTATCTTTTTTTTTGCGACACCATTGCAGCCATGTCCAGGAAAATGGATATGCAATCACAGAAAGGATTCTGTAAAATGATCCTACCCACCATTGATAAGCTGCTAAACTATTTATCTCCTCTGCAAACCTATTGAATGCATCTTCATATCTGCCACACCCAAAAAAAAATCATTATCATCAATTCTTTTTCAACTATTACCCCATTATGTTGTATGGATAAATGATGTTTTTGTTTATAGAAAATCACTGTCAAAACTTGGAAAAACTAAATGAGTGAAAATTTGTAAAACACATACACAATTTCAGCTACTTGTTCTGAAGGGGAATGAGGGAGATGCCAAGGTTCATTGAAACTATTAAATCCCATGAAGTACATTCTATGCACATGATTCTGGGATTCCTCATGTCTATTTGTTTCAAGAACCAGAAAAAGAAGTAACAAACAAACAATATATTTTCAGAATTAAATATAGAAAAGACCAGGTTTCGAAACTGAATGACATCTTAAATAATTGTAATCTGTCACACGTTTGTTGACAGATAATGGAATTGAATTCTATAATAAAAATTGAGTACTTATAAAAAATTATTTAATAAGTTTGTGGAAGTAAGAATGGAAGTTAAAAATGTACCTCATTCAATGATTCCATGAAAGGAACAGATCGATCCAACTGCAAGCCACGTCTAGTGGGAACTAATCCAGGCAATTTATCCCCACCAATAAATTTCACACGAGCAACACTAAGTACAAGGGAAAAAGGAGGAGCAAACCTAGAAGCATAAAACTAAATACTCGTGGTCCTCCAAACGTATAAATTAACTCCTCAAATGTTATATAGAAGTGAGGCATGTGGTATCTCTCACATACACACTTGTAAGGGCAAGGAACATCAACAACACCACCTATAATCTAATATTACATGCTTTCTCATGTACCAAATTGTGGATGTCACAGCCTGCAACAAATAAATATATAAGAAAATGTGATCGATCGACCTCAAAATACAAATAAATTTGCTTGTCATTAAAAAATAACATATGGTTGAAATCCTTGATATCGAAACCTTACCATGGTTGAAATTCTAGCTCTCAAAACCTTACCAGGTTTTTTATCTTAATAGAAAGGGAAATAGGAGGATGTTAGATTACTAGATGGAGGTTCATGGTGGTGAAGTCGGAGAATGGGTGGAGAAGTAACTCTAAGATCGGTGGAGGATATGTAA
This sequence comes from Lactuca virosa, assembly GCF_052849685.1. Lineage (NCBI taxonomy): Eukaryota > Viridiplantae > Streptophyta > Magnoliopsida > Asterales > Asteraceae > Lactuca > Lactuca virosa. The sequence continues at coordinate 55,136,830 of NC_136426.1, forward strand.
CCCTAAGGTCGCTGGAGTACAATTGACTCGTTCGTTATTCGAATTAACCTACTTAGGGAGAAAAATAATATACATGTGTAAGATAAACCCTAAATAGTAATCATGTAAATCGCGAGAGAGTTAACAGTGACAGAAATGGCGAGGGGGCGAGAGGTGGCGGCAATAGCGAGTCGATTTCTTGAGCACAACACCGATCGAGTAATCCTAATCATAGGTCAATTTCGTTTTTGTTTTCGTGAGGGTTAGCGAGTCGTTTTCCTTAAGGATGGGGTGAGTGAGTTGCAAATGGTGATGGTGGATGAAGTGTTGGTCGATAAGGCCGGTACATCGTCATCGTGCGAAGCCTAAAGAGTCGGTGTGGGTTGGAGGTAGTGGAGGTGGGTATCAGGCAGGGTTTTAGGGTTTATTTTGATCGAAGATGATTTTAGGAACTTCAAAAATATGAAATTATTGATCTTGTACACACCAAATACCAATTCGGAAAAATCGCATATCAGGAAGTCAAAAATATGATTTTAGGAACTTCACAACTAAAAATCGCATATCAGGAAACCACACAATGCTTTTAGGGTTTCTTTTGATTGAAGAGGATTTTACAACATACGAAGAAGAAGGAAGAGAGAATCAGAGCGGGGTTTTTAATTTTTTAGGATTTCATCCCCCCCTTGGCAATTAAAAAATTGGAGAATCCGTGTTCATGAAAAAAAAATTATAAAACAACAGTTTTAGACGACACGCTTTTTTATAATAGGTGCTTTCCGTGTTTTTAATTTTTTTTGTTGTACACTAATTTTAGGGCACGCATAAATACGTGTCCTCTATCCTTAAAATTTTGGAAAACTAACATTAATTTTTAAGGCACGCACAAATGTGTGTCCTCTATCAGTGTGTGTCATTGTTTGCGTGTCATTAAATGGCTGTTTTCTAGTAGTGCTCTTACATGTAGGAAGGATGGGATGAGAAAATTAAGAGAAAAAATTCAACAGGCACAATTCTTTCGGAAGATATTGGCAGTGATAGAGTGCCTAAAAGAGCTATACAAATGAGAGATGTTGATAAATATATCATTTTTTATTCATAGTCTAATAGGCATAATATATAATATTCTCCATTTGTCTATAAATGTCTAACATGCTCTATTTTTTTCCACTGGTGGTGTGCAATTTGAGTGGTGGTCTGCAATTTTCAAAATTACATGTGAAAACATCATCATTAGCCTATTTTTAATCTTTTCGTTTTTGTTTTGAAATATTTCAATATGTTTCTTTTTCATATTTTCTGTTTCTTTTTATATTTATAGTTGTAAATGTATAAAATGTTATTTGAACTGCAAATTGTAATTGCCTATTTCAATTACAAATATATCATTATAGCGAGTTGTACAAATCTTATATGAAGTGGCATAAAACGAGAAGTTTACAAGTTTCACAACGTTTCTTTTATAGTTAGTTTAATGTTAATAATAAATTTTTTTGTACACCTTAAAAGGCAACAAACATGTTCAAATAAGTTTTATATCAACTTCGTATAAATATAACTAGGCGAATGTCCGCACGTTGCGCAGAAACACATATATAGTTGAATCTTTACAAATATATGTTTTCTTAAATATAACAATAACATTGTTGTTAAATTTGATATAATAATTTGTATACTAATTTGATATAATATATTGATTATTTTGAATTATATGATAATATATACATCTATTAAAACTGCATAAGCTCAATCGTTTGAATGACATCTGCCCGCGGAATACTCATGAATAAAATTAAATATAATATATGAGTTAATGTTATTTATAGTTGTTGTTATTGTTAATTAATTTTTAAAATTTATTTGCTTAAAGTTTTAATTTCTACCATTGTAATTATTTAAAACATCAAACATTGTTTTTTTGTTTTTCAAGGTAACCATATAATCATTTATATATAATTATTTTTAACTATTGTTATTGTAAGTTATTTTAAGCTACTTATTTGAAAACTTTTAATGATTATAAAAAATATCTTTAAGAAATATTTTAGTTAAATTGAGATTGCAATTTAGTTTTTGCATTTAGCATTACAATTTATCACTTTTAACTATTCACAAAATATTCTTTGGTTTTTTTAAGTGGAACTGAAATTTATATTTAAGTTGACCATGTAATGTTATATTTAAATTAACAATTTAAGTATTTTATCCAACCGTTCAAAAGTTGTAGCTTTAAACTGATAATGATTTACATATACCAACATATTAAAACTAATAAATTAAGTAAAATATGTTAAAAGTTAAAGACATAACTTTATATGTAGAAGTAAAAATCTTATTTTAATATTGAAACTTAGTTTATATATGATTACACTTTAGATTTAATATTTATTTAACCTTATTAACCAACTTATAATAATTATTAGAAAGACACTACAATTTATCACTTTTAACTATTTACAAAATATTTTTTGGGTTGTTTAAGTTGAACTAAAATTTATATTTAAGTTGACCCTATAATGTTATATTTAAATTAACAATTTAAGTATTTATTCAAACTGTTCAAAAGTTGTAGCTTTAAACTGATAATGCTTTACAAACAACAACATAATAAAACAAATAAATTAAGGATAATATGTTAAAAGTTAAAGATAACTTTATAAATAAAAGTAAAAATATTGTTTTAATATTGAAATTTGGTTTATTTATGATTACACTTTAGGTTTATTTAACCTTATTAACCAACTTATAATTATTATTAGAAAGACACTACAATTTATCACTTTTAACTATTTACAAAATATTCTTTAGGTTATTTAAGTTGAACTAAAATTTATATTTAAGTTGATCTTGTAATGTTATATTTAAATTAACAGTTTAAGTATTTCATCCAAAATGTTCAAAACTTGTAGCTTTACACTGATAATGGTTTACACACATTAAGACTAATAAATTAAGTATAATATATTAAAAGTTAAAGACATAACTTTATAATTAGAAGTAAAGATACTATTTTAATATTGAAATTTAGTTTATATATGATTACACTTTAGGTTTGATATTTATTTAACTCTATTAACCAACTTGCAATCATTATTAGAAAGAAATTATAAAGTCCTGGGAGTTTCAAATGAATGTGTTGAAAGAAAAATTGCTTCCTTTATAAGTATATCTGTGACAACCCGAAATTTCTATTCTGTACAACCATTCACTTCAATAGAAGCCAAAACTGTTTCTGATAACTTTTGAGTTGTGTAGAGTCAGTTTGAGTGTTCTAAAGCCTAGTACTTCAGGAGATAACAGGAGAGAGGATACCCTAGGGTTTATTGTGCAATAATAAAGTCCCAAAACTCCAAGAGTTTGGAGTTTACGGCCTAAACATGGTGTTTACGGCCGTAAACCCCAAGGGGTATAAATATGACACTTAGTCATATTTACCACTTTTTCACCATTTTCAAGTCTAGAACTCAAATCCTCTCAAGTATCATCCGATTTTCCTTCTTGATCTTCAACTTTGTAAGTGTTTCTTACCCTAATAAGTTGATATATTACTTAATCTAGTGATCTTACATGATTCCATCCGTGAAATCATTCCATATGTGTAGATCTTCAAGTTTCACCAAGAACACACACTAGTGTTCTTGGACTTTTAACACCCTTTCAAGCTTATCTATTGTAAGTACTCTTACCCTAGTGTGTTATAAGACTTGTTACACTTCTTAATAAACTAGAAAACACAAAGAAACACAAGATCAAAGGTGTTTACGGTCCAAGATGTTCTTGGACCGTAAACCCTAATAAAGGGGCCAAAGTGTGCCCTAGTCCCTTACCAAGCCTTGGATACTAGTCTAAATCATATCCTTAAAGTGCTTAGGACCTTAAACATCAAAAAGACCATAAACCATTAGGGTTTACGGCCGTAAACCCAAGGAGAAATGGTCCATGGACCGTAAACTCCACAAAGGGGTGAAATGGTGCCCTAATCACTTCCAAAGGCTTAGACTTGAAGTAGGAATACTTCTTTAGGATTTATAAGCTTCAAAACACAACATGGTAAAAGTACCATGAGTTTACGGCCGTAAACACATGGGTTTACGACCGTAAACTCAAATGGAGTTGGTCCCAAAACCATAAACTCATAAAGAGTTTACCCTTGGACCCTAAACTCAAATGCAAGGTCCTACAACCCTTAGATGCAATCCTTAGCACTTTTAGCACTTAAATCAAGTGTTTTACATGTCTTAGGATGTCTTAGCTTGGTTAATTAGTTGTCAAATGACTAATTGGATACATATATGTGTTATTATATGTTAATTAGGATCCTTGTGTGTGTTCAAGTCTTCACTTGACACTTAGCATCCTATACCATCCGTTCATCCAAATCACTCACTACAGGTGAGTTCATACCCCTTAATCAATCCTTTTAAATGATTTGAAATGCTTTCATGGGGGGGATACAAGTAGAAAACGGGAAGTTATAGAATCAATCACATGTGATTTATAACTGTGTTTTCAACCAACTGATTTCACATACTTCAAAATGTGTTAAATACAATGGTTTTCAGTTATTTTATACTTTGTTATCAAATAAAATACTTTTGAATCGTTTTATAAACCGACATCAAGTCATTATTATTTATTGTTCAAAACTCTTAAATGTATTACAAAACCTCTTTCAACTTATTGATAAAAACCATATCTATACACTTATGTTTCATGTATATATGTATTGATATGAGAGCTTTCATTCTTTCTTCAGTTCCAACACTCTTGAGTAGCAAGGGTGTATAAACCTACTTGGACATTCAATCTACATTCCAGTAAACTATTATAGGTATAGTTTAGGAGATACAAATTACTATTCCTAGTACAAGGAATTACACAAGAGTCAGTTCATTCATGAGTCTATACAAATATAATAAATACTATATGAAGAGATACTATTACTTGTTATACAGAGAGAAATACTATATACTATACAGAGAGAGATACTATATATACTATACGGGACTAACCATCCTACACCTGGCTGGTAGCTACAGCGGGACCTGTTCATCGACGGATGTTCTCGGTTGTACTGTTCGGTGAGTTTCCACGTCGTGATTATCCTAAGGCAAAAGGATATGATTTCAATGATTATATAATTTTCCCTATTACTTTTATTTTGTGACACATTCACATAAACGATGAGGTAGACTATATTTTTATAATAATAGTTGTACATGGGAAAAACCTTCATTGATACAGAAATGCAAACCTTCAAAGCATTCGGGTCTTGGTAGAAGACTACCTTTTATACTAGTAGGAAATATGGGATTTTCTAGGTTTTTCACACTTATACTAAATGTTTCATTAAACATTTACAAGCCTTTCATAACAGCTTTACAAATCAATGACACTAAAATACTTATGAATTCACCAGCTTTATGTTGATCTACGCTTTCAAAATAACTTGTATTCTCAGGTCACCAGTAGACAGGTACGATGACCAGGTTTTGAGAAGACGGAGCACAGACAAGACTCGTCTTTTATTTTGATTACATATTTTGGTGTCTTATTACTATGAAAGAACACTCATGTATTAAAACTTTACTTTTAATGCAATGGATGATGTTGTTGCTTGTTTACTACTTTGCACTGTTATGATACTTTACATGATGTCCTCCACCCCTGAACGTTTCCGCCGTTCTTGGTTTTGGGGTGTGAGAGATTGGTATTAGAGCATTGTTTATAGTGAATTGAGTATACCAACCCATAAAAGATATACAGACTATAAATACAATGGGATTAAAATACTCTGACCAAGAGTTATACTTTTAAATAATAAAATATTTAACTAAGTATACATGTCTGCATTCATACTAAAATCAGTGTCACAATGACAAAAACAAAAGTATTACGACTGTTGAATATCACAAGTAAGCTCGGGGATGTATGGTCAGTCCTGGGAGTGGCATAGCCTGATCAACTATGCTGGTTCGAGGAGTGATTAGCATATGCCCAAGAATGGTTGTGATATGGATACAAGTCTAAAAACTTACCAACACTACCACAATGAAATACTATGGGAGTATTTGGTGTTACTATAATTACTTATCTGCGAACTAAAAAGGTCTTTATCAGTAGGTCAATAGTTGCTAAGTGGATACACTAAGGTTATATGTATCTAGGACGTCATAGACTTAGAATCTGTGAATCTTTGCTTTACTTCTTGTTCCTTGTTTGGTTGTGGGCTTAGAGTTAGGGTCACTTATTCGAAGGTCTATCCTGTTTTGAGTACATATAACTAGTATGCACTAAACAAGTATTGAAGTAAATGATAAAGATTATCTTATAATTATGTTAGTTAGTACGTCTATTAATTACTTCTTGTACCCCTTTTCTCGCGTAGATATTATGGCTGGATTCCATCCCCACGACGACCCGTACTTCCCAAATGAAGGCAATGTTGGATGGCTAGAGGAAGAACCAGAAGATGATCACCCAATCCCTTTGGATGATCACCATGCTGAAGGCTTTTCTGATAGTTTTGACTCAGAGCCTGAAGTCAACAACCTACCCCAAGTGGGTCAAGCCCCAAATCTCAACCCCCAACCCGCGTTTCAAGGTCCCACACCCTTGTGGGCAACAAACATGAATCGCTGGAGCGACGAACAGGGTCAACCCTTACCCTACTATGGGGACCGAAGCTTCTATGACCTTAGCGGAGGTGGCTCTGCGGATCGAGCTCTGCCTGTTATGATCCGTAGGATTGCTCGGAACGTCGAGCAAGGTCAAACAGCCATCGATCGAGTCATGGAAATTGATGCCAACACAGGCGTTAACACCGTCCGCATTCGACATCTGGAAGACGCTGTCGAAGGGACGAGAAGAACCAATGAGAGTCTGCGGCAACAGTTAGTTGCATCTCGGACCGAAGTCATAGAACTTCTAGTTCGTCAAAGGGCTCACGAGCGACATCTCCAAGAGGTGGTACGTCAACTGGCGGATATGAGGATTCTCCCCAGGAATTCCCGTCGCCGGTAGAAGATGTCTAGTACATCTTTTCTCTTGATATAAGGGATAGTTGGCGGAGTAGGAAGAGTTTTGGCCATAGGCCACTAGGAAGCGGTTGCCGACCCCATAGTGGTCACTGGTACGTTTCTCCTCGATAACTCTTATGCATGCATACTTTTCGACAGTGGAGCGGAGAAAAGCTTCGTAAACCAGAAATTTGCACACTTGCTTAGACAAAAACCACGTGCACTAGGTGAGCCATTCACTGTAGAAATGGCAAACGGGAAGACGGAAAGTACTAACTGCATATACGTAGGTTGTACTCTAACTTTAGATTGTCATACTTTCAAAATAGACCTCATGTCGGTCCCAATTAAAAGTTTCGACGTCATAATCGGCATGGATTGGTTAAGTCATCGTCGCGCTGACATCATGTGCTTTGAGAAAGCAGTTCGTCTTAACCTCCCTAACAGCGAAACCCTAGTTATCTACGGCGACAAACCTAGTACGAACCTTCGCATCATTTCGTGTATCCAAGCTCAGAAGTGCTTGCGAAAGGAATATCATGCATTCCTCGCACACATCGTCGATACGAGTCAAGAAGTGAAAGACATTCAGAACATCCCAGAAGTACGCGACTTTCCCGACATCTTTCCAGAAGAACTACCGGGATTACCACCTCAACGCCAAGTCGAGTTCAGAATCGACTTAGTGCCAGGGGCTACTCCAGTAGCCAAATCTCCATATCGTCTGGCACCAGCGGAGATGCAGGAACTTTTCAGTCAGCTTAACGAACTTCTCAAGAAGGATTCATTAGGCCAAGCTTCTCACCATGGGGAGCACCGGTCTTGTTCGCCAAGAAGAAAGACGGATCGTTTCGTATGTGCATCGACTACAGGGAACTCAACAAGCTTACCATTAAGAATCATTATCCCTTACCCCACATTGACGATTTATTTGATCAACTTCAAGGAGCCAACTACTTCTCGAAGATAGATCTACGATCCGGGTACCACCAACTACGAGTGTTAGAGGAGGATGTTCCCAAGACAGCCTTCCGAACTCGTTATGAGCACTACGAGTTTGTAGTGATGCCGTTCGGATTAACAAACGCGCCCGCAGTATTCATGGATTTAATGAATAGGGTGTGTCGTCCTTACTTGGATCAGTTCGTCATTGTCTTCATCGATGACATACTCATCTACTCTCGAAGTAAGGAGGAACATAGTCAACACCTACGGAGAGTCTTAGAAACATTACGATCGGAGAAGCTCTATGCGAAGTTCTCTAAGTGCGAATTTTGGATTCGAAGAGTCGAATTCTTGGGCCACGTAGTTAGTGAAGAGGGAATTCACGTGGACCCTTCCAAAATCAAGGCCATTGAGAACTGGTCAGCACCGAAGACACCTACAGAAATTCGTCAACTTCTAGGTCTTGCTGGCTACTATCGCATGTTCATTCAGAACTTCTCCCGAATTGCGAAACCTCTTACAACACTGACCCAGAAGGGCGTAGCCTTTGACTGGAAAGAGAAGCAGGAGAGAGCGTTCCAAACGCTCAAGCGAGCCTTGTGCACCGCACCAATACTATCTCTCCCCGAAGGGATAGAAGACTTTGTTGTCTATTGCGATGCTTCAAATCAGGGGCTCGGTTGTGTCCTGATGCAACGAGGTAAAGTCATCGCCTATGCCTCGAGGCAGCTGAAGACACACGAGGTTAACTACACCACTCACGATCTTAAGCTAGGAGCAGTTGTGTTTGCTCTGAAGATCTGGAGACACTACCTGTATGGTACAAAAAGTACTATCTTTACAGACCACAAAAGCCTACAACATATATTCAACCAGAAGGAGCTCAACATGAGACAACGACGGTGGGTCGAGCTACTCAGTGATTACGAATGTGAAATTCGTTATCATCCGGGTAAAGCCAACGTAGTAGCCGACGCCCTAAGTCGGAAAGAATACTCTGGTCGTAGAGTCAAATCATTGACTATGACTATCCATTCACACTTGTCCACGCAAATGAAGGAGGCTTAGCTCGACGCTTTGAAACCTGAAAATGTGGCGGGTGAATCCCTAAGAGGGATGGATAAGAATTTGGAAGTCAAGGGTGGCGGAGCCTTATACCTCATGGATCGGATCTGGACACCGAAACACGGTGGCTTCAGAGACTTGGTCATGACCGAGGCACACAACACTCGTTATTCCGTCCACCCAGGTTCAGATAAGATGTATCTGGATCTTAAAAAGCTATATTGGTGGCCTAACATGAAAGCAGAGATTGCTACCTTTGTAAGTAAATGCCTTACTTGCGCCAAGGTTAAGGTCGAATACCAGAAACCCTCCGGTTTACTACAACAACCAGAGATACCAGAATGGAAGTGGGAGCGGATCACTATGGACTTCATCACCATGTTGCCCAAGACAACGGGTGGACTTGATACCATATGGGTCATCGTCGACAGATTGACCAAGTCTGCACACTTCCTGCCTATCAAAGAAACAGACAAGATGGAGAAACTTACAAGAACCTACATTCGGGAGATTGTACGACTGCACGGTGTTCCCATATCCATTATCTCGGACAGAGATAGTAGATTCACTTTGAACTTCTGGCAGTCGCTACAAATTTCCCTAGGAATTAGGCTGGACATGAGTACATCCTACCATCCATAGACCGACGGACAAAGTGAGAGGACTATCCAAACCTTGGAAGATATGTTGCGAGCCTGTGTGATCGACTTTAGGAAAGCATGGGATACTCATTTACCCCTTGTCGAATTTTCCTACAACAACAGTTATCACACGAGCATAAAGGCTGCTCCATTTGAGGCCCTCTATGGCCGAAAGTGGTGATCCCCTCTGTGCTGGGCTGAGGTGGGTGATACCCAGTTAGATAAAGGACGAGTTCCTGACAGCACTCTCACGGGTCCGGAGATCATTCGGGAAACGACAGAGAAGATTGTTCAGATTCGTGAACGATTGAAAGCCTCTAGAGACCGACAGAAAAGCTACGCAGATAAACGAAGGAAACCTTTGGAATTCCATGTGGGAGACCGTGTTCTATTGAAGGTCTCACCCTGGAAGGGCTTAATACGCTTTGGAAAGCGTGGAAAGCTAAATCTAAGATACATAGGGCCTTTCGAGATTCTCGCTAGAATCGGCCCTGTAGCTTACAAACTCAACTTACCACGCGAACTCAGTAACATACACTCTACTTTCCACGTCTCGAACTTGAAAAAGTGTCTGTCCGACGAGACTTTTGTAATCCCACTCGACGAGATCGAGATCAACGAGAGCCTCAACTTCGTGGAAGAACCTGAGAGATCATGGACCGAGAGGTCAAGCAAACGAAACAAAGTTGTATCCCGATAGTGAAGGTTCGCTGGAGCGCCAAGCGAGGACCTGAATTCACTTGGGAGCGAGAGGATCAGATGAAACTGAAATATCCTCGTCTTTTTACTTAGTTATTTGTAACTACTTATTTGCTTAAACTCTAATTTCGGGACGAAATTCCTTCTAACGGGGGGATGATGTGACAACCCAAAATTTCTATTCTGTACAACCATTCACTTCAATAGAAGCCAGAACTGTTTCTGCTAACTTTTGAGCTGTGTAGAGTCAGTTTGAGTGTTCTAAAGCCTAGTACTTCAGGAGATAATAGGAGAGAGGATACCCTAGGGTTTATTGTGCAACAATAAAGTCCCAAAACTCCAAGAGTTTGGAGTTTACGGCCTAAACATGGTGTTTACGGCCGTAAACCCCAAGGGGTATAAATATGACACTTAGTCATATTTACCACTTTTTCACCATTTTCAAGTCTAGAACTCAAATCCTCTCAAGTATCATCCGATTTTCCTTCTTGATCTTCAACTTTGTAAGTGTTTCTTACCCTAATAAGTTGATATATTACTTAATCTAGTGATCTTACATGATTCCATCCGTGAAATCATTCCATATGTGTAGATCTTCAAGTTTCACCAAGAACACACACTAGTGTTCTTGGACTTTTAACACCCTTTCAAGCTTATCTATTGTAAGTACTCTTACCCTAGTGTGTTATAAGACTTGTTACACTTCTTAATAAACTAGAAAACACAAAGAAACACAAGATCAAAGGTGTTTACGGTCCAAGATGTTCTTGGACCGTAAACCCTAATAAAGGGGCCAAAGTGTGCCCTAGTCCCTTACCAAGCCTTGGATACTAGTCTAGATCATATCCTTAAAGTGCTTAGGACCTTAAACATCAAAATACCATAAACCATTAGGGTTTACGGCCGTAAACCCAAGGAGAAATGGTCCATGGACTGTAAACTCCACAAAGGGGTGAAATGGTGCCCTAATCACTTCCAAAGGCTTAGACTTGAAGTAGGAATGCTTCTTTAGGACTTATAAGCTTCAAAACACAACATGGTAAAAGTACCATGAGTTTACGGCTGTAAACTCATGGGTTTACGACCGTAAACTCAAATGGAGTTGGTCCCGAAACCGTAAACTCATAAAGAGTTTACCCTTGGACCCTAAACTCAAATGCAAGGTCCTACAACCCTTAGATGCAATCCTTAGCACTTTTAGCACTTAAATCAAGTGTTTACATGTCTTAGGATGTCTTAACTTGGTTAATTATTTGTCAAATGACTAATTGGATACATATATGTGTTATTATATGTTAACTAGGATCCTTGTGTGTGTTCAAGTCTTCACTTGACACTTAGCATCCTATACCATCCGTTCATCCAAATCACTCACTATAGGTGAGTTCACACCCCTTAATCAATCCTTTTAAATGATTTTAAATGCTTTCATGGGGGGAGACAAGTAGAAAAAAGGAAGTTATAAAATCAATCACATGTGATTTATAACTGTGTTTTCAACCAACTGATTTCACATACTTCAAAATGTGTTAAATACAATGGTTTTCAGTTATTTTATACTTTGTTATCAAATAAACTACTTTTGAATCGTTTTATAAACCGACATCAAGTCATTATTATTTATTGTTCAAAACTCTTAAATGTATTACAAAACCTCTTTCAACTTATTGATAAAAACCATATCTATACACTTATGTTTCATGTATATATGTATTGATATGAGAGCTTTCATTCTTTCTTCAGTTCCAACACTCTTGAGTAGCAAGGGTGTATAAACCTACTTGGACATTCAATCTACATTCCAGTAAACTATTATAGGTATAGTTTAGGAGATACAAATTACTATTCCTAGTACAAGGAATTACACAAGAGTCAGTTCATTCATGAGTCTATACAAATATACTAAATACTATATGAAGAGATACTATTACTTGTTATACAGAGAGAAATACTATATACTATACAGAGAGAGATACTATATATACTATACTGGACTGACCATCCTACACCTGGCTGCTAGCTATAGCGGGACCTGTTCATCGACGGATGTTCTCGGTTGTACTGTTCAGCGAGTTTCCAAGCCGTGATTATCCTAAGGCAAAAGGATACGATTTCAATGATTATATAATTTTCCCTATTACTTTTATTTTGTGACACATTCACATAAACGATGAGGTAGACTATATTTTTATAATAATAGTTGTACATGGGAAAAACCTTCATTGATACAGAAATGCAAACCTTCAAAGCATTCGGGTCTTGGTAGAAGACTACCTTTTATACTAGTAGGAAATATGAGATTTTCTAGGGTTTTCACACTTATACTAAATGTTTCATTAAACATTTACAAGCCTTTCATAACAGCTTTACAAATCAATGACACTAAAATACTTATGAATTCACCAGCTTTATGCTGATCTACGCTTTCAAAATAACTTGTATTCTCAAGTCACCAGTAGACAGGTACGATGACCAGGTTTTGAGAAGACGGAGCACAGACAAGACTCGTCTTTTATTTTGATTACATATTTTGGTGTCTTATTACTATGAAAGAACACTCATGTATTAAAACTTTACTTTTAATGCAATGGATGATGTTGTTGCTTGTTTACTACTTTGCACTGTTATGATACTTTACATGACGTCCTCCACCCCTGAACGTTTCCGCCGTTCTTGGTTTTGGGGTGTGACAATACCAGACGAATTCTCGCGCGTTGCGCAGCGTAGGTTAAAAATATATTGTTCAAATGTTGAAACATATATGTTTAAAATTGTTATGTTATTGACATTAACGTTGATATAATAATTTGAACAATATTATTCATTGACATCAACTCACATTCCTCATTAATAAAATTAAATATTATTATCTATTTAATATTATTTTTAACAATTGTTATGATTGATTAATTTAAATTTTTACTTATGCGATTATTTTCTAATTTTAATAATGATGTTCATTTAAATCACAATTTATTTGTTGTTAACGTTATGTAATTTATAAATTGATGTTATTGTCATTTAAAATTATTGCTCTTTAGTTTTAAACCACTTATTATTAATAATAAGTTAAAGAACACTTTTAAGAAACACTTAATATTACTATTAAAATGTGAAACATACACTAAATAATAAACTGATAAGATAGACAATTTGCATTTCAAAAGAGACTTGAATGGATAATATGACATATCCATAATTTTTATAATTTGATTTTATTATTTGTAATTATTGTTCATTAGTTTTAAAACCACTTATTATTATTATTTATAAACGAAAGAAAACTTTTAAAAGACACTTATTATTATTATTAAAATGTTAAACATATATTAAAATATAAAGTGATAAGATAGACAAATTGCATTTTAAAAGAGACTTACATTGATACTATGAATAATATTGCATATCCATGATGTTTAATTAACTATTACTTTGAAGCAGCACAAACATACAAACATATATACAATATTTAATTAAATATTATCTATATCACTTTCCATAACATATGATCGATAACATGAATCTAATCTAATTTACATTAAAGTTTTCAACCACAACATAAAATGGTTGTCTTAAAAGAATACTTAAACCAAAAAAAATAAAAAAAAATAGTATATAATAAACTTCCAAATTAAAAACTTTAACATAATAACATGACTCGAAAAATGGTCCAAATCCCTCAAACCAACACAAAACCTTTAAACTTGTTTTATTTGTGAAATTTTTATGTGATTTGTATTTGTGTGTCTACTAAAAAAGAATGACATTTTTATAGTGGATTATCCATTAATTGCTTATTAAACATATTATATAAGTTATAAAACCTTTCATGATGTGCGATTAATTACTTTGAAGGTGAAAATGTGTGGGGGTTTCAAATGCATGAGGTGCTTGGAAATTTGTGTGAGGGTTTCAAATGCATGAGGTGATAAGTATAATATAGTATGATATAAATAACAATTTAAGTATTGTATGATATAATTAATAATTTAAGTATTTTATCCAAACTGTTCAAAAGTTGTAGCTTTAAATTAATAATGATTTACATACAACAACATTTTAAAACTAATAAATTAAGTATAATATGTTAAAAATTAAAGACATGACTTTATAAGTAAAAGTAAAGATATAATTTTAATATTGAAATTTAGTTTATATATGATTACACTTTAGGTTTGATATTTATTACCTTATTAACCAACTTATAATCATTATTAGAAAGAAATTGAAAAGTCATGGGAGTTTCGAATGAATGTGGTGAAAGGAAAAATGTTTCATTTATAAGTATACTAGTCGAATCCCCACGTGTTGCGTGTGAATATAGTTATTTAATTAAAATAATAACATTTAACAAATTCTGATTTAATATGCATGTAAAACCAATGTCAATAGCAAAATAAACTCTATGGTTAACATATTAGTTTTATTAATTTTAGTAAATTTATATCATTAGTTATTTCCCTTATTAATTCATGATTTTATAGACCGTTTTATGTTGTGTAAAATATATATCAAACATATATTGATTCCTATGTATAAAAAAACAAAGTAGTATGAAAAAAGGAAATACTACAACTTTTGATGATTTTATAGAACGTTTTAAGTTGTGGAAATTATATATAAAACGTATGTCGGTTTGTATATAAAACAAATAACAAATAGTATGAAACACACTATAACTTTTAATAAAATAAAAACACTACAACATTATAACATTTTCAAACAAACTTATTAAAAACTTATAAATCATCAAAATTAATATTTAGAAATCAACATACATTTGATATATAGAAACATTGTTATAAAAAACTAGTGTTGAAATAACCATTGATACGACAAAACTTATTTTTTCAACTCTTTCATTTTGAATCACAAATCTTTTCAAATATATGATTTTTTAATCAAAACTTACTTATATACTACTAATATATCTACAATGTGTATAATAAATAAGTGGAAAATAAAAAAAAAAAGCATTGCACATTAATAACCATAAGTTTAAAAAACTTTTGAATGCACTGGAAAATATAAAGGCAAATTACATTAAATTTGAAATCATAATTATATTTAAATAAAAAAACTATTGATTTGTAGTGGGAGTTTTAAACTCTTGATTTGTGCCCAACAATGTAATATAAATATTAACAATTATATGTTATAAAAACAATATTATAACTATTTATCATTAAAATAATAATTTTTATACTAAGTTGTAACTAATATTATAATAATTTTAAGTATACGATAAGAAAGATATAAAAAATTGTGTTCAAATCAAATTGAATTAAGTTTTTGATTTAAGATTATTTTAAATTATACATATTTTTAACAAATTTATAAATAATTTATTTAAATATATTTTTATTTCTTAAAGTATTATTATTATTATTATTATTATTATTATTATTATTATTATTATTATTATTATTTCAAATAACAATAATTTATTAATATAATATAATCTATTCTTTAGGTTTACGTTATTTTAAACAATTATTACTTTTCACTAATTAGAAACTATTTATTTGAAAATTTTCATTATTATATTTAAAAAAAACTATCATACTTGTACTTTTTTTTTCTTAAAGCTATGAAACATTGGAAGAGAATGAACGATCCAAATAAAATGGTAATTTGAATTTCAAAACTATAGTAATCGTTATGTACTGCGACCAATCTTAAAAACAATATGTTAAGACTGAGTTAGGGGAGGAGGAGTGTTACACTTGAGGTATATTTTGATCACTTATATTTTCTTATGAAAATATTAATATTTTATTTATTTTACTTTTCCTTTACGATAAAGAATGAATAGGAAAAAAGAAAATTGACAAATGTAATAAAGATAATTTATTTTTATCACTATAAAAACATTTAAAATTGGGTACATCCATATAAGTTTTAGTAGAACATAAAGAATTCATTTTTATAACACACATATTTATTGGTTTTCAACAATAAAGTCATATCATATTAAAAATCATTCGTTCTAATTCGTCATTATCACCAACAATTTGGAATAATAATTGTAAACTCCTTTTATCAAAATCAATTATAAAAAACTCTATCGATGTTACTTACAAAATAAGCGATAGAAACTAACATAGTATATACATAACATAAAATACATGTTGAATGATGTTCTCTTGTACATAAAATATATTTTCTTAACATAAAAAAGAGAGAGACAACATAAAGATACATACATGTTAACAAAGTTAGTTGCTCTAACTTATAAATAGCTTGATGGTTGATTTACAAAAGCTCATGAGAAGTAATTATTAATCTCACTTCATCATCCTGTGATTATAGAAAGATGCATAACACATAAACTTAAAAAATGATCTCAAGTATACCTTTACAAACATACCTAAATTTGAACCTTGGTTAATATCTAAAACTTTACATGCATCCAATTTGAGTTTACATGAATTTATATTTGGAAAAGTTGCAATTACTTTCTTACATCCATGGAACCACTCATATAACTCTTCAAACCCTACAAATATAATCTATCATTTTGTGTTGACATACATACAATATGTAATCTCATAATTTCTTATACATGCTAAATATTTCATTTAACTCATCAATTAAATATCATGATTTGAAGAGTTTTATAAGTTACAAATCATAATATTTCAATTAATCATAAACTAATTTATATAAGTTGAATAGTCTTGGGAGTTTCAAATGCATGAGGTTCAAGAAAAAATGGTCTTGGGAGTTTTAAATGCATGACGTTCAAGGAAAAATGCTAGCTTTATAAGATATATAAATATAGATAGATAGATATTGATATAGATATAGATTATTTCAAAGTTAATAATAACGATATATATATATATATATATATATATATATATATATATATATATATATATATATATATATATATATATATATATATAAAAGTTTTCTAAACCAAATTTATTTGAAATTCCCACAACAATAAAAAAGTTTTCTAATTTTTGTATAGTTATGATTTCAAATTTAAAGTAATCAATCACTACAACATAAAAGTCTTTTTAACTTACAGTTAGTAATTAGTAATGAATTTTTATATTCCTCTTATTTATATATATTGTAGCTATATTTTTAATATATAAATAAGTAGTCTCACGAAAAAAAACATGTGTTTTATGAGATTTGTAATTAAAATATGAAGAGCTGAAGAAAAAAAAAGAGTTTTGCCGAATCATGGTTATTGCAATACAGATTTTTCTATGAAAAATAATGATTCTATATATAAAATGTATGTTGATTTCTATATTTTTTTCGTATGATATATAAGTGTTTAAATAAGTTTTTTGTTACAAGTGTTATAATAGTTGTTGTATTGTTTTTATGTTATTAAAAGTTGTAGTATTAATGATTTTTTTTGTATATTTGTTATTCGTTAAATAAAAAAATCAACATACGTTTTATATATCGTTTACACAATTTAAAACAGTCTATAAAATCTTCAAAAGTTGTAGTATTTATTTTTTATATTAGTTGTTATTTGTTATAGAAATAAATCAACGCATGTTTGGTATATATTTTACAATAACTTAAAAGAGTCTATAAATCATCAACTAATAATAAACATAATGAAGGATTTAAATATAAGGGTTAATAAAACTAACACGTTAACTATAAGGTTGTTTTGCTACTAAGCTTGTTTTTTCATGTATAAATATTAAATCATAATTTGTAGAATTAGGAACATGATAGCATAATGCGTATGAGTGTGTGCTTGCTGTGAAAAAAAAAAACTATATAAATATATTTTTGCACAACGCGTGAGGTTACGTCTAGTCTATTATAAAAGAGGTCATCCAAAACATTATGATTCAAGATAAATCACCATTCTTTCACCACATTCATTTGAAACCTCCACAACCCTTCAAATTTCAATCAAATAATCACAACCACTTAAGAGTTTTTTAACTTAACTTTTACAATTAGTAAGTTAATGGCATTTAATGACGACCTTTAATTTTCCTATCATTTATACACGTTTACATATTAGTAGTATTTAAGTAAGAATTTTTTGATAAAAACAGTCATGTGTGTTTGAAGAAGTTAGAGATTCAAATATGATATTTGAAGAAACAACTTTTTCCGTATCCATAGTTACTTCAAGGTAACATTTTCTCGGTATAATAATATTTTAGATGAAAGGTATAGTGAAGATCAACAATCTTCTTTGTTATGGAAAAACATAAGATTTGTTTTTAGTATTTGAAGATTTCTTTTTGTAGGCTTTACAAATGTTTAATATACTTTTGAATACAAATATTATAATAGATGTTTTAGAACTTCTATGTTATTGAAAGTTATATTATGTTTATTTGTTTATGGTATCTATTAATCAATATATATATATATATATATATATATATATATATATATATATATATATATATATATATATATATATATAAATTAACATATATTTTAGATATTTTTATAAAGACTTGAAGAAAAACATTCATGTTTATTGTAATTCAAAATTTTCTTGATATAATAAATGTTTGAGATTAAAGGTATATTAAAGACCAATAACATTCTTTATTATGATTTGTTTTGAATCTAATGATTTGTTTTTATACTATTTATAAGTGTTTAATATATTTTTTTAAATACAAATATTTTAATAGATATTTTACTGTTTGTTATGTTATTAAAAGTTATTGGATTTATTTTTAATATTTGCTATTCGTAATATATAAAAAAGAACATATGTTAATGAGTATAGATCTTCACATATATTATAATGTTCTATAAAGTCACACTATAAATGAGATAGATGAACTTACATATTTAATGTTGATGTATATTCTTTCAAAATCACTGTCATTAATTTACATATTAAATTATAATTTTTGTCATAATGTTTATGTTAAAAAATATCTATCTATATCTATATATATTTATAAAAGAAACATTTTTACTTGCAACGTATGCATTTAAAACCTCCATGACTTTTCAATTTATTTCTAATAATTATTATGAATTGGTTAATAATGTTAAATTAATGCAAAAACTAAATTCTAATAATAAATTAGCTAAACTACAATATTAAAATATAATATTTTACTTTTATTTATAAAATTATGACTTTAACTTTTTAACATATTATAGTTAACTTATTATTATACAAAATACTTAAATTATTAATTTCAATATAATGTTAAACGGTTAACTTAAATCAAAATTTCAGTTAAACTTGAAAAAATCGAGAGATTATTTTATAAATAGTTAAAAGTTATAAATTATAGTGTTAAACCTAAATTGTAATCATAAATTAACAAAAAAAACCATGAAACTATTTTTTATAATCATTAAGAATTTTCAATAAATAGCTTATTTATAACTTACAATAAGAATAGTTAAAAGTAATATTATATAAAAAATTATAATGTTATCTTTAAAAACAAAAACAATGTTTATTGATTTAAATAATTACAATCAAAGAAACTAACAATATTCATTAAATAAATTTTAAAAAAGTTAAATTTCGGAAACCAAATTAAAATAATTAAGAGTTTCCAAATACGTTATTTTAAATAACTTACAACAACAATAGTTAAAAGTAACATTATATACAAAAATTATATTGTTACCTTTAAAAACAAAAACAATGTTTGATAATTTAAATAATTACAATGACAGAAATTCACTTAAGAAAATAAACTTTTTAAAAATTAATCAATCATAACAACAACTATAAATGTCATTAAACCATATATTATCTTTAACTTTATTCATGAGTAACCCGCAGGTAAAGGCTATTGAGACTATTGAGATTATAGAATTCTAAAAGATGTCTACATTATCATAAATTAAACCAAATAATGTTTATACCAAATTATTATAAGATTTATTATATAAGAGTAAACAACAACATTGATATATTTAAAAAGAAATATTTGTATATATTTCAAATATATAGTTGTATTTTGCGCAACGCGTGAGTATTAGCCTAGTTTAATATGTAAGGGGTCCCTCCCTCCTATTTTCTCTCTCTTTCTCTCTCTCTCTCTCTCTATCTCTCTCTCTCTCTCTCTCTCTCTCTCTCTCTCTCTCTTAATTCCAACGACCCATCTTCTTCTTCCTGCAAATTATTCCCAGATGAACAAAAAAACACCCATAACAAATTGCCCATGTTGTTTTCTTTCTGAATCAGATTTGTGTTTCCAAAAATAGGATCGTGTGGCAATGACAATGGTGGATGAGGAGGAGAAAGAACATGGTGGCGAATTTTATGTCGGCGTTGGATATTGGTGGAGGTGGGATTAGGGTTCTTTGACACAGGAATCAAAACTGTAAATCTAAAACAATCGTTCGAAGTTGCAGGTGGTTGAGGAAGAAGATGATGGGAATTTCAGTTTGTTGAACCCGTCTGTTGTCGACGACTCGGATTCGCCGGAGTTGGAGAACTTCTCAGTGGGTCTTGGCATTTTTTAGGTCTTCAATCCGGAGATGAAACATTCATAATCGGTGGAGAAACATAACTCAATTGAGATCGAGAAAAGAGAAGGAGAAATCAGATATATATGGTTAGCAAATCTGGTTTTGAAGAGGGAGGGGGGCTTGTACTACAACCTCCGACGACTCTACAGCCACTCCCTTTTCGATTTGTATAAGTTGAGCAGAAAGCACGACAATATTGAGGTTGTGTATTTTATAGGGTGCTCGATTCGATCAATTTGCACCGGTGATGGCGATCGGAGAAATCGAGTTTTAGTGTGTGTTACTCTTTTTTTAAATATTTAGATTATTGAAACAGAAATCGATTTTGAAGGATTTATAGGGAGAACAAAACTCTTTTTTGCTGATAAATGGCTCGTGACAGTGGTGGTGGATGATTGGAATCAAGAAGATGAAACTTAGGGAGCTATGGACATTGGTGGTGGATGACTGAAATCAAGAAAATGAAGAAATAGGGATTTTGTGAAGTTGGATGGTGATAGTATTGGGTTTTAGATGCAGGTGGGGGATCAAGTTTTTAAAGTTCAATTTTGATTGCCCAAAATTCACACAAGTTTGATTTTGATTGTAGGTTTTTCTTTGGTTTTGTTTTTGTTTGAGTTGGTGCAGGTGGTGGCTAATGGTGGTTGTGGAGGTGACTAATGATGGTTGTTGGTGATGACCATGGAAAAGCAGTCACCAAAAAAATGGTCACTGGGAAAAAAGGGTGTCAAGAGAGAAAGAGAGAGAGAGAGAGAGAGTGTGTGTGTGTGTAAGGTCACACCTTATGATCTGATGAGTCAAACACTCTATACGTTGACCACCAGCGCCAACATCAGCGCCAACGTCTCAATCAGCGTCAGCATGAAGATCAGCGTTAGCATGTAGTTATATAATCTAATGTAATCTTTGTATATTAGGTAATTATACAAATATGTATAAAACAGATAGTAGATCTGATATCTTTGTGATAAGGATCGGTTCTTAGTATAGATTAGATACAAACTCTTCAATTAAAGGATATACTAATATAGATTAATATATATATATATATATATATATATATATATATATACACACACATAACATTAGGGTGAAACCTTAATGTAAGTCTTGGTGACCGTCTATGTGACAACCCGTTTTCTTGGAGAAAACAAACCCTTTATTTATGAAAGACAATTTGGTGAATATTTCGTGTTCTTTAGTTTTTCTATTCTTTATTTGCTTAGTTAGTTTGTTCTTGTTTATGATACTTGAAGTGTATCTGTTCGATACAAACCTTCATATAGATAGATAGATAGATAGATAGATAGATAGATAGATAGAGAGAGAGAGAGAGAGAGAGAAAGACCCCTTAAATATTAAATTTCATTTTTTCTTTTTATTTAAAATAAGAGAAAACCTCATAAATGGTCTCTGAGGTATTGAAATGAAGAAAATATCCTTCACTTAACGGTTGAAAACTGACGGAGTTAGGCATAAGGATCAAACATCAAAAGTTTTGAAACCACAGGGACCATCTATGAGATTTTTTAAACTTAAGGACTAAACTTTAGATTTCGGGATACCACATAAACCATTTATGACATAGTAGCACCAAATGTTGTGTTCAATGAAGATGCCTTAAATTAGGGATGTCAAAAAGTCTCGTTGGACCCCGGTCCCGTGAGGGTCCCATTCCGTTTGGGGGTATTTATTTAAAAAAAGTGGGGACGCGGACAGGGGCGGGGGCAATGTTAAGCCCCGTTTTAATTTCGGGGGCGGGCAGTCCCGTCCCGAAACCCCCGCGGGCCCCGTTAATAAATTATACATATATTTAATATATTAGTTATATAAATATAATAAACAATAATATGATTTTGAGTTTTCAAAATTCAACAAAAAACATGTTTTTAAGTTATTATTATAATGTTTCTAAGATGCCATAATTTTTTGTTTTTAACATGTAAAATTTTGCTATAAATAATTATTTGTTACAAAAAAATAGCTTCTTTTAGCCCAAAAAAAACAGCCTAAAATCAATCGGGGGCGAGGGACGGGGGCGGGTGTAATAAGGGGGATTCGGGGGCGGGGGCGGGGGTAGGAAGGCTGGACATTTCGGGGATGGGACGGGAGAATGGGAGAATTTCGGGGGTGGTGTGGAGGATGTACTCTCCGTCCCGTTTGCCCCCGTTGACATCACTACCTTAAATACTAATATTGAAAGAAGTGTTACGATAAAAGAAAACAATGAAATTTAAGGGACTAAATTGGGAAAGAGAAACTAGCAATGGTTCGGTCACATTCAGTCGACATCCACGTCATCACACTCATTTTAGTTCACGTGCTGAGGTGGACCATTACTTACGGACTTCAAAACGGGATTTATTCCAATTTATTAAAAGAACAAACAAATCATCTTTTGCCACTTGTCTAACAATCATTCATTTTGTTTTTGGTTGGTCCCCGGTAATCCCTCGGACTAGATCCAGATTTGGGTCCGTTACCCGATCCTAGAGACCCAATGGATCAAACTACCCGATCTTTAGTAATGTTTAAATGTATATTATACTATTATGTAGAAAAATTAAGTCCATAATCAATTTATGTTTCATAATGAATTTCTATTCATACATAATGCAATTGTATTTCAACTTATTACTTTAAATCGTAAACTGTTATCATCATCACATACAAATCTTTATTGATGAGGAATATTTACAAATAAATTTACAAATTCGACCATTCTCCAAATTTGTAATCAAAAACATTTTTTAATTAAAGTTTAAATTTTTAACACATCAAACCATAAAATTAGAAAATATTTACACACCAACTAAAAAAAATGATGGAGATTCTTTTATTAGTATACAAATATAATGTTGAATGGTCAACCTATTACGTGTTTTAATACATGAACCAGATAAACACGTTCTTTAAAACTTGACAAATATTGACTTAAACTTAAGTCAAAGATGATAAAGAACGTGAAGCATTCATCTCATCTGCAAACATGATTGTGGTCCAAATTTGGGTGGAAATGTCAACTTTAATGAGTTAAAATATATGTATATACATTTTTATTGTTTAATAGCGAATTGAGAAACTTGTATCCGAATATGCGAAAAATGATCAATATACTTTTATAATCTTGTCAAACAACATCAAATGTAAAACAAATACGTCTTCACTTTTAATATGATATTCTTCTTCATACAAGTAAATTTTTGATACCATATTTTGAATTTAGCTTTTTTTTTTGTTTTCTTTTTTTACTCTAAATGATTTTGATGTAGTGGTGCAAAAGGTATAATGTAGTGATACAGCGTTTTCACTCACTTCAATCTTTAAAATTAATTAAAGAGTAAATTACACGAATGGTCCCTATAGTTTAGGGTAATTTGCACGTTTGGTCCTAACTTATTTTTTTAACTCGGAAGGTCCCTACTGTTTGTTTTTGTTACACGCTTGGTCCCTGTCTTACCTAGAAAGACTATTTTACCATTGATTTTCTAATTTATTAAAATAAACACAACCCCAAACCCACTCCCTCGTCTTACCTTACCTACCACATCATTTTTCTCTATTTAAATAATAGTCTTTTTAGGTAAGACAATGACCAAACGCGTAACAAAAACAAATAGTATGGACCAAGCGTGTAACAAAAAGAAACAGTAGGGACCTTCCGAGTTAAAAAAATAAATTAGAGACCAAGCATGCAAATTACCCCAAACCATAGGGACCATTCATGTAATTTACTCTTAATTAAACTAGTCGAAACAAGACATAAAATTGCATTACAGTACACAACATGCAAAATATAAGAGAAAAATGATATATATATATATATATATATATATATATATATATATATATATATATATATATATATATATATATATATATATATATATGTGTGTGTGTGTGTGTAGGTTATAATGTAGACAACTATTGTGCGGACGTGTGAATAGTGTTATTCTATGAAAATTACTAAGAGAATAAGTTGTTTAATAATGTGAATACATTCAAATCACACAACTATTGTCATTTTCATGCATTCTCACTAATTCTTATTCATTTTTGTTCTCACGTATCGTTTTTCACTCATTTTCATTATTACAGAATACGACTCAATAAACATTCTGACAGAATGAGAATAATAAAAATAAGTCTATAATAACCTTATTGACGATTTAATTAATGAATGTGTGATAATGACAATAATTATGTAAGATTGAACATATTCATATTATCAAACAACATATGTTCTTTGTCATTCTCACAGAATAACATTGTCCACACGTCCGCACAATGGATGACAATCCACATTTGAACATAGCTCTCTCTCTCTCTCTCTCTCTCTCTATATATATATATATATATATATATATATATATATATATATATTGTCATGTATTTAATATTTGGTATAGAACTTCTAATACTTTGTAGTTTTGTCTCTAAAGTACATAGTTTTAATATAAATTTTGAACTTAACAAAAAAATTTATTTCCTAATTTCCGTTACAACCACAACGTTTCCTAACTTCCCTCTTAGAAAAAAACTAGTTTCGTAAAAATTCTTTCTTTCCTTGGTATTTATTTTGTCCACATAAATGGATAATTTCATACATGGTTTTACAAACACAAATGGAAATATAAATCAAAACCGAAATAAAAACTAGAGTCTTTAATAGATGTTGGGTTATGATCGCACATAGGAAAATATATTATATTCTTAAAAATGATGAAGATCGGATTAATCGGGATACTAATTTGAGTTTTGAATGTGTGTATTGTATTTTATCGGATTAATTGTGATTGGAATTTGAGTTTTGAATATGTGTATTTTATATTTTTTTTAACATTTGTTGTTTGTTTTACATCACTGAAACATTAAATTTTACTTTTGCAATCATATAAAGGAACTTCTATGAACATATATACATCGATCATTCACAAAACTTTTCTTTGAATTTTTTTTTGAACATTTATATAGTGTTAGGTTCACGTGAGACAACCTAATTTTCTGAGATCCTGAGATCACTTTTTTCTAGTGAAAAATTTTAATATTCTAGTGTTCATAAAAATTAAATATATGTAATGTTCTAAAACAATAATTTTAACATATTTTACATTGAAATATTCTAAAACATATAATTTTAGAATATATTGTATATTATGTTTTTACGAACAATAAAATATTAGAATATTTCAATAAAAAAATTTGGTCTCACGGTCTTACAAAATTATGTCTGTCTCAAATAAAGGTTCATTTGAGATGGACATAGTTTTGTGAGACTGTGAGACCAATTTTTCTAGTGAAATATTCTAATATTCTAGTCTTCGTAAAAATATAATATGTATAATATTCTAACATTATATGTTTTTAGAATATTTCAATGTAATATGTGTTATAAATATTGTTTTATAATATCATAATATTACATATATTATATTTTTTTTTGAATAACGGAATATTAGAATATTTCACTAAAAAAAAGTGGTCTCACGGTCTCACAAAATTAGACCAGTCTCAAATGAACCTAACCCTAAGTTTAGGTTCATTTGAGACCATGTTAATTTTGTGAGACCGTGAGACGCAATTTAAAAATAATTTTTAAAATGCAAAATAAAAGGAAAAATCCGAAAATTCTTTTTATAATTATTATTTTCGTCATTTTATTTACCAATTTTTTTTTTTAAAATTTACCCTTTTTTTCGAAAAATACGTGAAATATTCTAATTGAATATTACACTGTAAATATTCTAATGTGATTTTTAGAATGTTAGAATATTCTAGTATTCTACTAGATTTGTGAGATATGTAAAAAAATTCTAAGGACTTCGTGCCATGGAAAATGCACAGGTCTACCAGAAAAGGGGCTTTCAAGTGAATTAAAAAATAAGGTAATATAGAGAAAGGTCAACATAGGAGAGAAAGTATTCGATTAGAATATGTAAAAAAACGGTAATTTTTTTTATTTCTATTTATTTATTTTTTTTGGAAAATAAAAATGACGGAAATAATATTTAAAAAAAAATTCGAAAATTTTTAATTATTTTGCATTTTAAAAATATTTTTTTATCTACAAAATGAGTGGTTAAGACAACATCTCACGGTCTCACAAAATTAGGTCGTCTCACATGAACCTAACCCTATATATATATATATATATATATATATATATATATATATATATATATATATATATATATATATATATATATATATATTGTCATTTAACATTTTAACATGTTTATGGAATCCATACATTTAGGGACGGTTTCAAAATAAACGTAATATGCGTTATTATTTCTTCAAAACAAATTGTAGATTTTATTCAAAATCGTAGTATCGAACTTTTTCAAAGATGAACATCGAAGAAGATTTTTCTATCAATAACAAAAATTTAGTTAGTTTTGAAGATGATTTGGCTTTCATGGAGTATCGTGCTAATGATGATTATGAGTTGTTCCATTCAAATAATAATGCTTATGATGTCAACGAAAAATCAAATTATTAGGAAGATATTTTTAGAGATGAAGATCTAAACAAAAGTAAAGATCATGTTGTTGATGAAGATACTAATGAAGATATAATTCTAAAGGTTGATGGTAAACAACATCAAGATGACGTTCAAAATATTCAAATAAATATGTAAAATTATTTTTCAAGATTTACGAGACAATTTTTATTTGTGAATTAATGAAAAAGAAATGACATTGTAAATTCAAAAATAGCATGATAATTACACATACTTTTTTTTTATGTTGTGTATTACAGATAAAGTGACATACAAATAAAGGGCATAGAGATAGAGCCACATACACACACCGAAACATTGGTTGGTGAAATATGAATAGAGAATTAACGAAGAAGGACATACACTTATCTAATGAATCAAAGTGATTGAAAGTCTGAAGTTTTTTTCTTTTGCTTTCTGCAGAGGATCTATGAAAGAAACGTTTGTTTAAATGAAATACACACAAAGGTTAGTAATACATATATACCCGAAAATTGGATTATAATGAATCCATTTAAGTGGATTGAAATATTTATTTAAAATAGAGCATGTCACGATTCAAATATTAAAAAAAAAACGGATATACGGGTATTGATTTTATGTAGGTATGATATTATGAGATTTTTATTAACTAATATGGTGGAGGTAATAATGTTTTCCGATGAATACGTATTACAAATATTTTGCACTGTATTTAACATCCTGAATATATTCCTGAAATTGAGGGATTACACTGGTAAATAAAATTCAAATTTCAAACATAACTTTAATCTTGTATATATTGCATATTTGTAGGGTTTATAAACGAGATGAGAATTAATTCATTATCAATTCCTTATTTAGGTGCAGAATGTGTTCAATGTATTCAATTTAATATAAGTTTATTGAAATCGATATTTTTGATATTTTAGTAATAAATGTTTGGTAATTATGGTAATCAATATTCAAATCCGCAGGAAAATATGGTAATCAAGATTCAAAGTCGCTGGAAATTGCCTAACATAACGACGCGTGACAACTGATGACGTGGAGCACTACGAAAGCAACACGTGGATGCTAGAAACTATTCTTTTATTAATAAGGATATATATATATATATATATATATATATATATATATATATATATATATATATATATATATATATATATATATATATATATTCACCTTTAATTGTATTCCAAATGCTCCAGACCATATTAGGCCCAAGTTGAATTATTTCTTTCTTACAATTCAAGATGTTGAAGCCATGTACCGCAACAAAGCTAGGAGATTCCTGAATAGTCTGCTGCTTTCCTTCATTTTCATAAGAAAGGTGATGCATCTTTTCCACCTTATCTAGATTTTCTTGGCATAACACTGCATGCATGTGACTTGACTTCCTCGTACTCCTTCTCCTAGAAAGCGACTTCTTTCATTCCTCGACAGCTAGGTCTTTGCCGACTCTTAGCTTTCCAGGCGGGTTGGTGTTCAACCTTCATTCAATAGGGCTATCTATCCGAAAGGTCTTAACAAAAGATTGAAGCAGAATTTGATGTACGAAAATATTTAGTATGTGATCGTTAAGGAAAGGCTAATAGTTCATCAATAAATTCTTTGAATCCTAGTAAGAAAATATCAAAAATATGTGATATATATCATAGGAATTGTATGACTAATATAAAGTTCAAGTTTATTCCTGAAAAAAATAAGTATATGGTATATGAAGTCGAAGAGATGCATAATCACAAGTTATTTAGTAAATATCAAATGCAGTTTTCAAAAGGTAAGAGGCAACTTGATTTATATCTAAGGGAATTTATATACAAAATGTCACACCAAAATGTAGGTCTAAGTGTAGCCCAAGTGTATTCAGAGATAATGTATTCTAAAACTTCAATGATAAATCAAAAGATAGTACGACATAAAACTCTGGCGTGTGCAATGCGATCATTCCGAGCTCTTCCCTTTCGAACCGTAAGTACCTGAAACATTTAAACACAAAATTGTAAGCACAAAGTTTAGTGATTTTCCCCGAAAATACCATATAACAAACAAGAACGGGCCCAACCAAACATACATGCTTTGGAACCAACCCACGCATTCGGGCCCAAC
This sequence comes from Lactuca virosa, assembly GCF_052849685.1. Classification (NCBI taxonomy): domain Eukaryota; kingdom Viridiplantae; phylum Streptophyta; class Magnoliopsida; order Asterales; family Asteraceae; genus Lactuca; species Lactuca virosa. Next base: position 55,166,235 of record NC_136426.1, read on the forward strand.
CCATATCATCGGGTTCAACCCATATAATTGGGTACAAATCATGTTATCGGGCCCAACCCATATAAAACATACATACACATGTAAGAGTCACACAGACAATCTAGCATCCTACAGTACACTGAGAAGACTCACCTCGCAATGCAGCTCAACAGTCAACAAGCTCTCATCTCTCGGCACAGGTGCTAAACGTCACCTATATAACCACACAAGGACATCCCTTAGTTTTCCCTTCTAAAACTAGTAATTTTTCTAAAAGTCCACAAGTCATAAGTTAACCATTGAAGTCATAGTAAAAAATAGTCGACCTCCACGTCGTGGCCCACGGGTCTAAACCCAATCAGAATCCAAATGAGACCAGTCAAGATGGCCTTAGTCGATCTCCACGTCGTGTCCTCCTATTGGCTACATCGGAGCATAATAAGGACAAAACAGTCGATCCACCCCCAGTCGCCACGTCGTGGGAATTGGGGTTTAAATAGCTTAATGGATTAACATGTTTCCTTTGACTCCAAGAGCTTCCAAGCTTAGATCTGGTCCATACTATGGTCTAGATGGATAAAGTTTCCAACTTTATCCGTTAAGACCACACAAGAGATCAAGATCTCAAACCCTAGGTTCTAAAAAGGCAAAACATGACATGGACTCAACCATTAATGTAACATCCAGATTTTCAGGTATGCAATTAATTCCATTTATGCATGTCTTACCCTTGGAACACGGCGTGGTGAAGCCTCACCATGGCGTGTTGAGAACTTTTGGGCGCGTATCTTGATGGACCAACACGGTGAGTTGGTGTGTAAACACGGCGTGTTGGCGGCTGGTTGAGAAAACCCAAATTTTTAGGGGTTTGCACCTTATATAATCTCCTTAAGTCCCAAGAGCTGGCCTTTTATCAGCCTCCAATTCCCCCAAGTCGACCCTTGAAAACCCTAATCATCTTTCCCTCTCATTTGTGAGCTAGTGTGGTGTTTTTGAAACCAAAGATGGAAGAAGTTGGAATAAGGAAGCAAGGATCCAGCAAGCAAGCCCTCATCTTTCAGCTTGGCACTCTTTTGGACCTTTGTAAGTGTCCAAGATCTGATTTTTATTCTTCCATGTTGCTAGATCTTGAGTTTTTCCCCTTTATCTTCTTGTTCTTTAAGTTTGGGATGGTTAGATCTCATAAAGTTTGCAACTTTATGAATCTCCAGGTCTAGGTGACCTAGTAGAGTCTTGGATCTGGCCTATAGTTGAGTTTTGATGCCATGCAAGAGATTAGGTCATAAATCCCCATTTTGACCTATTATGGGCTCAAGACATGCATTGGACATGCATGTCTATAAAGCACCGACCTTTGGGATGGTTTTGGTGCTAGAACCTCTTCTAGAAAGGATGGGCTTCAGACTTCAAGGATTAAGTGCTTATTGGTTAAGCTCGTGTATCTTCAAGCCTTGTGGTTGGGTTTTTGGACCATTTGAGTAGTCCCAGTGGATAAAGTTGGAAACTTTATCCTTCTTAATAGCATTTTGGACTAGATCTGAGCTTTAGAACTCTTGGAATCGAAGAAAGCAGTTGAATGTATTAAGATGATGGAACTCGGGCAAATACGACATGTTTGCAAGCCAACACGACGTGATGGATGAGGTTTTACCGACCATTTGGATGATGATGGAACACGACGTGTTTATAAGTAAACACGATGTGTTGGGTCAACACGGACTGTTGACCTTGACCGTTGACTTTGACCAAGTTTGACCTTGAGGGTATTTTGGGTATTTTGGAGTCTTATGGAAAATTGGTCATTTAATGGAATTAGGTATCGTGTAGAGAGCTGAGATTCGGACTCGAGCCTCATCATATCTATTCAGTTTGCGAGGTGAGTTTTCCTCACTGTACTTTCAGGTCGAAGGCACTAATGTCGGCCCTTCAGATTGTTATGCTGGTTTATCGTATGATTGACTGTTGTAATGATCTACTTGATTTGTATCCGGGTAGATAGGATGAGGTTATGCTTAATGATCCGTGAGATCTGTCTAATTATTGTTGGCTGGTTATTTGCATGATTGTTTGTTATGTATATATGTGTCGATACAATGTATGTGTGGTTGAGTTGAGGCGGTCCTGCTTTGTGCTGAAAGCCAACAGACCCAGGGAGGACCGGAGAGACTGAAGGCACGTGAGGCGGACCAGTCAAGTCGAAGGCCCGGAGAACGGTCCTGATAAGCTGAAGGCCCGGTGAGGTGGTCTAGTCATGCTGAAGGTTCTATATGCATGTTGTTTGCTGTTATTATTATCATGATTATGTGTTGTGTTGGTACTTTGGGGGAAACTCACTAAGCTGTGGGCTTACAGTTTTGGATTATGTTTTGGGTACTTCAGAGGATCGTGGAAAGGCGAAGGCGTGATCGTGCACCTCCTCGTGTTTGATTTTGTGATTTTGGGCAAACTTTGATATTAGACATGTTTTGAAAACTATTTTGTAAACAATGATGATTTTTGGGTTGTTTGAAAAGTTTAAATTTTTCATGAATTCTATAGCCTGAGAATGTTTGGTTTGGCCTTACTTCCTATTCTTGTTTGATGAAGGGCTTAGGGTAGGATCATATATTCGACTGTCTGTAGGGTCTAGTGTTATGTATGATTAACATACGCGAGTAGTACAGGGTTGGTGGAAGTTTCATGGATGAGTTGTGTGGGGTTAGCTGGCTAGTTTCGTGATGCGTAGCTTTCCTATAGGGAGTGAGGATCGAGTGTTGAGTGCGTTAGTGTGTATTGTTAGGGTTGTTGTGATGATCCACTAAGACGAATACAGGTAGGTGTGGAAGGTAGTATGGGACCATAATACTGAAAGCACAGGACCCGTATGCATAACAGGGAAGTCACAACCCCTAGGGCTTTGTTGGGAGTTGGTCCCCCTACTGTTATGTGTGTTATCTGATATTTCCTTGATTTATTTTCAGTATGGTGGTGACGAGACGTTTCGAGACAGCATCCGGGTCAGGATCAGGAGCTGGCAGCCAGGATGGGCCAGCTGTGACTGAGGACCGCATCAGAGAGATTATCCATGAGGAGGTTGTGACTATTGTCCGTGTAACATCCCAAAAATCATGATCAAAAATTTCATTTTTAATTATTAAATAAACCACAGTTACCAAAATCATTTCATCCAAAAACATAAGTCATCGTATCAAATCAGAGTATCATATCAAAACACATGTCAATATATCAGAGTAAAACATCCAGGCTAAATAAAATGGTATGTGCATTGCAGTCATCCTGAGCTCTTCCCCTTGCACCGGAAGTACCTAAAATCAAAATTGAAAATTGTAAGCACGAAGCTTAGTGAGTCTCCCCAAACTACCACATACCATACACATAATCACATAATCACATAATAAAATATCTTGGGCCTTTCCCGCTACATCGGGCCCCGTCCGGCACCAGACTGAAGTCCGGCATCAGGCCCCGCCTGACATCGGACCGAAGTTCGGCATCAGGCCCCGTCTGGCATCGAGCAAAGCTCGGTATACATATAAACATATCAACTAGTACACATAAATAATCACATAACATAAACATATAAACATCCCTCACTTGGGACGTCCATTTCCCAAGGATCATGCTAGTTGGACCAAAAACCCAATAAAAGTGATAGGAAAGATATCTAAGTAATCATTAAGCAAGTTTGAGACTTGCTTACATGAAAATGCTGATAATGAAGTGAAGTTGCTGGATCTATAACCTCCTTCTTAAGTCCTCAAGCTTCTCCTTCTTCCACAAGCTTCACACACACAAGATTTCTCTCAAAAATGACTCATAAGCTCACACAATGCATTAGGGTTTTGAGATCTAGGGTTTGGGACTTGGAGGCTGGAAATGAGGCTAGCATGAGGGATTAAGATGCTTAAATAGGGTGCAAAACCCCGAAATTAGGGTTTCACCTCTGCTAGCCTACTCGTCGAGTTGAGGGTCCCTCAACTCGTCGAGTAGGTTACTTAAAACCCACGTCTCATCTGATCTCTACTCGAATATTTTGGGCTTCCAACTTGTCGAGTTGCTCTATAAAAATGAATAATTATAATTTAAATACATACCAGGAACCCGTCGTTACAATTCTCCCCCACTTGTCTCAGACTTCGTCCTCGAAGTCTGCTGCCTCGAATAACTCTGGGTAGTGCTCCCTCATCTCCTCCTCTGGCTCCCAAGTCCACTCCGAGCCCTTACGGTGATGCCGCTGCACCTTCACTACCTGTACAACCTTGTTCCTAAAGGTTTTTGTCTTCTGGTCTAGAATCGTAACGGGTCTCTCAATGTAATTCAGGCGGTCGTCCACCTGAATATCCTCCAAAGGTACAATTGCGGAATCGTCCACTAAGCACTTCCGTAGCTGGGAGACATGAAAAGTACTGTGGATCTGGCTGAGCTCTGCTGGAAGATCCAAACGATAAGCAACTCGGCCCACCCGAGCCAAAACCATGAACATACCAATATACCTGGGGCCCAGCTTGCCCCGCTTCCTAAACCGGATGAAACCCTTCCAAGGTGACACCTTCAGGAGAACCATGTCGCCCACCTGAAACTATAAGTCTGACCGGCGCTTGTCGGCATAGCTTTTCTGCCGACTCTGAGCAATCTAAAGCCTGCTCCGGACCTGCTGGATCATCTCCGTAGTCTTGAGTACCACCTCGGTACTACCCATGACTCTCTGAACGACCTCGCCATAACAAATTGGGGTTTTTCCCTTCCTCCCGTAGAGCATCTCGAAGGGAGGTCGATCTATGCTAGTGTGGTAACTGTTGTTATATGAAAATTCCGCTAACGTAAGATACTTATCCCAACTGCCGCCAAAATCTAATACGCATGCGTGTAGCATGTCCTCTAGAGTTTGAATCGTCCTCTCACTCTGCCCGTCCGTCTGAGGGTAGAAAGCGGTACTGAAGTGAAGACGAGTACCCATATCGTCATGAAACCGCTTCCAAAATCTGGAAGTAAAATGCACATCTCGGTCTAAGACAACTGAAACCGGCACTCCATGACGTGCCACTACCTCGCGTACGTAGATCTCGACCAGCTTCTCAACCGATATACTCTCCTGGATCGGGATGAAATGAGCACTCTTGGTCAACCGATCCACGATGACCCATATCGAATCCACTCCACGTGTGGTCCTGGGAAGCTTTGTGATGAAGTACATGGTGATGTCTTCCCATTTCCACACGGGAATATCCAACGGCTACATCTTTCCGTGAGGTCGCTGGTGTTCGGCTTTGACTTTCCTGCAAGTCAAGCACCGCTCCACATACCATGCTATGTCCCGCTTCATGCAAGGCCACTAATAATCAGGGCGAAGATCTCGATACATCTTCGTCGATGGATAAAGAATCTCGACTTGTGAGCCTCATCCATCAGAACCTGGCGTACCCCACCCCAGTAAGGAGCCCAGACCCTCGGATGCATGGTCACCAACCCGCGACTGTCATAGTCAAATGAGGCCACCTGTCCTACGATCCGCTCACACTTCTGGCACTCTTCTTTCATACCCTCGACCTGCTCCTCCCGAATCAATTTTAGCAACGGAGTAATCACTGTCATCCTCAGACATATGTCTCGAATCGGAGCCGCCACTGCCTTGAGGCTAAGAGCATCGGCCACCATGTTGGCCTTCCCCGGGTGATAAAGGATCTCACAGTCATAATCCTTCACCACAGCTAACCACCGACGTTGCCTCATGTTCAGATTTGGTTGATCCATAAGGTACCTCAAACTCTTGTGGCCCGTCTAAATGGAACAACGAACCCCATAGAGGTAATGTATCCAAATCTTGAGGGCGAAAACCACAACCCCCAGCTCTAAATCGTGCATCGGGTAGTTCGCCTCATGAGGCTTCAGCTGCCTCGAAGCGTAAGCTATCACATGACCCCGCTGCATCAGCACTACACCCATACCCATGATCGAAGCGTCACAGTAAACCACAAAATTGTCGACGGCCTCCGGCAAAGTCAGAATCGGTGCCTCACACAATCGCTGTCTGAGAGTCTCGAAGGCTGCCTGATGCTCAGGCCCCCAGCGGAATGTCACCGACTTCTTGGTCAGTCTGGTCAAGGGGAAAACAATCTTGGAGAAATCCTAGATGAATCTCCGATAATAACCCGCCAGACCAAGAAAACTCCGAATCTCAGTTGGAGACCTCGTAACCTCCCACTGCATCACGACCTCTATCTTGGTCGGATCGACCAGAATACCCTTCTGGTTGACAAGGTTCCCAAGAAACTGCACCTCGCAGAACTAGAACTCACACTTGGAGAACTTTGCGAAAAGTCTCTCCTCCTCAGTGTCTCCAACACCTCTCTCAGGTGCTCCTCATGCTGCTCCTGGGTCTTGGAGTAAACCAAGATGTCATCGATGAAAACTATCACAGACCGGTCCAACATCAGTCTGCACACACGGTTCATGAGATCCATGAACGCGGCAGGAGCATTGGTGAGCCCAAACGGCATCACCACGAACTCATAGTGACCATAGCGAGTCCGAAAGGTTGTCTTCGACACGTCGTCATCCCTGAATCGCATCTGGTGATAACCCGATCGCAGATCAATCTTAGAGAACCAAGATGCACCCTGAAACTGGTCAAATAAATCATCAATCCTCGGGAGGGGATAACGGTTCTTCACCATTACCTTATTAAGCTCCCGGTAATCCATGCACATATGATGTGACCCGTCCTTCTTCTTCATAAAAAGGATCGGGGCTCCCCATGGCGAACTACTCGGCCTGATAAATCCCTTGTCTAACAGCTCTTGCAGCTATGTAGACAACTCCTGCATCTTTGGAGGAGCCAACCGATATGGTGCCTTGGCTATCGGAGCCGCACCAGGAACTAGGTCAATCATGAACTCTACCTGCCTCTCCGGAGGTACCCCAGATAAATCCTATGGGAATACGTCTGGGTACTCCCATACGATCGGTACACTATCCACGGTCGCCTTACCCTTATCCTGGGTATCCATAACATAGGCAAAATAACCTGCGCAACCCTGCTGAAGGTAACGCCTAACTCTCTCTGCTGAACACAAGGTCGTCCCATGTCGCAGCCTCTCGCCCTGAATCACAAACCCTGCCTCACTTGGCGTCCTAACTCGCACCAGCTGCTGCTCACAGTCAATCATTGCCTCGTTGGGGCTTAACCAGTCCATACCCACAATAACCTTATTCCTTCGCAGGGGAACGGAGACTAAATCCACAGAAAAATACTAATCAAATAACTGCAGTGTACATCCCCAATGAACTCTAGCAACCCGAACGGTCCTATCATCCGCTATCTCTACATCAAGTGGATAGTCCAGCTCCCAGGAGCTCCTACAAATCACTTGCTGAGCACGAGCGACACAAAACATCGGGTAGCCCCCGAATCAATAATACCAGAGCAGATATACCGTTCACAAGGAACGATCCTATAATGACACACATAAACATAAGCAATAATCAACATAAATAAAGAGATAAGGAGAAGATACATACCCGTCACCACATCGGGAGCTGCTTGTGCCTCATCTACTGTCAGCTGGAAGGCTCTTCTCTTCGCCACTGGCGCCTCCGACCGGCCCTGACGGCCATCGGTAATCCTCAACGTAGCAGGAGTGGGTGCCGCCACATGTCCTGCTGCTACTAAACTCGGGCACTGGGACCGCTTGTATCCCCTCTGATTGCACTGGAAGAAAATCAGATCTAATACTGTCGTCGTGGTGGTGGTAGCTGTACAGTCCCTGCTAACATGACCAGTTCGACCGTACTTGAAGCAACTCGAACTACCCGCCCTGCACGTTCCCTCGTGCAACTTGCTGCACTTGCCACAACGGCTGCGACCCTGCTGGCTCCTCGGTCGGTGATCTGATACCTTGGGCTTTTTGCCCGTACTCCCTGCCTGCACCCCCTCATGTCTCCTCTTCTTCTCCATCTCCAAATCCAACTCTTTCTCTCGAGCCCTCTCAATCATATCTTCCAGCGTCTTGCAGCTGGATCGGCTCACAAACTAGCGGATATCACTCCGCAACATCTCATGATATCGGGCCTTTTTCATCTCCTCGTCCGCCACGTACTGCGGAACAAGAAGGACCCTCTCCCTGAACATGGCAGTGATCTCGGTCACCATCTCAGTAGTCTGGTGGAGATCCTGGAACTCCCTAGCAAGCTGTTGCACCTTGATCATAGGTGCAAACTCGGCCCTGAACCTGGCCGAAAAGTCACTCCAGTTCATCGCATCTAGAGTTGCATCATCTCAAATGGCATGTCCGACCTCCTACCACCAGTCATGTGCTTTGTCCTTCAGAAGACAAGAAGCAAGTTGTGTTGGATATAGTGTCTAAGTCCATAACTTTATTTGGTATGTACTTGACCCGACCCGGCATGGTCCATTTGGGTTGCATGGCATTGCAATACTTGGATAGACTAAATGAGAGAATAAGGCACTTATGATTATTAATATATTATAAGCTCTAATATATTAATAATAGTATTATTTAATTAGTATTGATCAAGTATTAATCTAGTATTAATCTAGTGATCAAAGTGAGACTAATTAAATATATAGGGTTGATTATGACAATCATCAATTCTTTTATGGTGGATTAATGATCCATGGTTTATGGTTTTGGTTATAACCATATGGAGCTCCATGGATAGTCTATGGGAGTTACAAACCCATGGGTCATGAGAAATCAAGAGTCATGACAATTAAGGGCATTCATGTGTAAACCCTAATTGTGACAACACTATAAAAGGAACCCTATGGCTAGCAAAATCGTGACCTAGGGTTACTAGAGAGGGCATAACCGATTTTGAGGCTAAGTGACATTCTCTCAAGTTATTCCAAGTCTTGTGGTGTTGTGTGAAGCATTTGAGGCACAACATTTGGGGTGCTAGGCTCACAAAGTCTTGAAGGAATCCAAGCAACAACAAGGTATGTATTTCTACTAGTTTTTATGTTTTATGTAATCCCCATGCCATGCTAGTTAGGAAATAACCTTGAAAAAGAAATTTGCATGTATATAGAGAAAACATAGATTCAAGGTTATTAGGGTTGCATGTACACTTAGGAAGTGTTAGAATGCTTAAAAACCCATCAGTGGTATCAGAGACTAGGATTGTTTTCTGTATACTTGATGCAAAACTGCTTAAAAATCGAAAATTCTGCATTCTGACGACTGGACTCGCCGAGTCCATGGGGAGGACTCGCCGAGTCCATGAACAAATTCATCCTACTCGACGAGTAGAATAATGCACTCGGCGAGTAGGAGCGTGCTGGGCAGTTTTTCCAAGTTTTGTTGCTGAGAATGGATTAAGATCATTATCCCAATCTGTTTTGGACTTGTAAAATCTGTTTTTCAAAATGATAATGATTATGTTAACCCATTTTACATGACTTTTATCAAATTTCAAGTATTGTATATGTTTATATGATTTTCTTGAAATTGCTTGACATGAATTTGTGTTCATATGAGTTTAGAAGATCATAGGAATTATGTGTAACCTCCATGTGTGTTTAATTCATGATCTTAATGGCAATGATGGTGTCCATAACTTGTCCTCAAGTTATGGATTACCAAAAGTCACTTCTTTAAATTGTGATTAAAGAACTAAAGAGGTTTCATAAAATGAAGAGTCTTCATTTTTATGAACCATTAAAACTCATAAGTTACAAATTGAAGAGACTTGGAATAGTTTCAAATCTTGCCCTCAAGTTTTGGAATTTGAAAAGTCTTACACTTTAATACTTTAATTCCAAATTAAACCTTAGATTTTTAAAAAGTTTAAAAATCAACACTTATACTATTATTATAATTTTATTATATAGATATGTATAAGAATATGTCATTCTTACCGTTAGTAGGCCTCATTCACGAAGCTGGTCTATAAGGGGGTATAAGGTTGTTGCCTATAAAATGGTGACTTAATGGGTGTCCACTCTCACCCACCGCTTCCTTGATCGGTGGAGGGTCGTTAGCCGAACGGGTAGGATACGACTTTAAATACTCGTTAAAAGTATAATGATATATAAAGTAACTATACATTATAAATTCCCAATCTTAGTTACTTTAGGAAAATGTGAAATTGGTGCTAGCCCATAAAATTACACTTTGTACCTTACCAAGTCGTTAGTGGAGCGTGTGTGGTTAACCGGCACACTAACATGGACTAGTAAGAGTCGCAAAGGGTAACTTGACTTTATTATAGATCGGTGGAGCGTGTGTGGTTAACCGACACATCGATTAGGTAATATTGTTGAGGGTACCAAGTCAATTTGTATGGTTATTCACACCTTGTTTGTGATCCTCGGCATCCCAGTCACAAACTTGAGAGGGCACAATCGAGATTCAAACATGCCATTGAAAAGTTCAATGTATCTCAAAAGATCTAGGAGTTTCAAAACCAATAAAACCTAATAATAAAATATTTCGTTCTTATGGTGGAAATTGGTAAATCGTCATTTACCTACCTTCAAATATTTTATAGTATGGATTACGGCATCCCTCTTTCAACTATAAATAGTTTGTTGGATCCTAGCCTTAATATTTCATTTGGGTGAATTATTAAGGATTCCTAATCTAATGAAACTTGTCTTTCTTTCCTTTCAGATGTCTTCCAACAATGTTTCTGGCTCAAACCCAACAGGCTCCTTTTCCCTTATGAACTTGTGTGGTAAGGTCATCTTTGATGGATCCAATTTCAATGAGTGGATCAGAAACATCAGAATGATTACCCACTATGAGGACAAAGAACATGTCCTCGATAGGGAGCTTAAGGTTGTGAGTGAAGCCACTGCTACTCCTGAAGAGTTTGCGGAGTTTGTTGCACATGAAAAGGATGCTACTAAAGTAGCATGCATCATGATGGCCACCATGACTCCTGAACTTCAAAAATCCTATGAAGATTTCTACCCCTATGCGATGCACCTGGATCTGATGGAAAGGTACCATCAGAGCGCACGTCAGGAGAGGTATGAAATCATCTCCTCCATGATAACCGCAAGGATGAAGGATGGTGAACCCATCACCGGTCACTTGCAGAAGATGCAAAGGTTCATTGACCGGTTGCTGAAGCTGAATGTTGACTTTCCTGAGGAAATGGCGATTGACATCATTCTCCATTCCTTACCTCCAAGTTATGATCAGTTTCGTATGACTTATCATATGAACAAGGAGGAAGTCACACTTAGCAAACTTCAAGGACTCTTAAGGACAGCTGAAAATGGCCTTAAGGGTAAAGCGGTTGCTACTTCTACTCCTTCAACAGCCCCTGTTTTGGCTATTGGGCAGGGAAAGGGTAAGAAGAGGAAAAACCCTTCGAAGGGTACCAAGGGTAAGACTCTTGATGGTTCCTCTTCAAGTGGGACAAAGAAAGGTCCCATTACTCCTTCTTCAAACCCAAAGGAAGCACAATGCTTCTATTGCCAGGATAAGGGACACTTCAAGCGAAGCTGCCCTAAATATCTGCAAGATGTAAAGGATGGGAAGGTTAAACCCACCCATGCAGGTATTTACACAATATTGTCTAATAACTCATCTAATGCTAATTCTTGGGTGCTTGATACAGGTTGTGGTATTCACATTTGTACTGATTTGCAGACACTAAGAAGAAGTGAGCAAGTGGAGCACGGGAAGATAAACTTAGTCATGGGCAACAGGAAAGCATCACCTGTTACCAAGATAGGAGTTTATTCTTTATTGCTTAATAATGGGTTAATGTTATATTTGAATAAGTGTTGTTACTCGCCCGAAATGGCGAGAAATATTATTTCTTTTCATGGCTTGTACAAACAAGGTTTTTCATTTTCATTTGATAATAAAAATGGTGCTATTAATGTTTATTACAATGATGTATTTTACTTTAAAGCATTACCTTGTGATGGTGTATATGAAGCTGTGAATTTTGTAGACAATCTAGGAAATAATGTGTTGTATATTGATTCTTCAGATAGCTTGGATAAAGCATCCTTGTGGCATTGTCGTCTTGGACATGTTAACAAGAAGCGCATAGGCCAACTCCAAAAGGCTGGAGTCTTGGAATCATTTGACCTCAAGTCAGATGATAGTTGCGAGTCTTGTTTACTTGGAAAAATGACAAAGTCACCCTTCACAGGTACTTGTGATAGGGGTGAAGGTTTGTTGGACCTTGTACACACGGATATGTGTGGGCCCTTCAGAGTTGCTACAAGGGATGCTAATCGCTATTATGTGACTTTTACTGATGATTACAGTAGATATGGATATATTTACTTAATCAAGCATAAGTCAGAAACCTTTGAAAAGTTCAAAGAGTTTAAGCAGGAAGTGGAGAATCAATTGGGCAGGAACATCAAGATGCTCCGATCCGATCGGGGAGGAGAGTATCTTAGCATTGAGTTCCTTGACTATCTTAAGGAATGTGGGATTGTCTCACAATTGACACCTCCCAGAACACCACAGTTGAATGGTGTAGCTGAGAGGCGCAATCGAACCTTGTTGGATATGGTTCGTTCCATGATGAGTCGAGCTTCGTTACCAATCTCTTTCTGGGGGTATGCCTTAGAGACTGCCGCCCATATCCTTAATCTAGTCCCTACTAAAAAGGTTGCCAAAACACCTCACGAGATGTGGACTGGGAAAGTTCCCAATTTAGACCAGATCAAGATTTGGGGTTGTAAAGCTTTCGTGAGGCGTGAGACTCATGATAAGCTTGAACCTCGAAGTGAGAGGTGTATTTTCATCGGCTACCCACAGAGATCCTTTGGTTACCTCTTCTACAGACCTAGTGATAATGTGGTCTTTGTAGCAAGAAGAGGAGTCTTTCGTGAGAGAGAATTCATAAGCCAAGGGGACAGTGGGAGGCAAATTGACCTTGAAGAGCTTCAAGAGTCAAGTGGTGAAGGAACCTCAAATGCTATCGACCAACCTGAGGAGGACACTCCTGTTGATCCGATAGATGAGTCTGTACCTCCAAGACGTTCCACTAGGGTGAGGAACACACCTGATTTTTATTATAATTATCACATCACCACTGAAGGTGATACATTTATTAGTGATAGTACACTAATAGATTTGGATGAACCTAATAACTACAGGGAAGCCATGGCAGGCCCTGAGTCTGCTAAATGGAAGGAGGCTATGGACAGCGAGATTCAGTCCATGTATGACAATCAAGTTTGGAACTTGGTTGACAATGTACCAGGTCGTAAGACAGTTGGGTGCAAATGGATCTTCAAGAAGAAGACCGACATGGATGGGAAGGTACATACTTACAAAGCGCGACTGGTTGCGAAGGGCTTTACTCAAACTCCGGGAGTTGACTATGATGAGACCTTCTCACCAGTAGCTAAGATTAAGTCTATTAGAGTATTGTTAGCCATAGCTACATTTCATGATTATGAAATATGGCAAATGGATGTCAAAACCGCTTTCCTTAATGGAAAGTTGGTTGAGGATGTTTACATGGCTCAACCAGAGGGTTTTGTCGATACAAGATACCCTAATAGAGTGTGTAAGCTTGATAAATCCATTTATGGATTGAAACAAGCATCTCGCAGATGGAATCTTTGCTTTGATGAGAAAGTCAAAGAGTTTGGCTTTTCTAGGAGTGAGGATGAGTCTTGTGTGTATGTCAGGGCTAGTGGGAGCATAGTTAGCTTCTTGGTGTTGTATGTGGATGACATACTTCTCATAGGAAACGACGTCCCAACCTTGCAGGAGGTTAAGTCCTGGCTTGGGAAGTGTTTCGCTATGAAGGACCTTGGGGAAGCTGCCTATATCCTAGGGATAAGGATATTGAGAGATAGGAGTAAGAGACTAATTGGACTTAGTCAAAGTACTTACTTGGATAAGGTGCTGAAGAGGTTCAGTATGCAAGATTCCAAGAAAGGAGAATTACCAATCCAGAGTAATGCCAAGCTGAGTAAAACTCAAAGTCCGAGTACAGAGGCTGAGATAGTTGAGATGAGTCAAATACCATATGCTTCCGCTGTGGGCTCGATCATGTATGCTATGACTTGTACTCGCCCTGATGTGGCCTTTGCTTTGAGCATGGTCAGTAGATATCAAGGGAACCCTGGCAAGGCACACTGGACAGCGGTAAAGAACATTCTCAAGTATCTGCGGAGGACTAAGGATTGGGTCCTTACCCTCGGAGGCAGTGATGACTTGAGAGTGGAAGGATATAGCGATGCTAGCTTCCAGACTGATAGGGATAATTTCCGCTCTCAGTCAGGCTGGGTCTTTATCCTAAATGGAGGGGCAATTACTTGGAAAAGTTCCAAGCAGGAGACAGTAGCTGATTCTACTTGTGAATCAGAGTACATAGCAGCAAGTGAAGCAGCTAAGGAGGCGATATGGCTAAAGAACTTCATCGGAGACCTTGGAGTTGTACCAGCTATAAGGAGCCAATGGAAATTTTCTGTGACAGTGAAAGTGCGGTTGCTTTGGCTAAGGAACCAATAGATCACGGGAGATCTAGGCACATTGACAGAAAATACCATTTCATCAGACATCGAATAGAAGAAGGACTCCTCGTGGCTAAGAGGGTATCATCAGATGAGAACCCGGCAGATCCCCTCATGAAGGGACTGAGCAGGGTTAAGCATTTACAGCATGCGAGGCGCATTGGGCTGAAGGATGATATTAGTTTCAATAATTAGATTCCTGAAACTTGTAAAATGTAATTGACATTTGATGATAAATAAAAGTTGTTATTTATTTATGAGTAAGGTGTTACTATCTTGTGTTGATTGTTTACTATGTTTCAATTTTGCATGTTTTTACTTCCAGAATAATTATGTTATTATTCAAACCATCCACAGTCAGTAAAACTTTGGAAGTAAGTATTGATTTAAGACTGTCATGAATTTGGCTTGTATGATTTGTCTAAAAGTGCTTTGGACAATGCAATGGTTGCTACAACATTCATGAGTACTCATAAGGGCTGAGTATTGGATCCAACCCACGCTCACTTGCATCACTTCATGGAATTTATCTCGAGTGATCGTGAGACGGTAATATCATATAAATCTTCAAACCTAGAGATATGAGTTGTTGACTATGAGTTGGTTATTCATTGATTGCACGAAAACGCATTGGTAACTCGATGTCATAAAACATGCCTTTGTGAATAATTCAACAAGTAGTTAGTACAAGCATATCAGTCGAAGTTTATCTGTTCCTTCTAGAAATAGAAGCGATATCTGGGCCCCTCGATGATTTGGTTTTGACCTATGTACCGGGCCCGGTCAGAACCTAATTGATGTGTTCAATTTAGTTCTATGTCGAAACAAATCAGAGATCGAGAAACAAATGCTGGACAATAAGTAAGACCATGTTCCATGTGTTTGTCCGGCTGATATCATGAGAACAGAGGATTATATGATCACTTATCTTAAATGGCGTATCATCATCATCTCAGTTCCGAGAGACTTTGAAAGAGCTACGATTGCTAGTCGGATTTTGAAGTCATATTTGCAAATATAGTTATTAGACTTATCCAAGTGGGAGACTGTTGGATATAGTGTCTAAGTCCATAACTTTATTTGGTATGTACTTGACCCGACCCGGCATGGTCCATTTGGGTTGCATGGCATTGCAATACTTGGATAGACTAAATGAGAGAATAAGGCACTTATGATTATTAATATATTATAAGTTCTAATATATTAATAATAGTATTATTTAATTAGTATTGATCAAGTATTAATCTAGTATTAATCTAGTGATCAAAGTGAGACTAATTAAATATATAGGGTTGATTATGACAATCATCAATTCTTTTATGGTGGATTAATATGGTTTATGGTTTTGGTTATAACCATATGGAGCTCCATGGATAGTCTATGGGAGTTACAAACCCATGGGTCATGAGAAATCAAGAGTCATGACAATTAAGGGCATTCATGTGTAAACCCTAATTGTGACAACACTATAAAAGGAACCCTATGGCTAGCAAAATCGTGACCTAGGGTTACTAGAGAGGGCATAACCGATTTTGAGGCTAAGTGACATTCTCTCAAGTTATTCCAAGTCTTGTGGTGTTGTGTGAAGCATTTGAGGCACAACATTTGGGGTGCTAGGCTCACAAAGTCTTGAAGGAATCCAAGCAACAACAAGGTATGTATTTCTACTAGTTTTTATGTTTTATGTAATCCCCATGCCATGCTAGTTAGGAAATAACCTTGAAAAAGAAATTTGCATGTATATAGAGAAAACATAGATTCAAGGTTATTAGGGTTGCATGTACACTTAGGAAGTGTTAGAATGCTTAAAAACCCATCAAGTTGGACCTTCTCCCCCTCGGGACATCGAATCGTACGGACGGCGTTGGCGACATCAGCCAACCACCTGCTGCTAGTAATAGGGTCCCGATCCCCATGATAGTCTGGATATCCACAAGCTCGGAGGTCGCTGAATGTCATCGTGCGTGCCCCTAGCATGGCCGCCATCTCGGTGCGGAATGCACCCAACCTCTCATCACGTATCTCCAAGATGCCCTTCTTGACCGTACCGAAGATCACAGGAGTCTGGTCCAAAATACTGCGCGTGACCTCAGATGAAATGAACTCTCTCATCTGCTCGTCAAGCTGCCCGACTCCAGAGCCCGAGCCTACTCCGTCACCGGCACCTGAACTGCCAACTGGTCTAGTGCGTAACGTCACCATACTGAAAATACACCATAACAAACATCAGAATACTCATCATAACTAGAGGTATCTCACATACTACAAGTTCCCTGGGTTCATCTCAGCCTTCCTTGATTCGAGTACGGATCCTCTACTTTCAGTAGTACGGGCCCATACTACCTTCCACATCTATCCGTACTTTCCTCAAGAGTTGCCTCAACTCCACCAAGTCCCTTCTACTACTGCTGCTTTTCACGCTAGTCTCATCCTAGGCTTGCCCTAGGGAAATCTCTGACCCACTCTCCGCCATCAGCAACATAAGAAGTCCCTGCTATCTCCCCCAAACTAGCTCGCGAATACCATTACATATCACTAAGACCAGATAATTCTTCGAATGAGAGGTCCTACCCTACAACGGTTGGACTCAGACAAGAGCTGCGAAATAGAGCTAAACCTAACCTTATGAATTATTTAGTCCTCGTAATATGTAACTTAACATATTTGTTTCTAGTTCGTTAAATATAACTAGAACTCCTAAAATCACAAAGCAAGCCGCATTTGAGCATTAAGTAAACAAAAAAAAGCATATGCTAATCAGGCCATCATATCACTGACTAATCAGTACTAGCATGCAGTTCATAAAGCTCATACACATATAACAATCATACAATGCATCTTTCCTAGATCCTTAGCCCTAATCTAGCATGCAGTTCTCATAAGCATATCATAACATAGCAAACTTGTATGGGTAATTTGGGAGAATTTACTTGAACTCGGCTGATTGCATGCACCACACCCTTTTTCTCTTTTCAAAATCCTTTTTGTAAAATGATTTTTCTTTTAAAAATTTATACCAAGTCCTCAGTTTGAGTTCAGACACACCCGAGAGTATGTCCGAATCCCTCAAACCAAGGCTTTGATACCAACTTGTAAAATCCCAAAAATCATGACAAAAAATTTCATTTTTAATTATTAAATAAACCATAGTTACCAAAATCATTTCATCCAAAAACATAAGTCATCGTATCAAATCAGAGTATCATATCAAAACACATGTCAATATATCAGAGTAAAACATCCCAGGCTAAATAAAATGGTGTGTGCACTGCAGTCATCCCGAGCTCTTCCCCTTGCTACCGGAAGTACCTGAAACCAAAATTGAAAACTGTAAGCACGAAGCTTAGTGAGTCTCCCCAAACTACCACATACCATACACATAATCAAATAATCACATAATAACATATCTTGGGTCTTGCCCGCCACATCGGGTCCCGCCCGGCATCAGACCAAAGTCCAGCATCGGGCCCCGCCCGATATTAGGCCTCGCTCAGCATCGATCAAAGCTCGGTATACATATAAACATATCAACTAGTACACATAAATAATCACATAACATAAACATATAAACATCCCTCGGGCCCCTCCCGACATCGGATCGAAATCCGGAAACATACAATCATTCCTCGGGCTTTCCCCGACATCGGACCGAAGTCCAGAAACATACAAAACAAGCACATGCAAGAATCAGAAAGACATCAAGCATACAAACATTCCTCAGGCTTTCCCCGACATCGGACCGAAGTTCGGAAACATATAAACCTACATCGGGCACTGCTCGACATCGGACCCTAGCCTGGAATATACTAACATACATAAACGGGCCGTTATTGGTGCCTTAAACCCGTTCCTATAGGAGGAAACTCACCTCAATGTCGTGTGAATAGCTGAAACGTCTCTACTCCGCACCCGACTCTACTCACACCCTATGCAAAACAACTTCTTAGATACCGTTCCATACCCAAAACCCCTTCACGGGTCAACCTTGGTCAAATTCAAAGTCAACATCCAGTCAAAGGAAAATTCAAAGTCAACCACGAGTTGACTCAACTCGTCGAGTCATCTTCTAACTCGTCGAGTTTCCATGCTTATCAGAATCGTGATAAAACGAGTCAACTCGTCGAGTCCTTCCTCGGACTCGTCGAATTCCGCCCTTTACATGATTAGGACAAATCGTCCCAACTAATCAAGTTCCTCTATGAACTCATCGAGTTCTTCAGTTTGTTAAGCATTTCTTAGTGGATTAAGCCCCCGTTCTTCAGATCTAAGCTCCATACTTCACATATATACCAAAAATGTCCTTTTAAGGGTAAAGTTTCCAACTTTAACCGTTAATACCCTTCCTTAAGTGATTTAGCTCAAACCGTAACTCCATAAGACCTAGATCTTGATCCCAAAAGCCCTTAATACTTCAAGCTAAGGCATAAAAACTGAGATCTGGACCCCAGACGCTACATGAACACGTAAAGCCTCCAACTTTCTCTCCATGCATGGCCTTTTAGAGCTTAAAAGGGCAAAATGATATCCCAAAGCTTGCATGGGGATTCAATGGGCATAAAGTTTGCACATTTATGCCACGAAAGCTTTTAGAGCTTAAAAGGGCAAAATGATATCCCAAAGCTTGCATGGGGATTCAATGGCCATAAAGTTTGCACCTTTATGCCATGAAAACCCTTCAAGGCTCTAGATCTAAGAGTATACTCACTTGGGATGCCCATTTCCTAAGAATCATGCCAGTTGGACCAAAAACCAAATACAAGTGATAGGAAAGAGATCTAAGTAATCATTAAGCAAGTTGGAGACTTGCTTACCAGAAAATGTTAAGAACGAAGTGAAGTTGCTGGATCTATAACCTCCTTCTTGAGTCCTCAAGCTTCTCCTTCTTCCACAAGCTTCACACACACAAAATTTCTCTAAAAAATGACTCATAAGCTCACACAATGCAGTAGGGTTTTGAGATCTAGGGTTTGGGACTTGGAGGCTGGAAATGAGGCTAGCATGAGGGGGTTAAGATGCTTAAATAGGGTGCAAAACCCCGAAATTAGGGGTTCACCTCTGCCAGCTTACTCGTCAAGTTGAGGGCTCTCAACTCGTCGAGTAGGTTACTTAAAACCCGCGTCTCATCTGATCTATACTCGACGAGTTTGGGCGTCCAACTCGTCGAGTTGCTCTATAAAAATGAATAATTATAATTTAAATACATACCAGAAACCCGCCGTTACAGTCCAGGGGAAGATACACTCACTTGATTTGATGATAATCGGGCAGCAATTCGTTTCCTAAAACGTTCGTTTCTAATAAAACCGGGAGTTTTATTCAGAAACCGGGCTCTGCGAGGGTCGGGCTTCGAAACCGAAAATATAAATTTTCCGGGCTTCTCAGGCTCTTCGTGGCGTATTTCGGGGGTTATAATCGATACCGGGGCTTTGGGGAATGTTAAGATGAAGAAAATATGGAAAAAGGGGCTAAATGTGGCAAAATTCCAAAAGTAACCAGGAAGGCTCGCATGCCCTCCAATTTATAGGGTCCGAAGTCGGTTAAGGAGGGTAGGGTCAGCAGGCGAGGGTGTGCAGGTGGCTGCACATGGGCTGCGCGTGCGAAGGCTCGGTGTCAGCCTCTGATTGGACCGCGGCCTAGGGTCCGAGATAGGGGCTTCGTGGCTTCTTCTGCGAGACTCGGACACAAGGACCGGGACACGCGTCGGACAGCCATTGGACCACTTCGGATTTGCTCAGCAGCTCGGATGACTCAGCCTTATTTCGGACACGTGGCATGCTCTAAGCGAAGGTGACGTGGCCGAAGCCACCTATACGAAATTTCTCGGTTTTCGTGCCAAAACTTCTAAAATCCATAACTTTCGCATACGAGCTCCGTTTTTGACATTCTTTATATGAACGCGTAGGTAAAATTACGATCTACAACGTTCGTTTAGACTTCGTCGGCTAATTTTGAATTTAATTTTTATATTATTATTTTTAACAGATCGGGACAGGAAATCCGTTAAAAATTCATAACTTCTTCATCCGATGTCCGTTTTCGTCAGACTTTTTACCGTTGTGCTACTAATGATGAGACCTTCAATTCTCGTTTAGGTCGTGTCGGCTAAAAATCACTCGATCTAAAATTCAAGTTTTTAGCTGTCTACTGCTAAGCTGAAACTTCGAAAAATGATAACTTCCTCATACGAAGTCAGATTTGGGTGTTCTTTTTATACCTACTCTCGGTTTAACGAACACTACGAGTTTCGTTTAGATCACTAAGGCCAAAAAGTAGTTTATCAAAAACTCACTTTTTACGACATTCGGCCCCGTGCCGGTTTTGTCACGAAACTTTGACAGGTCATAACTTCTTCGTTATAACTCGGATTTCGGCATTCTTTATATATCCGTAATCCTTTTCACGTCTACTACAAGATTCTTAATAGATATCGGCTTTATCTAATATTTAATTTTGACACTCATTTTTATTCTTAATTAATTAAACCCTAATAATTAAGCATAAAACACATAATTCACATAGTATTCACATAATTCCTTTTCATTTCTTCAAAATGAGTTACAAAGGTTAACCTAGACTATAATGTCAATATTAATGCCTAGCCTAGAAACACGGGCATTACAATTCTCTCCCCCTTAGGATGATTCCGTCCCCAGAATCACACATCAGCAAACAAATGCGGGTAGCGACTCATCATCTCACTCTCCGTTTCTCAAGTGAGATTTGGCCCATTCGTATGTTTCCAACGCACAAGCACTAAATCAACCATCTTGCGTCGCAACTTCTTAGTCTTACGGTCAACGATTGCCTCAGGTTCTTCGATCAACCTCTTGTTTTCATCCAACCTTAACTCAGAAATCGGAATTATGTCGGACACATCTCCCGTGAACTTTCTCAAATAGCACACATGAAAGGTATTATGCATACCCTCCAGTTCTTCCGGTAATTCTAGCTTGTAAGCTTGATTCCCGATCCTCTGAAGAACTTTAAATGGTCCAATAAACCATGGACTCAACTTTCCCCTTTTACCAAATCTTATAAGTCCCTTCCACGGCGAGACTTTAAGTAAAACCGAATCTCCAACTTCGAAGGATATCAGTTGTCTTTTCTTGTCAGCATAACTCTTTTGTCGATCTTGAGCTGCTAACATCCTTTCCCTTATTACTTTCAACTTTTTAGCAGTTTGATGGACTATTTCAGGTCCCATAAACTGCTTTTCCCCAGCTTCCAGCCAGCATGATGGCGTTCGACACTTTTCCCCATACAAAGCATGATAAGGTGCCATCTTGATGCTCAAGTGGAAACTATTATTATAGGAAAATTCTACTAAAGGTAAGTGTTCATCCCAGTTACCTTGGAATTCTAGGGTACATGCTCTCAACATATCCTCCAATGTTTGAATCGTTCGTTCGCTCTGACCATCGGTTTGAGGATGGTAAGCTGTACTCAAACATAACTTGGTACCCAATTCCTCTTGTAGACTTCTCCAAAACCTTGAGGTAAAACGGCTGCCACGATCGGATACAATCGTTAACGGAACACCGTGAAGCCTCACAATTTCTTTCACGTAAGAATTCGCAAGTTTATCCATAGACCATTTCTCGTTAGCGGCTATGAAATGCGCACTCTTAGTGAAGCGATCAACGACCACCCAAATCATGTCGTGACCGTTCTTTGTTCTGGGCAGTTTAGTCACAAAATCCATGGTAATGTCCTCCCATTTACCCATGGGTACAGGTAAAGGTTCTAAACTCCCATACGGTTTCTGATGTTGTGCCTTAACCCTAGCACAAGTTACACACTCGGCCACATACTTAGCAACATCGAGCTTCATCGTCGGCCACCAGTAATAGGGTTTTAGATCCCTCAACATTTTCGTACTACCGGGATGAATCGAGTACATGGTTTTGTGAGCTTCTTCCATCAGAAGATCTCTTACTCCTCCTGTCCTAGGTACCCAAATCCTATCTTTGAATACCTTCAATCCTTGACCATTTGTATCAAACACCAACGTTTTTCCCAAACGTTCCTCCTTTCGGTCATTCCTTTCTAAAGCTTCCTCCTGAGCTTTCTTTATACTTTCCACAATTGTCGAGACGACTTCAGTTCTCAACGCTCTTGGCCTTCTCTTTTCAAGATTTACCTTTCGACTGAGAGCACCAGCAACAACATTTGCTTTACCAGGGTGGTAAAGTATCTCACAGTCGTAGTCCTTGAGTAGTTCTAGCCAGCGCCGTTGTCTCATGTTCCTGTCATGCTCCTGCTTGCTTTTCGAATAGATCAAGATATCGTCTATGAATACTATCACGGATTTATCAAGGTATGGTTTACAAACCGTGTTCATCAAATCCATGAAAGCTGTTGGGGCATTGGTTAATCCGAACGACATAACCAAAAATTCATAGTGTCCATATCTTGTTCTGAACGCAGTCTTTTCGATATCCTGCTCCCTCACCTTTAGTTGATGGTATCTAGACCTAAGATCGATCTTTGAGAAATAGCTCGAACCTTGCAACTGGTCGAAGAGGTCATCGATCCTCGGCAATGGATACTTGTTCTTTATAGTCGCTTTATTCAGATCTCTGTAATCGATGCACATTCTCATGTTCCCGTCTTTCTTCTTTACAAACAACACAGGGGCTCCCCAGGGTGACGAACTAGGTCAAATGAAACCTTTGTCCAATAACTCCTGAAGTTGTGTCATAAGTTCTTTCATCTCTAGTGGTGCTAATCGATATGGTGCTTTTGCTATTGGCGTCGTTCCTGGTAACAAGTCGATACGGAATTCTACTTGTCGATCAGGGGGCAATCCGGGAAGATCTTCGGGAAAGACTTCCGGATAATCACACACCACCGGAATATCCTGCACCTCCTTCTTTTCCTTCTGTGCATCGATCACGAACGCTAGATATGATGTACACCCCTTGGCCAAACACTTTCTGGCTTTCATTAGGGAAATGATTCCAGAGTTTACTCTGCGTTTGTCTCCGTACACTATAAACGGCTCCTTCCCTGGCAGGTTTACTTTTACTATCTTCTTCCTACACATTATTTCGGCATCATTGGCGCTAAGCTAATCCATTCCTAAAACTATATCAAATCCATTTAACTCGATAGGTAATAATTCCTCGTGGAACTTATTCCCATCCAAGTCAATGAGGACGTTTTTCATACGATGGCTAACAGGTACAAACTTGCCACTAGCAATTTCGACTAATAAAGCATTAACTAGTCTATCAACAGGCAAAGCTAGTTTTCTACAAAATTCATGCGAAATAAAGGAGTAATTGGCTCCAGAATCAAACAAAATTTGGGCAGGCAATTCGTTTACAAGAAAGGTACCTGAAGCGACATCGACTTCTTCTTTTTCAGCCTCAAGTGTCATCTGAAAGGCTCTCGCCTTCGGCTTTGGTGGTAGATTGGGCTTTACTGCATCCTTCCTCTTTGGACAGTCTTTAAAAACATGCCCTTCTTCACGGCACTCAAAACATACCCTCTTGTCGGACGGACACACGTTGGAATAATGCCGAGTCTTTCCACATTTGTAGCAAGTCACCCCCTCACTACATTTCCCAGAGGGCTTTTTCTTGCACTTCTCACACCATTTCACTTCACCTCCTCCTCCTCCAAACTTCTTAGACTTAGAAAATTTGCTTTTCTTGTTGGAACCTGAAGTCCCTTCAAATTTTCTCTTTTCACCAACTTCTGCCCTCTCCAGACCCTTCTCTCTGATATGAACCTCAACATTCTTAGCAACCCAGATGACGACTTTCAAAGTGGTTGCTTGCTTAACCATCAGACCAAAGTCCGCTGGTAATCCGAGGGCAAACTTGTTGACCTTAGAGAGTTCAGTTGGAACTAGGTAAGGAACAAGCTTCAGCTTTTCTGTAAAACTAGCAGCGTATTCAATAACGCTCATCTTTCCCTTCTTTAAATTCTAGAACTCATTGTTGATTTCCAGAAGATCCTGCTCAGAGCAGTATTGCAATTTCAGCTGTACCACAAAGTCTTCCCAAGACATCTTGCTAACTTCTCCCTTGGGCATGGAATCAGCTAGTAACTTCCACCAGCTCAGTACACCAGATTTTAACAGAGGAATTGCAAGTGCGGTCTTTTGTTTGTTGCTGCACTCATAGCTTTCAAACATCGTCTCCATTTCGGAGATCCAATTCATGACTTCCACCGGTGTCGGACTCCCAGATAGACATGGTGGTTTAGATGCCATGAAATCTTTATATTTGCATCCGCGTCCATCAACTCCTCCATCCTGGTTGTTTTGTCTAACTATCGGTGGGTTGGCTTGACCAAGAGTCCCACTGTAGTTCCCTCCTACTAATTGCCCTTCATTCAATTCGGGTAGTTCAACAGGTATTGTAGTTTCTTCCCTATGCTATTGTAGTAATCGCCTTGTCTCCTCCATCTGGCGATCTAACATCATCTGCAGCATTGCTTGTACCCCAACCATCGTCATTGGCTCAGGTGCAGCTCCTACAACAGGTACTTGCTCAACTACTTGAGGTTGAGGCTGTTGATCCCTGTTTCCGTTTGCATTTGCAACTCCACTACGAGTTCTTGCCATTACAATCTATATACCGAATAAGGGAAATTTAGGTCTTTATCATTGTTAGACATTTCAATTCCCTTATCACTCCGAAACATTTACATGTTAGTTCTAATCTCGTAATCATACGCTTAGAATCCTACACACATAAGGCTTCCAGATCCGGTCGGCAACAGACCATAGATCCGAACAAATAATGGCACACATGGCAAACACATATCATTTAGCACATAAGGGCATTTTAGGCATCTTTCCTAAAATAAACTAGTGCTCGTGTCTAAAATATGGTAGACACTCATCTCACAATCAACACTTAGCATTTTAAGTTTAAGTCTAGAAATCCTATAATTTCTTAGTTCGCTTAAACTAATGCTCTGATACCAACTGTGACATCCCCTAATTTCTCGGCCAGAAAAGACCGGTTTAATTTATGCTTTTTAAAATCAAATCAGAGAAATCTTTATAAAAGATGTTACGGAATTGGTCCCCAAAACAAAATATGATAAAAGTTTGTCAAAACCTTTCTTTAAGAAATATATAATTTCATTTCATATCAAAATTCGGGATGTCATGTACCGATACAGACCAAAAGCATAAACAAGACATTATAAGCCTTTCAACAGTTATATACAACTACTGGCCTATAATCCAAAAATCTCACGTCATCCTCCGACTAAGCTCGGGGTCCACTACCTGTAACATAAAAAGCTGAGTGGGTCAGGCTTGGGAGCCTGGTGAGCATATAGGGTTTTCAACCCACAATAATAATAAACTTATTAAGTTCACCAATCAACAATAACCCTGATTACCCGTTCCTGTTATCGTCACTTTACGTCCCAAAACACTTATCACAAGGGACCTAGCCTAAAGAATATCACAGGGATGGACACTACTGCTAAGGGGTTTCCTCAGCCATACATGTCCTAAAGGCAACCATGAGGGGGGTGGAGTACAGCGAATGAACGCCCAAGTTCATTAACACCTACAGGTTGCGGGCGAGCTAGCGTTTCCCACTGGACTGTCTAGAAAAGTCCGTGGTCGTCATCCAAACTCCGCTAGATGACTGAATCACAAACCACATCGAGGCCTCTCATCACTTTATTTCATCACACACCAACTATCTACCCATGTTCTACCCAACATATATGTAGATAAAAATATATATAGAGTTTAAAACTTGTATAAAACATCAACTCAACAGTCACCTCAAATAAACAATTAATATATTTACACATAGCACGTATTTTAAGGTAAATACTTCATATCTATGTGTAAAATGAAAGTGACTATACACTCACTTGATTTGATGATAATCGGGCTGCAATTCGTTTCCTAAAACGTTCGTTTCTAATAAAACTGGGAGTTTTATTCAGAAACCGGACTCTGCGAGGGTCGGGCTTCGAAATCGAAAAGATAAATTTTCCGGGCTTCTCGGGCTCTTCGTGGCTTATTCCGGGGGTTATAATCGATACCGGGGCTTTGGGGAATGTTAAGACGAAGAAAATATGGAAAAAGGGGCTAAATGTGGCAAAATTCCAAAAGTAACCGGGAAGGCTCGCATGCCCTCCTATTTATAGGGTCCGAAGTCGGTTAAGGAGGGTGGGGTCAGCAGGCGAGGGTGCGCAGGTGGCTGCACATGGGCTGCGCGTGCGAAGGCTCGGTGTCAGCCTCTGATTGGACCGCGACCTAGGGTCCGAGATAGGGGCTTCGTGGCTTCTTCTGCGAGACTCGGACACGAGGAATGGGACACGCGTCGGACAGCCATTGGACCACTTCGGATTTGCTCAGCAGCTCGGATGACTCAGCCTTATTTCGGACACGTGGCATGCTCTAAGCGAAGGTGACGTGGCCGAAGCCACCTATGCGAAATTTCTCGGTTTTCGCGCCAAAACTTCTAAAATCCATAACTTTCGCATACGAGCTCCGTTTTTGACATTCTTTATATGCACGCGTAGGTAAAATTACGATCTACAACGTTCGTTTAGACTTCGTCGGGTAATTTTGAATTTAATTTTTATATTATTATTTTTAACAGACCGGGACAGGAAATCCGTTAAAAATTCATAACTTCTTCATCCGACGTCCGTTTTCGTCAGACTTTTTACCGTTGTGCTACTAATGATGAGACCTTCAATTCTCGTTTAGGTCGTGTCGGCTAAAAATCACTCGATCTAAAATTCGAGTTATTAGATGTCTACTGCTAAGCTGAAACTTCGAAAAATCATAACTTCCTCATACGAAGTCAGATTTGGGTGTTCTTTTTATACCTACTCTCGGTTTAACGAACACTATGAGTTTCGTTTAGATCACTAAGGCCAAAAAGTAGTTTATCAAAAACTCACTTTTTACGACATTCGGCCTCGTGCCGGTTTTGTCACGAAACTTCGACAGGTCATAACTTCTTCGTTATAACTCGGATTTCGACATTCTTTATATATCTGTAATCCTTGTCACGCCCACTACACGATTCTTAATAGATATCGGCTTTATCTAATATTTCATTTTGACGCTCATTTTTATTCTTAATTAATTAAACCCTAATAATTAAGCATAAAACACATAATTCACATAGTATTCACATAATTCCTTTTCATTTCTTCAAAATGAGTTACAAAGGTTAACCTAGACTATAATGTCAATATTAATGCCTAGCCTAGAAACACGCGCATTACAATCAAGACCGCGATGATGGAGTTTTTTGATGACAGATATGCTGCTTTGTCTGACGTTTCTACTGCTGCAGCCAATGCAGCTGTCGCGGCGACAGGGATTTGTGTTGGGTTGGTTTTTCAGTATCGGTACTTCAACAACACGAAGCCCCCGACTTTTGATGGAGTTCAGGACCCTATCATATCCATGAGGTGGTTATCTGATGTGGATGGATGCGTTTTCACCTGCTCCTACCTAGCTGACAAGAAGGTCGGGTGTGCTCTGAACCTCCTAAGGTTCGAATCAAAGGATTGGTGGAGACTTGTTATGGGATCGTATTATGCTGATCAGAGAGTTTCGGTGTCTTGGGAGCAGTTCTCTGAGATGTTCCGTACCAGATATGTTCCGCGAGTGGAGCGTGAGAGGTTGGCTCAGGAGTTTTTGGACTTGAAGGAGGGGACTGAGTCGGTGATGGAGATCACCAGGATGCTCACGGAGAGGGCCATGTTTTTCCCTGAGTTTGCTTCCGAGCAGGGTCAGATGACCCGTTACTTGAGTATGCTCAAGATGGATATTCGACAGTTTGTTTCCACCCAACGCTATGATACCTTTTTGGATATGCAGGAGTCCGCCCGACGACATGAGATTGAGTCGGAGTTGCAGACGAGGGAGCAGAGATGGGTTCCGGCGCAATTACAGCCAGCGCCAAAGCGGTTCAAGGCCGCTGATTCTAGGACTGGAGGAGAGAGGGGTCGCACTTATGGGAAGTGCAGCAAGGTTCATGAGGGGGCATGTCCATCAAGTAATGTTTGCCAAAAATGTGGCAAGGCGGGCCACTATGCGAGGGATTGCCGCCAACTGGTCCCAACTTCGAGTACCAGAATTTGCTATCATTGTGATCAGGTTGGCCATGTGAAGGTCAACTGTCCATTGCTTGTCGCCAAGCCGGTGCAGGCCCCAACGCCAACTACTTTGAGGACCACAAATGGGCGTCATAGGAGGACGGAGCCCCCGAAGGCTCGAGGTCGTGCTTTTCAGCTCACTGGCGAGGAGGCCAGTGCAGCTCTAGATGTTGTGACTAGTATGTTTCTATCCGTTATCTTGTTGATTATGTTTTGTGTTATGCTTATATATGTGCTTCTGTTAGGTACATTCCTTGCCTGCTCTAGTGTTGTTTGACTCGGGTGTGAGTCGGTCTTTTGTATCTAGATCGTTAAGTAGGGAGTTTGATATGCCCATTGGGGAGTTAGAGTGTCCGTTGCAAGTCTCTATCGCCAAACAACACATGGTTTCTGCTTCATTAGTGTATTCGGGTTGTGTTCTGGAGATCTTTGGAGTGCCTTATCCAATCGATCTGATCCCTATTCCCATGGGGGATGTTTGCGTGATTGTGGGTATGGATTGGCTGAGCCGGTTCGGGGCTATGATTGATTGTGAGGGTCAGCGCGTGGTAGTTCGAACCCCAAGTGGGGGAGAACTGGTTATCTATGGAGAGGGCACCAGGATGGGTTCGTGGTTTTGTTCTGCAACCAGGGCTCGATAGTATATTCAACATGGGTGTGCAGGCTACTTGGCTTATGTAGTGGATACGCGTGTTGGGGATCAGAGTTTAGTTTCAGAGGTCTCGGTTGTCAAGGAATTCGCAGATGTGTTTCCGGAAGAGTTACCCAGTGTTCCTCCCGAGAGGCAGGTCGAGTTCAGGATCGACCTTGTGCCAAGTGCGGCCCCTATTGCCAAGGCGTCGTATCACTTGGCACTGATGGGTTTTGAGCATTCTAACACTTCGTAAGTGTACATGCAACCCTAATAACCTTGGATCTATGTTTGTCTAATAATCATGCAAAGTTGAATTCCAAGGTTATATTCCTATCTAGCATACATGGGGAACATTTTTAACTTGAATGAAATATAGAATAACTTACCTTGTTTTTGATTATGATCCTTGAAACCTTGTGAGCCTAGCACCCCAAGTGTGATGCCTCAAATGCTTCACACAACACCAAATGCAAAGGAGTAAACTTTGAGAGAATCTTACACTTGCAAAATCGGCTCTAGCCCTCTTGTTTCTTAGTGTTGCCGATTTTGGTGGAGAACATGTTGCTTATATAGTGTGTCACATCTAGGGTTACACCATGTAAACCCTAATGTGGCATGACTCTTCATTTCCATGACCC
Source organism: Lactuca virosa (assembly GCF_052849685.1). Lineage (NCBI taxonomy): Eukaryota > Viridiplantae > Streptophyta > Magnoliopsida > Asterales > Asteraceae > Lactuca > Lactuca virosa. The sequence goes on from NC_136426.1 coordinate 55,196,062, forward strand.
ATGGGTTTGTAACTCCCATGGAGCATCCTATGGGTGGAACCCAACTTGATAATCCATGGAGCCTCTTAGCCCACTATATAAGATATGGAAGATTTATACCCATATATTTAATTAGTTATCTTTTGATCACTTAATTAATTCTAAATTAATTCTTGATCAAACTAATTAAATAATATTATTAATATATTAAAACTTATAATATATTAATAAACCATAAGTGTTATTTCTCTTATTTTAGTTTATCCAATTGCATGGTGCCATGCAACCCAAATGGACCATGCCGGGTCGGGTCAAGTACATACCAGAAATAGTTATGGACTTATACACCTTATCCAACAGTCTCCCACTTGGATAAGTCTAATAACTATAACTGTAATACTTCAGGAACCGATCGGCAATCATAGCTCTTTCAAGGTCTCTCGGAACGGAGAAGATGATGATACGCCATTTAAGATAATTGATCATATAATCCTCTGTTCTAGATATCAGCCGGACAAATACATGGAACAATGTCTTACTTATTGTCCAGCAGTTTGTTTCCCGATTTCCGATTTGTTTGACAAAGAACTTAATTGAACACATCAACTTAGTTCTGACCGGGCCCGGTACATAGGTCAAAACAAAATCATCGAGGGGCCCAGATATCAGCTTCTAATCCAAGAAGGAACAGATAAACTTCGACACATATGTTTGTTCTACCACTCATTGAATTATACACAAAAGCACGTTTTATAACATCGAGTTACCAATGCGTTAACGTACAATCAATGCATAACCAACTCATAAGTAACAAATCATATCTCTAGGTTTGAAGACTTATATGATATTACCGTCTCACGATCACTCGAGATAAATTCCATGAAGTGATTCCAGTGAGCGTGGGTTGAGTCCAATGCTCAGAACTTATGAGCACTCATGAGTGTTGTAGCCATGTCCAACAACTTAGACCTCTGCAACCAATCATGACAGTCTTGATTCATACCTACTTCCGACATATGACCGACTGTGGAGGTTCGAATAATATGATATACCAAACATAATTATTCTGGAAGTCAAAACATGCAAAAGAAATATAGTAAACGATCGACAAGAGATAGCAACACTTTACTCATAAATAAAACACCTTTTATTCATCATCTAATGTCAATTACACTTTACAAATTTCAAGGTTATCTAACTACTAAATCTAATATCATCCTTCAGCCCTATGCTCCGAGCATGCTGGAGATGCTTAACCCGAGTCAGTCCCTTCGTGAGGGGATCTGCTGGATTCTCATCCGATGATACCCTCTTTGCCACGAGGAGTCCTTCTTCTATTCGATGTCTGATGAAATGGAATTTTCTATCGATGTATCTGGATCTCCCGTGATCCCTTGGTTCCTTGGCTAAGGCAACTGCACTTTCACTATCACAGAAAATTTCCATTGGCTCTTTAATAGCTGGTGCAACTCCAAGGTCTCCAATGAAGTTCTTCAGCCATATCGCCTCCTTTGCTGCCTCGCTAGCTGCTATATACTCTGATTCGCAAGTTGAATCAGCCACTGTCTCTTGCTTGGAACTCTTCCAAGAAATTGCTCCTCCATTTAAGGTAAAGACCCAGCCTGACTGAGAACGGAAATTATCCCTATCAGTCTGAAAGCTAGCATCACTATACCCTACAACTCTCAAGTCTTCACTCCCACCGAGGGTAAGGACCCAGTCCTTAGTCCTCCGTAGGTACTTGAGGATATTCTTTACCGCAGTCCAGTGTGCCTTGCCAGGGTTCCCCTGATACCTGCTAACCATGCTCAAAGCAAAGGCTACATCAGGTCGAGTACACGTCATAGCATACATGATCGATCCTACAGCCGAAGCATAAGGAATTCGACTCATTTCTGCTATCTCAGCCTCAGTACTAGGGCTTTGTGTCTTACTCAATCTGGCATTACTCTGGATGGGTAACTCTCCTTTCTTGGAGTCCTGCATGCCGAATCTCTTCAACACCTTATCCAAGTAAGTACTCTGACTAAGTCCAATTAGTCTTTTACTCCGGTCTCTCAAGATCCTTATCCCTAGAATATAGGCAGCTTCTCCTAGGTCCTTCATAGAGAAACACTTCCCAAGCCAGGACTTAACTTCCTGCAGAGTTGGGATGTCATTTCCTATGAGTAGTATGTCATCCACATACAATACCAAAAAGCTAACTATACTCCCACTAGCCTTGACATATACACAAGATTCATATTCACTCCTAGAAAAGCCAAATTCTTTGACTTTCTCATCAAAGCAAAGATTCCATCTGCGAGGTGCTTGCTTTAACCCATAAATGGATTTCCCAAGGTTACACACTTTATTAGGGTACTCTGTATTGACAAAACCCTCTGGCCGACTCATGTAAACATCCTCAGCCAACTTTCCATTAAGGAAAGCGGTTTTGACATCCATTTGCCATATTTCATAGTCATGAAATGCAGCTATGGCTAACAGAACCCTAATAGACTTAATCTTGGCCACTGGAGAAAAGGTCTCATCATAACCAACTCCCGGAGTTTGTGAGAAACCCTTTGCAACCAGTCGTGCCTTATAAGTGTGTACATTACCATCCATGTCGGTCTTCTTCTTGAAGATCCATTTGCACCCTATAGTCTTACGACCTGGTACATTCTCAACCAAGTTCCAAACTTGATTGTCATACATGGACTGTATCTCGCTGTCCATTGCCTCTTTCCACTTGGCTGACTCAGGGCCTGCCATGGCTTCCGCGTAACTGTTAGGTTCATCCAGACCTATCAGTGTCTCATCACTGATAAGTGTATCACCTTCCGCAGTAATATGGAATCCATAGTAATGCTCAGGTGCATTCCTAACCCTTGTGGAACGCCTCAGAGGTACAGACTTGTCAATTGGCTCAACAGAAGTTTCCTCCTCAAGTTGAGTGCTCGGGTTTGAAGTTCCTTCACCACTTGACTCTTGAATTTCTTCAAGGTCAACTTGCCTCCCACTGTCTTCTTGGCTTATGAACTCTCTCTCTCTCTCGAAAGAAAGCCCTCCTATCTACAAAGACCACATTCTCACTAGGTCTGTAGAAGAGGTAACCAAAGGATTTCTGTGGGTAGCCGATGAAAATACACCTCTCACTTCGAGGTTCAAGCTTATCATGAGTCTCGCGTCTCACGAAAGCCTCGTAACCCCAAATCTTAATGTGGTCTAGTTTGGGTACTTTACCAGTCCACATCTCATGAGGAGTTTTGACAACTTTCTTTGTGGGAACTAGATTAAGGATATGGGCGGCAGTCTCTAAGGCATACCCCCAAAATGAGATTGGTAGCGATGCTCGACTCATCATGGAACAAACCATATCCAACAAGGTTCGATTACGCCTCTCAGCTACACCATTCAACTGCGGTGTCCTGGGAGGTGTCAATTGTGAGACAATCCTACATTCCCTAAGATAGTCGAGGAACTCTGAACTAAGATACTCACCACCTCGATCGGATCGAAGCATCTTAATGTTCCTGCCCAATTGATTCTCGACTTCCTGTTTAAACTCTTTAAACCTCTCAAAAGTCTCTGACTTATGCTTGATTAAGTAGACATATCCATATCTACTGTAATCATCAGTAAAAGTCAAATAATAACGATTAGCATCCCTTATGGCATGTTTGAAGGGCCCACACACATCCGTGTGTATAAGATCCAACAAACCTTCACCCCTTTCACAAGAACCTGTGAAGGGTGACTTTGTCATTTTTCCATGTAAGCATGATTCGCAACTATCATCTGACTTTAGGTCAAATGACTCCAATACTCCATCCTTTTGGAGTTGGCCTATGCGTTTCTTGCTTATGCGTTTCTTGCTTATATTATCATCAACATAATCAATACACAATACATTATTTCCTAAGTTATCAACCATAGATACAGTTTCATACACACCATCACAAGGTAATGCTTTAAAATAAAGAACATTATTAAAGAAAGCATTAATCGAACCAACTTCATTATCAAATGAAAAGGTGAAACCTTGTTTATACAATGCATGAAAGGAAATAATATTTCTTGCCATTTCTGGCGAATAACAACATTTATTCAAATCTAAACTAAACCCACTACTTAGCGATAAAGTATAAACTCCAATCTTGGTGACAGGTAAAGCTTTCCTATTCCCCATGATTAAGTTTATTCTTCCATGCTCCATATTCTCACTTCTTCTTAGTCCCTGCAAATCAGAACAGATATGAATACCACAACCGGTATCAAGGACCCAAGAGTTAGAATGGGGTGAGTTATTAGATAAGATAGTGTAAATAGCTGCATGGTTGGGTTTAACTTTCCCATCCTTCACATCTTGCTGGTACTTTGGGCAGTTCCGCTTCCAATGTGACTTTTTATGGCAATAGAAGCATTCAGCCTCTTTAGGGTCAGAAGAAGGAGTGACAAAACCTTTCTTGGTTCCACATGAAGAAGAGCCATCAAGGGTCCTAGCCTTGGTACCCTTCGAAGAGCTCTTCCTCTTCTTCCCTCTACCTTTCCCGATTGCCAAAACCGGGGCGTAGTTTGGAGTAGGAGTGTTAACAACCGACTTACCCTTAAGACCTGTTTCTGCGGTCTATAGGAGTCCCTGAAGTTTGTTGAGTGTGACCTCTTCCTTATTCATGTGATATGTCATGCGGAATTGATCATAGCACGATGGTAAGGAGTGCAAAATGATATCTATTGCAAGCTCCTCAGGGAAGTTCACATTAAGCTTCAGCAACCGATCCACATACCTTTGCATTTTCTGCATGTGGCTCGTGACGGATTCCCCGTCCTTCATCATGGTTGTTATGATAGAGCATATGATTTCATACCTCTCTTGTCGTGCACTTTGATGGTATCTTTCCATCAGATCTTGGTGCATTTCAAAAAGGTAGAAGTCCTCATAGGACTTTTGGAGTTCCGCTGTCATGGTGGCCAACATGATGCATGCCACTTTTGTAGCATCCCTTTCATGTGCCCGGAAGTCAGCGATCTCCTGGGGAGTTGCAGTGGTCTCATCAATCTCCTTAAGCTCCTTGTCAAGGACATATTCTTTGTCCTCGTAGCGGGTAATCATCCTGATGATTCTGATCCATTCATTGAAGTTGGATCCATCAAAAGTGACTTTCCCACACAAGTTCATAAGGGTAAAGGAGCCATTAGGATTAGAGCCAGAAGCAGCATTGTTTGAAGACATCTGAAAGAAGAGAACAAGATTAGTTTAGATATTAAGAGAGTCCTTAATAAAACACCCAAATGTAATATTAAGGCTAGGATCCAATCACAATATATTATAACTTAGAAGAGGTATGCCGTAATCCAAGCTATAACATATTTGAAAGGTAGGTGAATGACGATTCACCAATTTCCACCATGAAAAACGAAATATAAATATTAGGTTTTTAATTGGTTCTTAGAAATTCCTAGATTCTTTTGAGATTCAATGAACTTTTCAAATGCATGTTTCAATCTCGAGTGTGCCCTCCAAGTTTTGTGACTGGGATACCGAGGATCACAAAACGAGGTGTGAAGTAACCATGCAAATCACTTGGTACCCTCAAGGTTTATCACTCAATCGATGTGCCGGTAAACCACACACGCTCCACCGATGCTATGGTAAACCTTAAGTCACCCTTTACCTACCTTGTTAAGTCCAAGTTAGTGTGCCGGTTAACCACACACGCTCCACCAAAGACTTAAACAAAGTGTAAAGTGTAATTTCATGGATTAGAACCTTATTCACATTTTCCTAAAGTAACTAAGATTGGGAATTTAATAAAAGCATTTAGTTACTTTATAATATTCATCATACTTTTAATGAGAATTTATAAGTCCTTGTCTTACCCGTTCGGCTAACGACCCTCCACCAATCAAGGAAGCGGTAGGTGAGAGTGGACACCCATTAAGTTGCCATTTTATAGGAAACAACCTTATACCCCCCTTATAGACCGGCTTCGTGAATGAGGCGTACTAGCGGTAAGACGACTTGGCGTTATACATATATATATTAGTAACTTATAATATTATAAAGTATAAGGGTTGAATTTTAACTTTTAAAATTCTAAGGGTTGGAACTAAAGTTTTAATCAAGACTTTACATGTTCCAAAACTTGAGGGCAAGTTTTGTAAACTTCCAAAACTTTTCATTTCTTATAACTTATGAATTAATTGAGTAATAAAAATGAAGACTCTTCATTTTTATAACTCTTGTGTTCTTTTAATGGCTTTAATAAAAGTGAGACTTTTGGTTTTCCATAACTTGAGGACAAGTTATGGACTCCATTAAAACACATTATGATCGTGAATTAAACTACCATGAAGGTTACAAACAATTCCTATGATCATCTAATCTTCATAAGTTCAAGAACATGAATATGAACACTTTCAAGAATCAAAAATTACACTTAAAAAAAACTTGTAATTTAACGATTTTTTTTTCAAGCTGTTTGCACAAAAAAAAAAAACAACAAACAAACCTAGGCTCTGATACCACTGATGGGTTTTGAGCATTCTAACACTTCCTAAGTGTACATGCAACCCTAATAACCTTGGATCTATGTTTGTGTAATAATCATGCAAAGTTGAATTCCAAGGTTATATTCCTATCTAGCATACATGGGGAACATTTTTAACTTGAATGAAAGATAGAATAACTTACCTTGTTGTTGATTATGATCCTTGAAACCTTGTGAGCTTAGCACCCCAAGTGTGATGCCTCAAATGCTTCACACAACACCAAATGCAAAGGAGTAAACTTTGAGAGAATCTTACACTTGCAAAATCGGCTCTAGCCCTCTTGTTTCTTAGTGTCGCCGATTTTGGTGGAGAACATGTTGCTTATATAGTGTGTCACATCTAGGGTTACACCATGTAAACCCTAATGTGGCATGACTCTTCATTTCCATGACCCATGGGTTTGTAAGTCCCATGGAGCCTCCATGGAGCATCCTATGGGTGGAACCCAACTTGATAATCCATGGAGCCTCTTAGCCCACTATATAAGATATGGAAGATTTACATAATCTACCCATATATTTAATTAGTTATCTTTTGATCACTTAATTAATTCTAAATTAATTCTTGATCAAACTAATTAAATAATATTATTAATATATTAGAACTTATAATATATTAATAAACCATAAGTGTTATTTCTCTCATTTTAGTTTATCCAATTGCATGGTGCCATGCAACCCAAATGGACCATGCCGGGTCGGGTCAAGTACATACCAGAAATAGTTATGGACTTATACACCTTATCCAACAGGCACCACATGAGATGCAGGAGTTGTCATCTTAGCTACAGGAGCTACTAGGCAAGCAGTTCATTAGACTGAGCAGTTCTCCGTGGGGAGCACCGATTTTGTTCGTTAAGAAGAAGGATGGTTCACACCGGATGTGAATAGGTTACTAGGAGTTGAACAAGCTAACGATGAAGAACCGTTATCCCCTTCCGCGGATTGATGACCTCTTTGATCAGTTGCAGGGTGCATCTTGGTTCTCCAAGATAGATATGAGGTTCGGGTATCATCATGTCAGTGTGAGATAGGAGGATATAGAGAAGACCGCGTTCCGGACTCGTTATGGACATTACGCGTTCGTGGTTATGCCATTTGGGCTCACCAATGTGCCTGTAGTATTTATGGATTTGATGAATCGAGTATGCATGCCGATGCTCGATCGTTCGGTTATTGTATTCATTGATGATATCTTGGTATATTCCAAGACCAAAGAGCAGCATGAGGAGAATCTTCGTGAGGTTCTGGGGGTTTTCAGGTGAGAATGGCTTTATGCTAAGTTCTTGAAGTGCGAGTTTTGGTTACGGGAGGTTCAGTTCCTTGGACACCTCGTTAACCAGGATGAGATATTGGTCAATCCGGCCAAGATCGAGGTTGTGATGCAATGGGAGGTTCCAAAATCTCCCTCGGATATCATGAGTTTCTTGGGATTGGCAGGGTACTATCGGAGATTCATTCAGGATTTCTCCAAGATTGCAGTACCCCTCACTCGTCTGATGAGGAATGGGGTGGATTTATGATGGGGCCTTGAGCAACAGTCGACATTTGAGACCCTTTGACATAGATTATGTGAGGCCCTGGTATTGACTCTCCCGGGGGAAATTGAGGATTTCGTGGTATTTTGTGAAGCATCCATCACTGGCTTGGGGGCAGTCCTCATGCAGAGAGGACGTGTGATAGCTTATGCTTCGTGGCAACTGAAGCCGCACAAGACGCGATATCCCACACATGATCTAGAGTTGAGGTACTAGTTTTTGCCCTAAAAATTTGGAGGCATTATCTTTATAGGGTCTGTTTTACAATCTACATGGATCACAAGAGTCTGAGGCGTATTATGGATACCCCAAACCTGAACATGAGGCAACACAGGTGGATGGACGTAGTCAAGGATTATGACTGCGAGATCCTTTACCATCCGAGTAAAGAGAATGTGGTGGCAGATGCTTTGAGCCGCAAGTCGTTTGGGTCTTCAGATAGAGTTATTGTTGGATAAGGTGTATAAGTCCATAACTATTTCTGGTATGTACTTGACCCGACCCGGCATGGTCCATTTGGGTTGCATGGCACCATGCAATTGGATAAACTAAAATGAGAGAAATAACACTTATGGTTTATTAATATATTATAAGTTCTTATATATTAATAATATTATTTAATTAGTTTGATTAAGAATTAATTTAGAATTAATTAAGTGATCAAAAGATAACTAATTAAATATATGGGTAGATTATGTAAATCTTCCATATCTTATATAGTGGGCTAAGAGGCTCCATGGATTATCAAGTTGGGTTCCACCCATAGGATGCTCCATGGATGCTCCATGGGAGTTACAAACCCATGGGTCATGGAAATGAAGAGTCATGACACATTAGGGTTTACATGGTGTAACCCTAGATGTGTCAACACTATATAAGAAACCCATTCTCCACCAAAATCGGCTACACATAAGAAACAAGAGGGCTAGGCCGATTTTAGAAGTGTGTATTCTCTCTAAAGTCATTCCAAAAGCATTTGGTGTTGTGTGAAGCATTTGAGGCATCACACTTGGGGTGCTAGGCTCACAAGGTTTCAAGGATCATAATCAACAACAAGGTAAGTTATTCTATCTTTCATGCAAGTTAAAATTTGTTCCCCATGTATGCTAGATAGGAATATAACCTTGGAATTCAACTTTGCATGATAATTAGACAAACATAGATCCAAGGTTATTAGGGTTGCATGTACACTTAGGAAGTGTTAGAATGCTCAAAACCCATCAGTGGTATTAGAGCCTAGGTTTGTTTGTTGTTTTTTTTTGTGTGCAAACAGCTTGAAAAAAAATCGTTTTTCTGTTTTCTGCTCGTATGAAAGTTTGCACATTTGTTGCTGGAAATGGACTAGAAACATTACCCTAAACTGTTTTGATGTTTTAAAGCTTGTTTTAGATGGTGTAATGTTTATGCTAATCCATTTACAATGACAATTATTAAAATTACAAGTTTTTTTAAGTGTAATTTTTTTTTGATTCTTGAAAGTGTTCATATTCATGTTCTTGAACTTATGAAGATTAGATGATCATAGGAATTGTTTGTAACCTTCATGGTAGTTTAATTCACGATCATAATGTGTTTTAATGGAGTCCATAACTTGTCCTCAAGTTATGGAAAACCAAAAGTCTCACTTTTATTAAAGCCATTAAAAGAACACAAGAGTTATAAAAATGAAGAGTCTTCATTTTTATTACTCAATTAATTCATAAGTTATAAGAAATGAAAAGTTTTGGAAGTTTACAAAACTTGCCCTCAAGTTTTGGAACATGTAAAGTCTTGATTAAAACTTTAGTTCCAACCCTTAGAATTTTAAAAGTTAAAATTCAACCCTTATACTTTATAATATTATAAGTTACTAATATATATATGTATAACGCCAAGTCGTCTTACCGCTAGTACGCCTCATTCACGAAGCCGGTCTATAAGGGGGGTATAAGGTTGTTTCCTATAAAATGGCAACTTAATGGGTGTCCACTCTCACCTACCGCTTCCTTGATTGGTGGAGGGTCGTTAGCCGAACGGGTAAGACAAGGACTTATAAATTCTCATTAAAAGTATGATGAATATTATAAAGTAACTAAATGCTTTTATTAAATTCCCAATCTTAGTTACTTTAGGAAAATGTGAATAAGGTTCTAATCCATGAAATTACACTTTACACTTTGTTTAAGTCTTTGGTGGAGCGTGTGTGGTTAACCGGCACACTAACTTGGACTTAACAAGGTAGGTAAAGGGTGACTTAAGGTTTACCATAGCATCGGTGGAGCGTGTGTGGTTTACCGGCACATCGATTGAGTGATAAACCTTGAGGGTACCAAGTGATTTGCATGGTTACTTCACACCTCGTTTTGTGATCCTCGGTATCCCAGTCACAAAACTTGGAGGGCACACTCGAGAGTGAAACATGCCTTTGAAAAGTTCATTGAATCTCAAAAGAATCTAGGAATTTCTAAGAACCAATTAAAAACCTAATATTTATTTTTCGTTTTTCATGGTGGAAATTGGTGAATCGTCATTCACCTACCTTTCAAATATGTTATAGCTTGGATTACGGCATACCTCTTCTAAGTTATAATATATTGTGATTGGATCCTAGCCTTAATATTACATTTGGGTGTTTTATTAAGGACTCTCTTAATATCGAAACTAAGCTTGTTCTCTTCTTTCAGATGTCTTCAAACAATGCTGCTTCTGGCTCTAATCCTAATGGTTCCTTTACCCTTATGCACTTGTGTGGGAAAGTCACTTTTGATGGATCCAACTTCAATGAATGGATCAGAAACATCAGGATGATTACCCGCTACGAGGACAAAGAATATGTCCTTGACAAGGAGCTTAAGGATATTGATGACACCACTGCAACTCCCCAGGAGATCGCTGACTTCCGGGCACATGAAAGGGATGCTACAAAAGTGGCATGCATCATGTTGGCCACCATGACAGCGGAACTCCAAAAGTCCTATGAGGACTTCTACCTTTTTGAAATGCACCAAGATCTGATGGAAAGATACCATCAAAGTGCACGACAAGAGAGGTATGAAATCATATGCTCTATCATAACAACCATGATGAAGGACGGGGAATCCGTCACGAGCCACATGCAGAAAATGCAAAGGTATGTGGATCGGTTGCTGAAGCTTAATGTGAACTTCCTTGAGGAGCTTGCATTAGATATCATTTTGCACTCCTTACCATCGTGCTATGATCAATTCCGCATGACATATCACATGAATAAGGAAGAGGTCACACTCAGCAAACTTCAGGGACTCCTCTAGACCGCAGAAACAGGTCTTAAGGGTAAGTCGGTTGTTAACACTCCTACTCCAAACTCCGCCCCGGTTTTGGCAATCGGGAAAGGTAGAGGGAAGAAGAGGAAGAGCTCTTCGAAGGGTACCAAGGCTAGGAACCTTGATGGCTCTTCTTCAAGTCGAACCAAGAAAGGTTTTGTCACTCCTTCTTCTGACCCTAAGGAGGCTGAATGCTTCTATTGCCATGAAAAGTCACATTGGAAGCGGAACTGCCCAAAGTACCAGCAAGATGTGAAGGATGTGAAAGTTAAACCCAACCATGCAGGTATTTACACTATCTTATCTAATAACTCACCCCATTCTAACTCTTGGGTCCTTGATACCGGTTGTGGTATTCATATCTGTTCTGATTTGCAGGGACTAAGAAGAAGTGAGAATGTGGAGCATGGAAGAATAAACTTAATCATGGGGAATAGGAAAGCTTTACCTGTCACCAAGATTGGAGTTTATACTTTATCGCTAAGTAGTGGGTTTAGTTTAGATTTGAATAAATGTTGTTATTCGCCAGAAATGGCAAGAAATATTATTTCCTTTCATGCATTGTATAAACAAGGTTTCACCTTTTCATTTGATAATGAAGTTGGTTCGATTAATGCTTTCTTTAATAATGTTCTTTATTTTAAAGCATTACCTTGTGATGGTGTGTATGAAACTGTATCTGTGGTTGATAACTTAGGAAATAATGTATTGTGTATTGATTCTGTTAATGATAATAACTTGGATAAAGCATCATTTTGGCATTTTCGTCTTGGACATATAAGCAATAAACGCATAGGCCAACTCCAAAAGGATGGAGTATTGGAGTCATTTGACCTAAAGTCAGATGATAGTTGCGAATCATGCTTACTTAGAAAAATGACAAAGTCACCCTTCACAGGTTCTTGTGAGAGGGGTGAAGGTTTGTTGGATCTTATACACACGGATGTGTGTGGGCCCTTCAAACATGCCACAAGGGATGCTAATCGTTATTATTTGACTTTTACTGATGATTACAGTAGATATGGATATGTCTACTTAATCAAGCATAAGTCAGAGACTTTTGAGATGTTTAAAGAGTTTAAACAGGAAGTCGAGAATCAATTGGGCAGGAACATTAAGATGCTTCGATCCGATCGAGGTGGTGAGTATCTTAGTTCAGAGTTCCTCGACTATCTTAGGGAATGTGGGATTGTCTCACAATTGACACCTCCCAGGACACTGCAGTTGAATGGTGTAGCTGAGAGGCGTAATCGAACCTTGTTGGATATGGTTCGTACCATGATGAGTCGAGCTTCGCTACCAATCTCATTTTGGGGGTATGCCTTAGAGACTGCCGCCCATATCCTTAATCTAGTTCCCACAAAGAAAGTTGCCAAAACTCCTCATGAGATGTGGACTGGTAAAGTACCCAAACTAGACCACATTAAGATTTGGGGTTGCGAGGCTTTCGTGAGACGCGAGACTCATGATAAGCGCGAACCTCGAAGTGATAGGTGTATTTTCATTGGCTACCCACAGAAATCCTTTGGTTACCTCTTCTACAGACCTAGTGAGAATGTGGTCTTTGTAGCTAGGAGGGCTTTCTTTCGAGAGAGAGAGAGAGAGTTCATAAGCCAAGGAGACAGTGGGAGGCAAGTTGACCTTGAAGAAATTCAAGAGTCAAGTGGTGAAGGAACTTCAAACCCTAGCACTCAACTTGAGGAGGAAACTCCTGTTGAGCCAATTGACAAGTCTGTACCTCTGAGGCGTTACACAAGGGTTAGGAATGCACCTGAGCATTACTATGGATTCCATATTACTGCGGAAGGTGATACACTTATCAGTGACGAGACACTGATAGGTCTGGATGAACCTAACAGTTACGCGGAAGCCATGGCAGGCCCTGAGTCAGCCAAGTGGAAAGAGGCAATGGACATCGAGATACAATCCATGTATGACAATCAAGTTTAGAACTTGGTTGAGAATGTACCAGGTCGTAAGACTATAGGGTGCAAATGGATCTTCAAGAAGAAGACCGACATGGATGGTAATGTACACACTTATAAGGCACGACTGGTTGCAAAGGGTTTCTCACAAACTCCGGGAGTTGATTATGATGAGACCTTTTCTCCAGTGGCCAAGATTAAGTCTATTAGGGTTCTGTTAGCCATAGCTGCATTTCATGACTATGAAATATGGCAAATGGATGTCAAAACCGCTTTCCTTAATGGAAAGTTGGCTGAGGATGTTTACATGAGTCAGCCAGAGGGTTTTGTCAACACAGAGTACCCTAATAGAGTGTGTAAGCTTGAGAAATCCATTTATGGGTTAAAGCAAGCACCTCACAGATGGAATCTTTGCTTTGATGAGAAAGTCAAGGAATTTGGCTTTTCTAGGAGTGAAGATGAATCTTGTGTATATGTCAAGGCTAGTGGGAGTATAGTTAGCTTTTTGGTATTGTATGTGGATGACATACTACTCATAGGAAATGACATCCCAACTCTGCAGGAAGTTAAGTCCTGGCTTGGGAAGTGTTTCTCTATGAAGGACCTAGGAGAAGCTGCCTATATTCTAGGGATAAGGATCTTGAGAGACCAGAGTAAAAGACTAATTGGACTTAGTCAGAGTACCTACTTGGATAAGGTGCTGAAGAGATTCGGCATGCAGGACTCCAAGAAAGGAGAGTTACCCATCCAGAGTAACGCCAGATCGAGTAAGACACAAAGCGCTAGTACTGAGGCTGAGATAGCAGAAATGAGTCGAATACCTTATGCTTCGGCTGTAGGATCGATCATGTATGCTATGACGTGTACTCGACCTGATGTAGCCTTTTCTTTGAGCATGGTTAGCAGGTATCAGGGGAACCCTGGCAAGGCACACTGGACTGCGGTAAAGAATATCCTCAAGTACCTACGGAGGACTAAGGACTGGGTCCTTACCCTCGGTGGGAGTGAAGACTTGAGAGTTGTATGGTATAGTGATGCTAGCTTTCAGACTAATAGGGATAATTTCCGCTCTCAGTCAGGCTGGGTCTTTACCTTAAATGGAGGAGCAATTTCTTGGAAGAGTTCCAAGCAAGAGACAGTGGCTGATTCAACTTGCGAATCAGAGTATATAGCAGCTAGCGAGGCAGCAAAGGAGGCGATATGGCTGAAGAACTTCATTGGAGACCTTGGAGTTGTACCAGCTATTAAAGAGCCAATGGAAATTTTCTGTGATAGTGAAAGTGCAGTTGCCTTAGCCAAGGAACCAAGGAATCACGGGAGATCCAGACACATCGACAGAAAATACCATTTCATTAGACATCAAATAGAAGAAGGACTCCTCGTGGCAAAGAGGGTATCATCGGATGAGAATCCAGCAGATCCCCTCACGAAGGGACTGACTCGGGTTAAGCATCTCCAGCATGCTCGGAGCATAGGGCTGAAGGATGATATTAGATTTAGTAGTTAGATAACCTTGAAATTTGTAAAGTGTAATTGAAATTAGATGATGAATAAAAGGTGTTTTATTTATGAGTAAAGTGTTGCTATCTCTTGTCGATCGTTTACTATATTTCTTTTGCATGTTTTCACCTCCAGAATAATTATGTTTGGTATATCATATTATTCGAACCTCCACAGTCGGTCATATGTCGGAAGTAGGTATGAATCAAGACTGTCATGATTGGTTGCAGAGGTCTAAGTTGTTGGACATGGCTACAACACTCATTAGTGCTCATAAGTTCTGAGCATTGGACTCAACCCACGCTCACTGGAATCACTTCATGGAATTTATCTCGAGTGATCGTGAGACGGTAATATCATATAAGTCTTCAAACCTAGAGATATGATTTGTTACTTATGAGTTGGTTATGCATTGATTGTACATTAACGCATTGGTAACTCGATGTTATAAAACGTGCTTTTGTGTATAATTCAATGAGTGGTAGAACAAACATATGAGTCGAAGTTTATCTGTTCCTTCTTGGATTAGAAGCTGATATCTGGGCCGCTCGATGATTTTGTTTTGACCTATGTACCGGGCCCGGTCAGAACTAAGTTGATGTGTTCAATTAAGTTCTTTGTCAAACAAATCGGAAATCGGGAAACAAACTGCTGGACAATAAGTAAGACATTGTTCCATGTATTTGTCCGGCTGATATCTAGAACAGAGGATTATATGATCACTTATCTTAAATGGCGTATCATCATCTTCTCAGTTCCGAGAGACCTTGAGAGAGCTACGATTGCCGATCGGTTCCTGAAGTATTGCAGTTATAGTTATTAGACTTATCCAAGTGGGAGACTGTTGGATAAGGTGTATAAGTCCATAACTATTTCTGGTATGTACTTGACCCGACCCGACATGGTCCATTTGGGTTGCATGGCACCATGCAATTGGAAAAACTAAAATGAGAGAAATAACACTTATGGTTTATTAATATATTATAAGTTCTAATATATTAATAATATTATTTAATTAGTTTGATCAAGAATTAATTTAGAATTAATTAAGTGATCAAAAGATAACTAATTAAATATATGGGTAGATTATGTAAATCTTCCATATCTTATATAGTGGGCTAAGAGGCTCCATGGATTATCAAGTTGGGTTCCACCCATAGGATGCTCCATGGATGCTCCATGGGAGTTACAAACCCATGGGTCATGGAAATGAAGAGTCATGACACATTAGGGTTTACACGGTGTAACCCTAGATGTGTCAACACTATATAAGAAACCCATTCTCCACCAAAATCGGCTACACATAAGAAACAAGAGGGCTATGCCGATTTTAGAAGTGTGTATTCTCTCTAAAGTCATTCCAAAAGCATTTGGTGTTGTGTGAAGCATTTGAGGCATCACACTTGGGGTGCTAGGCTCACAAGGTTTCAAGGATCATAAGCAACAACAAGGTAAGTTATTCTATCTTTCATGCAAGTTAAAATTTGTTCCCCATGTATACTAGATAGGAATATAACCTTGGAATTCAACTTTGCATGATAATTAGACAAACATAGATCCAAGGTTATTAGGGTTGCATGTATACTAAGGAAGTGTTAGAATGCTTAAAACCCATCAGTTATGTGTGTGAGGATATTAGTTGATTCCCCATTTTTTGGATTTATAAGAGAGGCTCAGGACGAGGGTGTTCGGAAGGAGAACCGGAAGCAGGAGAGGATCCGAGGTGAGATTGAAAGATTTGTCATGGATAATCGAGAATTGTTGACCCTATGTGGTCAGGTCTGGATTCCGATATCTGGTGGGGTCAGACAGATTGTGTTGGAGGAGGCTCATAAGTCTCGATTTTCTATTCATCAGAGGCCCACCAAGATGTACCGGGATTTGAGATTGAGTTATTGGTGTCCGTGTATGAAGAGAGAGATTGTAACGCTTGGTTTAGGTATCATTTCTTAAATATTTGGAATTATTGCTGGAACTCGACGAGTTGGGGAGCTCCAACTCGTCATGTTGAGAAGGGTTGTGGCCGTGGGGTTTAATGACCCAACTCGGCGAGTCGGGGTGTCTCAACTCGACGAGTTGGCGGCTGTGAAGAAAACCCTAAATTTAGGGTTTTGCACCCTATTTAAAGACCTTAAACCCCCTTGGCTAGCCTTCTTACCAGCCTCCCCTGTCGAGAAACCCTAGATACGTGTATTACCTTGCAAGATTGAGTGTGTAAGCTTGGAAAGTTGATTTTGGTGATTCTTTGGAATGAGCTTTGAAGTTGGAAGTACCTAGCTTGGAAGGAGGACCTTGGATCCAGAAACTCTTCTTCAGTAGCAGTTTTTTTGAGGTATAAAGTCGACATCTTGCTTTGTTATCATCTAGATCTCTTTAATGTAAGTTTTAGCATGATTTTGGAATTTTGGTAGGGCTAGCCAAGATGTTGAAGGTTCCAGGGGTTATTATGTTAGATCTAACTCCTTCATGACTTCTTATGGCTGAAAGTTGCAAAATTTATTAGTTCCAAGCCCCATTTATGCAATAAGTCCCTCATTAAGTCCTTATTAAGCTCTAGAGTGTATTTCAAGCTTGCATGGACGTAAAGGTTGAAACCTAGGTGATTATCTGACCTTTGGACTCTAGATCTGTGTTTTGGGACTATATGTTGGATTAATGTCTAAGTCCATAACTATAATTGGTAAGACTTGACCCGACCCTGCATGGTCCATTTGGGTTGCATGGCATCATGCATTTGGATAGACTATAATGAGAGAAATAACACTTAAGGTTGGTTAATATATTATAAGTTCTAATATATTAATAAGGTTATTTAATTAGTATTGATCAAGAATTAATTTGGAATTAATTAAGTGATCAAAAGGAGACTAATTAAATATATGGGTTGATTGTGTAAATCATTCATTCTTATATATGTGGGCTTGTGATCCAAGATTCCTTATGTTGGACTAAGTCCATGGGGTGACCCATGGATACTCCATGGAGGTTAAAATCCATGGAGCATAAGGAATGGGGTAAAGTTATGAGTTACATGGTGTAACCCTAATAGCCACCATATAAAAGAATCCCATGGCTCAAGAAATCGTGCACTAATGTGTGAGTGTGAGGGCTAGACGATTTCAAGGAGTGTTCAAGTTTCTCTCAAGTTATTCCAAGTGTATTTGGTGTTGTGTGAACCATTTGAGGTGTCACACTTGGGGCACTAGGCACTCAAGCTTCATGAAGACATTCTACATCAAAGAGGTATGTATTCTATCTTGTTATATTTATTATTTTGTATGCTAGATTAGGATAATACCTTGGATGTTCATAATTGTATGTATAATAGAGAAAACATAGATCCAAGGTATTTAGGGTTGCATGTACACTTAGGAGTGTTAGAATTCTCATAACCCAACAGTGGTATCAGAGCCTAGGCTTGTTTTCTTGTTATACTTGCAAAAGTAGCTGGAAAATCGAGTTGGATGCATATATTCGATTGTTTTGGCTGGAATTGGACTAGGAACATTACCCTAAGATGTTTTTGGACTTATAAACTTGTTTTTGATGTGGTAATGTTCATGCTAATCCAATTTCTAAGATAATTGTCATAATTTCAAGATTTGTATTAGTTTGTATGTTCATGCTAATTTCTTGAAGATTGATGATTTGAATTATCTTGTTCTTATGAGGTTCTTAGATTAATAGAAAAGTTGTGTGAAATAGTTGTTTTCAATCCATTTTAATCTAAGAGTTGATTCCAAAGTGTGTTTTCGTAACTTGTCCTCAAGTTATCTGAAAAGTCACATTTAAGAATCATAAAACTCATAAAAGTTGGCAAAGGTTACAAAATAAAGAGTCTAGTTCTAATTAAATGGTTTTATGACTCCATAACTTGTCCTCAAGTTATGGAGGTTCAAGAGTCTCTTCATTAAATTAAAAAAAAAAGTGTAACCTTAATTAGTTCCATAAGTTACAATAAAAAAAAGTAATTTTTTTTATTAATTAGTTTAAAGTCTTCCATAACTTGTCCTCAAGTTATGGAACTTGAAGTGTTTTTTTTAATTAAAACTACTTTAAACTCATAAGTTATGAAATTAATTAGTTTTGAATAGTTTTAAAACTTGCCCTCAAGTTTTGGAATTTGAAAAGTTTTCACTTATAAATACTTTAATTCCAAGTTAGCCCTTAGAATTTTAAAAGTTAAAATTCAACCCTTATACTTTATAATATTATAAGTTAATAATATTTATATATATGTATAAGAGTAAAGTCAGTCTTACCGTTAGTAGGCCTCATTCACGAAGCCGGTCTATAAAGGGGTATAAGATTACTGCCTATAAAATGGTAGTTTAATGGGTGTCCACTCTCACCCACCGCTTCCTTGACTGGTGGAGGGTCGTTAGCCGAACGGGTAGGACAAGGACTATAATTCTCCTTTCATTAAAAGTATTAATGATAAATACTAAGTAACTAAACTCTTATTAATACCCAATCTTAGTTACTTAGGAAAATGTGAATTTGGTGCTAACCCATGAAATTACACTTTGCACTTTGCTTAAGTCGTTAGTGGAGCGTGTGTGGTTAACCGGCACACTAACCTGGACTTAACAAGGTAGGAAAAGGGTAACTTAATATTTATCATAGTATCGGTGGAGCGTGTGTGGTTAACCGGCACACTGATTAAGGGGTAAATATTAAGGGTACCAAGTATATTTGCATGGTTATTCACACCTTGTTTTGTGATCCTCGGCATCCCAGTCACAAAATGTGAAGGGCACACTCGAGATTGAAACATGCCTTTGAACAGGTCAATGAATCTCAAAGATCTAGGACTTTCAAATCCAATTAAAACCTAATAAATTATTTCGTTTTTCATGGTGGAAATTGGTGAATCGTCATTCACCTACCTTCAATATTTTATAGCTTGGATTACGACATCCCTCTTCTAAGTTATAAAATAGTTTGTTGGGTCCTAGCCTTAATATTTCATATTGGGTGTCATATTAAGGACTTTAAATCAACTATCTTGAATATCTCCCAAAACGATGTCTGGTCTAGACATTTATGATCTTCCCAAATCTCTTGAAACAAGCTTTCCTAAATGAAGATGATGTCCCATGGATATCATACTTCTTTCACCTCCTCCAATTATTCTCCCTAACCCACAAGTTCCTAAAAAGTTTAAGGTCACTCAAGCCCTATTGGCAAGGCAAGGTCTAGGTGTGATCACATTTTGGAGATGTAGTCATATATTGACAAGCCGGGAGAGTTGGGTGTCAAAGTCTTGAGAAAGTTGGTGGCTCAACTACTTTCTAAGTCACATAGTGAGTTC
This sequence comes from Lactuca virosa, assembly GCF_052849685.1. NCBI lineage: Eukaryota > Viridiplantae > Streptophyta > Magnoliopsida > Asterales > Asteraceae > Lactuca > Lactuca virosa. Next base: position 55,216,132 of record NC_136426.1, read on the forward strand.
TTTTGGGAATCCTATGAAACAAACTAAGACAAGACCCTTAATTATCTTATCTATTTGCTAAGATCAACTTCCTAAAACGCTATGGATATTGACAATGATGACATTGGATTTCCAGTAAAGCTCTCTCTTCCCAATGGAAAGGGATCGGCCATAGTCAACTCGGTTGACCCAATGGTAAAGAGAGAGGCAAAGTCTGAGATAGTCCCATTATCAAGGGTCCATAGGTAACTATTGCCAAAGGAAGGGGCATTGGTTACGAAGCTGCCAAATTTACCTAAGGATGTTAAAGTCAATAAGTTTGGCTCTACTTCAGGTAAAGTCCATTGTCTAACTCTATTAAGTACATGCTGATTCTGATCGCGAAGATGGATTTCAATCGCATGGTTTGGTGATCAGAATTTTGGGCTATTACTTAAGAGTTATGATATTTATATTGCTTAGGCATAGATAACAACAAGGTTTTCATATGGATTGTAAGGATAAGTTTTTCCGCAAAGTTTTAAAATAAAAGAAAAAGGTTTTGATTTTATTTATTTTAAGTATCCTTACAATGGCATTTGTGAAAAGTTGTTGCTTATAAGATTCCATTGATAGCAATATTGGAAAAATGGATTTGATTCTTTCGGTTGTGGTAGTGTCTAATATTACCAAATAAGGAAAGATTCTCATCACCCAAGGTTCAATTGGACCGAAACTTGGAATCATGCAAGTTGTACAGTATGATGAATGAGAACTTTCAGCTTGGAAAATTAAGACTAATTCCTTATGTGAATAAGGAAAGGACTAAGGGATCGAGTACACATTCTTGTGCACTGGTCAAGTCCACCACAAAAGATCAAGAAGACTATTCGTCATGATTTACTTAAGTTCAGTAAATATGGTTATACTTATAAGTTTAAGTATAAGTCTGTAGCATTGGAGAAGTTTCAATGTGAGACAGAACGAATAAGAAGAATCAAAGTATGGCAGAAAGATAAAAGTTTCTCAAATCTGAAAAGATGGGAGAGTACTTTAGTATCATGTTTATGATCATCTTAATGATTAAGATACCATATCACAATTGGTCCTCTAAATTCATCTTAGTGCATTCTTATGACTAAGAAGAGGAGTCATGAATTGTTGAAATGGTTAAATCAAAAAGATGAGTCATACTTCGTTCCAAAACAATTCTTAGAGTCATACTCCAAGATTGTAACTTGAGTGACATATCTTAAAGAGGGTTTGTTAACACTAGTCAAATGTAAGAGTAAAAGGTTATCTACTCTTGTACATTTGAAATTGGTAAGTTGTGATGTTTTGGATAAAACAGAGACCAACTTAGGCCAATTGTGTAAAGTGTTAGTCTTGATAAAGAATACGCACTATCTCTTGAATATTTAACAAGGGAGTCTTATATGTCAAGAGGACAGTGGGAGTCTTAAAGCTCTTGAAAGTTTCAGGACTTAATCAAGAATAAAACCTAAAGTCCTTCACTAGCACACGACTTGAGGTTTATAACCTATCGTGTTGAAATTTTTGTGCCTATTCAAGTTGGCTTTGTATAGGAGTTCTGAGAGTTCTCAATTGGTTGCACAACTACTTGGAAGCAATGGCAGGCACCTGAGCTGCCAAATGGCAAGAATTTAAGATTGCACAAGTTTAATCAATATGAGTTTGGATTTGTCACTAACCTTGTCTTGTGATTATGGTTTTGACAAATTCACATGGATAAGAACACATACACTATTAAATCTAAGTGTCATAAGGTTTCTCTCCGATTCATGAAAATGATGGTGAGGAAACACTTTCACTAAGTAGATTTTAGCTAGATAGCAATTGTGATATTTGCATTCTCAAAGTCGTTAGTGGAGCGTGTGTGGTTTACCGGCACACTAACATGGACTTGTGAGAAGTGGCAAAGGTATAAACAATTGAGACTATGATTAAGGCATCCCTTTTCATAGTTCTAAAATTGTTTAGACACACATGTGAGCTATCTAAGAGAGGTGTATGATTTTGATAAAGTTTTATCAAAACAATCTAGTATCAGAAATCTGAACTTTGGTAAGAAAGTCAGCTGATTTCTGAGTACATGTCAAAGCTAGTGGGAACATAAGTGTTATGCTAATAATCATCATGTTAGTGGGAGCATGATAATTATGACAAAGGTTGCAAGTTAGCAATGTTAATTATAGAAAATAAAAGTTTCAATTCGTGAGGTTGCAGGGGTTGAAAAAGTTGTTTTGCTATAATTAAGGGAGAGGAAATTATACTTCATTTCAATTCTAAAAGCTTAGATTGAGATTTTAATCGTATTTAATCAAGCATATATATATGAATTTCATGTTGGAATGGCTCAACATAAGGAAATTCTATATATGGGTCCATTATTTGCGTTCTAAAATTCGATTATGAATACGACATCCCTTTTCATAATTTGAATTTTGAGAACTTGGCAAATTGAAATGGAAATATTATAGCAAAAGACTGGTTTAGTCTTTATGTGAGACATCATGAATCGTGTCCCATATGCTTCGGATATAGGATCGATTACATGTGTTATATTCATCCTTTCTAAAATTTTCCAAATGCCTGGGGCATTATGAAGGGAAAAGGTCTAGAATTGGATATGACTAAAATGATTAAGCAATTGTCAAGGACAATCTAAGGTTTACCAAATATTGGTTGCTCAAGGACAGTTGGAAGTATAATGTTAATTCTGGAAGGACCATATTGACATAATCTGTAAGGAGGCAACTCTTGTTCAGAAGTGATAGTCAAAATGGAATATGGAAATGTTTCAAAGTTAGAAATTATTCAATCTGTGTAAGATTAGGAAACTTAATGAAAGAAGGATGTTTCCAAGGAGTTGATCTCCTTTGGAATGCTCTGTAATGATTGTTGTCAAGTCTTTCTGACTTTGTGCATAATCATTAAGAGGATCAATGCATATAAGTTTAGAATCTAACAGATTTCAGTAAATGGCATGAGTTTGGAATTCTTGCATTTGCAGTAAGGATTTGGGACTGTGAAAAGAGGATCATTGGAGTGATGTTCAATTGATCTATTTTACAAAGTAAATATCATAGACAAACATAGTATGCATACTTGGTGTATGGCATGACTAGTGTTTAGAAAACATAGTGTACATGCTTGGAGCATGGGACAACTATTGTTTTAAATTCAAGTATAAAGTTGATAAAACCGAAACAATGAATAATGAGTAATCAGTATGGTGATAAATAAAAGTGTTTATTTATATTCATAGGGTTTGATACCATATTTGATTCATTTATTCTTGTGTTTCACTTTGCATGTTTTGACTTCCAGAATAACTAAGTCGCTCTTCCTGAATGATTAAGTTATTCAAACCATCCACAGTCGGTCATATGTTGGAAGTAGATATGAATCAAGACTGTCATGGGTTGGTTTGTAGAGGTCCAAGTTGGTGGACAAAGTGGTGCTACAACACTCATGAGTGCTCATAAGTTCTGAGTATTGGATTCAACCCGCGCTCATTTGAATCACTTCATGGATTTTATCACGAGTGATCATGAGACGATAATATCTTATATTCTTCAAACCTAGAGATATGAGTTGTTACTATGAGTTGGTTATACATTGATTGCACGAAAACGCATTGGTAAATCGATGTTATAAAACGTGCCTTTGTGTATGATTCAACAAGTAGTAGAACAAGCCATATGAGTCGAAGTTTATCCATTCCTTTTACCTTCGGGATAAAAGCGATATCTGTGGACCCCTCGATGATTTAAAGATGATACATGTGAGTGCTTGGCCAAGCCAGGACTGATTTGATTTGTTCAATCAGTCAGTCATCATGAATCGGAAATCGGGAAACAACAAATGGACAGAGAGAATGATTGATAATCCATGTCTCAGTCCATATGATATCTAGAATGGAGGAATATATGATCCCTTATCTAATGGACAAGTCATTGACAAAGGTCAGAGTTCATCGACAAGGTCAGAGTTCGACAGAAGCTTTTGAGAGCTACGATTGCTGATCGGTTCCTGAAGTCATACGCAATAATAGTTTTAGACTTATCCAAGTGGGAGACTGTTGGATTAATGTCTAAGTCCATAACTATAATTGGTAAGACTTGACCCGACCCGGCATGGTCCATTTGGGTTGCATGGCATCATGCATTTGGATAGACTATAATGAGAGAAATAACACTTAAGGTTGGTTAATATATTATAAGTTCTAATATATTAATGAGGTTATTTAATTAGTATTGATCAAGAATTAATTTGGAATTAATTAAGTGATCAAAAGGAGACTAAATATATGGGTTGATTGTGTAAATCATTCATTCTTATATATGTGGGCTTGTGATCCAAGATTCCTTATGTTGGACTAAGTCCATGGGGTGACCCATGGATACTCCATGGAGGTTAAAATCCATGAAGCATAAGGAATGGGTAAAGTTATGAGTTACATGGTGTAACCCTAATAGCCATCATATAAAAGAATCGATGGAATCAGCTTAATGCATTAAGTGGTTGGGTTTCAGGCCAAATTGATGTGTTCATTAGTTAACTTGACGAGTTGATGGGATTTTCCCGATCTGTACGGATGATGGAGAAACTCGACGAGTTGAGGGACAACTCGATGAGTTGGGTCAACTCAGGCCGTTGACTTTGACCTTTAACCCTAGTCTTTGACCAAGTTTGACCTTTAAGGGGTTTTAGGGCATTTTGAGTTGTATTTAAGAAATTGTTACTGTTATAGGGTGGTGTAGAGCGGATATTTGGAGTCCCGACCTAGTCAGCTACCATTCAGTATTGAGGTGAGTCTTCTCACCACACTCATGGGTCGAATGCACCAAAGCCGACCCATTAACTGATATGAGATGATTAGTATTGGAATGTGTAATGGTTTGCTATTTGATCTATGTATGGGTTTATGTGAAGACCATGGGAGGAGCCCATGGCACTTGTCAAGACCATGGGAGGAGCCCATGGCACGGGATATAAGACCGTGGGGGTAGCCCATGACATTCCATTGAAGATCATGGAGGGAGTCCATGGCAAACTTGTATGTATATGTATGACCATGACATTATGTGATTATATGATTTGTGTGATTGGGAAACTCACTAACCTTATGCTTACAGTTTTATTGAATGTTACACATACTTCTATTGATAAGGGCAAGGGATCGGCTTGATGATGTGGCGTGCATTCTCTAGTGTTTTCATATTTAGCTTTTTGTACTCTGAATTCACAAATAATATGGATATGTATTGGGATTTTTGTACTTCCTACGGATGATGATTATGAAATTAAAAGTTTAAAATTTTTCTGAAAAATGGGCTGTTACAGAGATAGCCTGGTACGTGGAGAGATTCTTGACCTGTAGGATGGTCAAGGATGAACATCAGAGGCCACATGGCAAGCTGCAGCCACTGCAGGTTCCCATGTGGAAATGGGAGCAGATTTTGATGGATTTTATCACCAAGTTTCCGAAGACGGCAAAGGGTTTTGATGCTATATGGGTCATCGTGGATCGATTGATCAAGAGTGCCCACGTTCTGGCGATTTGGGAGAGTTTTTCGGCCGAGAAGTTGGCTGCTGTGTATGTTCGCGAGTTATTTACCGTAGCAGACTTCAAGGATGAAGTCTAGTTCAAGTGGGGGAGAATTATAACATCCCGATTTTCAGGTTTGAAATTAATTCCATTTATGCATGTCTTACCCTTGAAACACGTCGTCGTGAAGCCTCACCACGACGTGTTGAGAACTTTTGGGCCGCGTATCTTCATGGACCAACACGGCATGTTGGCGGCTGGTTGAGAAAACCCTAATTTTTAGGGTTTTGCACCCTATATAATCTCCTTAATTCCCAAGAGCTGGCCTTTTATCAGCCTCTAATTCCCCCAAGTCGACCCTTGAAAACCCTAATCATCTTTCCAACTCATTTGTGAGCTAGTATGGTGTTTTTGAAGCCAAAGGAGGAAGAATTTGGAAGAAGGAAGCAAGGATCCAGCAAACAAGCCCTCATCTTTCAGTTTGGCACTCTTCTAGACCTTTGTAAGTGTCCAAGATCCGATTTTTATTCTTCCATGTTGCTAGATCTTGAGTTTTGCCCCTTTAGCTTCTTGTTCTTGAAGGTTGGGATGGTTAGATCTCATAAAGTTTGCAACTTTATGAATCTCCAGGTCTAGGTGACCTAGTAGAGTCTTGGATCTGGCCTATAGTTGAGTTTTGATGCCATGCATAGAGATTAGGTCGTAAATCCCCATTTTGACCTATTATGGGTTCAAGACCTGCATTGGACATGCATGTCTATAAAGCACCGACCTTTGGGATGGTTTTTGTGCTAGAATCTCTTCTGGAAAGGATGGGTTTCAGACTTCAAGGATTAAGTGCTTATTGGTTAAGCCCTTGTATCTTCAAGCCTCGTGGTTGGGTTTTTGGACCATTTGAGTATTCCCAGTGGATAAAGTTGGAAACTTTATCCTTCTTAATCGCATTTTGGACTAGATCTGAGCTTTAGAGCTTTTGGAATCAAAGAAAGCAGCTGAATGTATTAAGCTGCTGGAACTCGGACAAACACGGTGTGTTTGTAAGCCAAAAAGGCGTGTTGGCTGAGGTTTTCCCGAACATTTTGATGATGGCGGAACACGACGTGTTTATAAGTAAACACGACGTGTTGGGTCAACACGTAATGTTGACCTTGACCGTTTACTTTGACTTTGACCAAGTTTGACCTTGAGGGTATTTTGGGTATTATGGAGTCGTATGGAAATTGGTTATTTAATGGAATCAGGTATCGTGTAGAAAGCTGAGATTCGGAGTCAGGCCTCATCAGTTCTGTTCATTTTGCGAGGTGAGTTGTCCTCACTATACTTTCGGTTCGAAGGCACCAATGTCGGCCCTTCGGATTGTTATCCTGGTTTATCGTATGATTGAGTGATCTAGTGATCTGCTTGATCTGTATCCTAGTAGATAGGATAATGCTATGCTTAGTGATCCGTGAGATATGTCTGATTATTATTGGATGGTTATTTGCATGATTGTCTGTTATGTATAGATGTATCGACACAGTGTTTGTGTGGTTGGGTTGAGGCATTCCTGCTTTGTGTTGTAGGCCAACAGACCCAGGGCGGCCCAGATAGGCTGAAGGCCCGTGAGGCGAACCAGTCAGACCGAAGGCCCGGAGAATGGTCCAGATAGGCTGAAGGCCCGGTAAGGCGGTCCAGTCATGCTGAAGGTTCTGTATGCATGTTGTTTGCTATTATTATTATTATGCTTATGTGTTGTGTTGGTACTTTGGGGGAAACTCACTAAGCTTTGGGTTTACAATTTTAGATTATGTTTCAGGTACTTCAGAGGATCGCGGAAAGGCGAAGGTGTGATCGTGCACCTCATCGTGTTTGGTTTTGTGATTTTGGGTAAACTCTAATATTAGACATGTTTTGAAAACTATTTTGTAAACAATGATGATTTTTGGGTTGTTTGAAAAGTTTAAATTTTTCATGAATTTTATGGATGTTACAATTAAGAACTTATTCTTTAAAGTCCTTAGTCTATCTTCACCAAAACAGTTTCTAACAACAAAACCAATGTAAAAGTTGGTGCTTTATAGACATGCATGTCTAATGCATGTCTTGACTTCATATTAGGTAAAAAATAAGGGTTTTATGACCAAAACTTCATGCATGGCTTCAAAACCCATTCGTAATTCAAATGCAAAGCATCAAACACCCCAATTATCCCAGAGATTCATAAAGTTGAAACCTTTATGAGATCTCACCGCCCCACCATCCTAGACTTGAAGAACATGGGACAAAACTAAAGATCTAGCAACGTATAAACATAAAGATTGATTCTTGGACACTTACAAAGGTCTAGAAGTGTACTAGAAGGAGGTGTGGAAACTTGCTTGTTGGATCTTTTCTTACTTCTTCTTCCTTCTTCCTTCAAGAACTTCCAAGAACACTAAAAATAAGCTCAACAATGAAGGAAAGATATTAGGGTTTTCTTCATAAATTTAGGAGGTGATGGAGGCTGAGGGTGGAGGAAAACCCTAGCCATCACTTCCTTTAACTAAGGTGAAACCCAGAAATGTAGGTTTTAAGTCATCAAATGGCTGCCACGCCGTGACCCATATAATGTCACGTCGTGGCTGCTTAAATGAAACTCGCGACCAAAAGTACATTGCCACGTTGTGGTGGTGCCTCCACCACGTTGTGGCAACCCCAAAATGCCAAAAATCAAAAAATGAAAGTACCTCAAGATCCAGATGTTACAAGATTGGTGGTAATGATGCATATCTGTTGGTAAATAAGATGATGGAGAGGAAAAATAATGTTTCCAACTTTTTTTATAAAGATGAGAATCAAGGTTGAATGCATTATTTTGGGTTGATGACACCTCGAAGTTACATTATATGGACTTTGGGAATGTAGTGTCTTTTGATGCAACTTTTCTTATGAACAAGTATTGATATATAAATGTATTATTTATTTGTATTTAAAAAAAGTAGTTTATAATTGTTTGTGTATATATAGATACGATATGGTGTTTTTTTCGTTTACCGGAATTGACAATCATAGGAAGTGTGTTACTTTTGGTGTCGATCTTTTATCCCGAGAGGACACAAATTCATATACTTGGATTTTGAATGCTTTTCTGGAAACATTTGGCAAACAACCTAAATTGGTGTTATCGGATCAAGATGTTGCGATGAAGAAAGCAATCGAACAAGTTTTTCCAAGATCTACTCATAGACTTTGCATGTGGCATATAACATCTAAGCTTTCTAACGAGGTAAAATTCACGGAATAAGTTAATAGACATTTTGGTCTCAAATACATTTATTAAGTAAGGTGGAGTTTGTATGGATTCCAATTTAATAAAATATATTATTTCATACTTTAATACAAATATAGTTATTAAGCCACTTGTTGTGCATTGAAACTCTATACTTATCATTAATATGATTAGACTTCAAAGCGGTTCATATCTTAGAGTATATTTTCTATATATTCCCCCCATTTTCAACTTATTCCTGTTATTATTATCCTCTTTATCTAATTTCTTCACATACTTATTCCAGAAGGAGATTCCAAACGAATAGAAATCTCCTTATGATTTCTATTACTTCTATAATTATATGTTTTCTGGTCATTGTAACTTTGTTCAACTAATTTATGTTGAGAATGGTAAAGCAATTGTGACAGACTTTTTATCCCAATTGCATGAGGAAGACTTCTCCCAAGATGAAGAAGATGATTATAGAGTTTATTAACACTTTAGAAGAGATATTGGTATATTTGTTTAACAAGTATGGGGTTTTGGATTTCCCAAGCTTATATGAAACCAGGATATTTGCTTGCTAATGAAATTGTTCAAACTTTGATTGAACATGGTTCTAGAACTTTATGAAATATATGTCAGCTTTTTTTTATTTAATATTTATTCTTGTATGTTTATGTTTCTATTTGATGTTAATTATGTAATTTATAAATTTTGAATATCAATGAAAATATATGTTAGTATATGTGTTATGTTTCATCATAATCATATAAATATAGTCATTTCTTTATATAATATAAGTTAATATATTGAAAAATATAACATTTTTTGAACCACCATTAAGAAATAAATGTCGAATCTTACAAATTATTAGATATATATATTAATATTGTGAAAGTTAGGAACAGTACCTGACCAGGGTACTGTTCCTTGGGTTAGTTAGTATACTTGAGTTAGTTTAATCCCACATTCCCACCTATCCACTTTCCACCGCCTCTTTCTACCTTCCAGTTGGAAGACCTTCTACATCCAGTTTCGCCTCTTTCTACCTTCCAGGACCTTCTACATCCAGTTGTTGGATTAGTGTCTAAGTTCATAACTATTTTGGTATGTACTTGACCCGATGGTGCATGGTCCTTTTGGGTTGCCTTCACCAAAGCAACTTGATAGGATGAATTATGGAGAGAGAGGATTAATTATGATTTATTAATATATTATATGAATAATATATTAAAGGAGAAATCATATTGTTTAATTAATATTGGTCAATAATTAATTAAGAATTAATTTTGTGGCTAAAAGATATTAATTAAACTTAGGGGACTAGAACTATCAATTGTGTGATAGTTGAATATTGGGCTAATAGACTTCTTATTAGAGGGGTGGACGAATTCTATGGGGAAACCCATTAGAAATCGTCCAAGGCCTCTAAAGGAGGAGTCCATGGGTTGCTTAGGGCCTAAGCAGTCAAATTAGGGTTTCCTTGTTAGATAACCCTAATAGCCTCACTATTTAAGCACCCCTAGGGCACCAAAAACGTGGCCATCTGATTCCTTAGGGTTTCTAGACGTTTTTTAGTATCTCTCCTCTTCTCCTTCTTCATCCTCTTGCTCTTGGTGTTTGTGAGCCATTAGAGGAGTGACATTTGTGACTCTAAGCTTTTAGAAGCCAATTACTAGAAGGAATATATTGTTATTACTACATAACAATCAAGGTATGATCTAAACCCTATTCTTATGTTAATATTGATTATCACATGCTAGATCTAGGGTTTATGGCTTTGGATGATTATTGCATGTTCATTAGACAAACTAGATCCAAAGCTTTAGGGTTTGCATGTACACCATAGGAATGTTGTAGTGCTCATAACCCAACAGTGGTATCAGAGCCTAGGCTGTTTGTATGATGAATTGATTCTTAAATGTTCATTGCTTGCTTAAAAAATCAATTTTTCTGGGTTCTGACTGCCAGACTCACCGAGTCCATGAATGGACTCGACGAGTAGGTCCTACTCGACGAGTTCCATTGTGGACTCAACGAGTCCAAGGGTCTGTCAGCTTAATTTCGCGATTTTCTTGCCTTTTTGGCTTGGGATAATTACCATAAACGTTTTTAATTAGTAAAATCCGATTTTTATTGATTTTGGGTGAATATCCTTTCGAAAATAGTAGATAATTGTCAATTAATCAAATATTTGTTGCCTTATATGATAATGTATAATTATTTTAGTTATTTGGTGAATTGTCTTGCAAGTAATTGGACTAGGTCAAAATTAGATAACCAAATTAATTGTTAATTGCCTTATTTGAATTTTTGATCTAGAATGTTCTTGATAAAATTTGAAAAGTTTCAATTTTCTCCCTTTAGGTTTCATAGTTTTAAATTTCAACTTTAAAAGTTTTAGTTTTGAAATTTAAATAGTTAAACCCTAATATTTTGAAATGTTTCAAAACTTGCCCTCAAGTTTTGGAATTTAAATTTTGATTAAAAGTTTGATTTTAAAATGTTAAATTCTAAAACCCTAGTTTTGAAAAAGTTCAAACTACACCCTTATGGTTTTATTAAGTTAATTAAAGGTATAATTAAAAGAAAGTTAATAAATCCATTTTGACATGGTTTATGTTTAATTAAATTAAAATGTATAATTTATTAAATTAACACATCTAGCATTTTAAAAAGTGTAAAATACACCCTATACTATATATAACATTAAAGGTCTAATATTATATATGTATAACTTAAAATGCTAGTCTTACCGTTAGTAGGCCTCATTCACGAAGCTGGTCTATAAGGTGTGTTTAAGGAAATTGCCTATAAAATGGCGATTGAATGGGTATCCACTCTTACCCACCGTACTCTTGACTAGTGGAGGGTCGTTAGCCGAAAGGGTAGGATAGGGCGAACCCTCTCATCATTAAAAGTATAATGAATAAAGTAACTAAATGTTTTATAAAATTCCCAAATCTTAGTTACTTTAGGAAAAAGTGAAATCGATGCAATTCCATGGAATTACACTTTGTACCCTTGTCGAGACAATTAGTGGAGCGTGTGTGGTTAACCGACACACTAAGTTGGGTTTGGCATTGGTAGCGAAGGATGACTCGATGTTTGTCATAGATCGATGAAGCGTGTGTGGTTAACCGGCACGTCGATTAGGTGACTGTAACATTGAGGGCACCACGTACATTCGCATGGTTATTCACACCTTATTTGTGATCCTCGGCATCCCAGTCACAAATGAAGGGCATAATCGAGATTAAACATGACATTGAAAAGTTCAATGAATCTCAACAGATCTAGGAGTTTCAATTCATTTAAAACTTAACCTTCTTTTCGTTTTTCATGGGGGAAATTGGTAAATCGTCATTTACCTACCTTCAAATGTTCTGCGAGTTGATTACGGCATCCCTCTACCAACTTGTAGGATATTGTGTTGGGTCCTAGCCTTAATATCTCATTTGGGTGTTTTATTAAGGACTCAATCAACTAAACTTGAATTTTCTCCCGTTTCATAGATGTCAAAGTCTGACAACTATGGTCTTCCCAAATCCGTTGGAAAAAGTTTTCCACATGAAGATGATGTTCCACGATTGGATTGTGGAAAGAGAAATCATGCTAATCTTCCTCCACCTCCTCCAATAATTCTCCCTGACCCACGTGTTCGAAGACTTGAAAAGTTCAAGGTCACTCAAACCCTATTAGCAAAAGACATGAAAATGGAAAGTCTATATGTGCTCATGTCTTGAATAAAAGGTAACATATTGATAGTTTGGGAATGTTAGGTGTCAATGTCTAAGGGAAGTTGGTTCTTGACTTGGTTCTTCAGTCACTTCCCAAATCATATGTAAGTTCGTTAGAGAGTACTATATGATGAACCACAATATGACCCTTATTGATTTGACTTATTTGCTTATTTGCTGCTAAATCAGGAATGATTTGGCGCACTGGTCGGAAAACTTGTCTGGTAAATCAATATCCCAACCCTCTATGGGAAATGGTAACATTGGAAGTCCAGAAAAGTTTTCTCTACGCAAGAGAAAGGCTGAGTCTGAGATAGTCTCGTGTACCATTCCAAGAAGAATCCATATGTTTAAACTGCCAAAAGAGGGGGCATTGGCTATGAAGCTACCCTCACTACCTGGGAGATCTAAGAGATGGGAGAGTCAAAATATATGACTCTACATCAGGTAAAATCCACTATCTAACTCTATTAAGTTCTTTTTAGATTCTTAATACATGATGTGATAAGATTACATTTGGTGTTTTGTAGAATCAAAGAAGAAGGAAGCTTAAAAGGAAAGAAGTGAGCTAAATCTGGTCATGAAGAAATGGATCTTAATCGCATGACTCAAAGATCGGATTGTTTGAGCTACTACTTTTGAGTTAGGATAGATTGCTAAGTAATATTTACATAGTTTTCATTTGTAATAGCATTGTAAGGACAATATTTTTCCGCAATAAAATAAATTTTGATTTATCTTGTTTATATTTCCTTGCGATGAATTTTATGAAAATTGGTATTTGAATAGTTCTATTGTTAGCAATATTGTGAATGGATTTGATTCTTAGTTACGTTATTTGTGGTAATGTCAGAAGTTTACCAAATGAGGAAAGTTTCTCATCACCCAAGTTTCAATTGGACAGAAACTTGGAATCATGCAACTGGTATTGTGTGATGAATGAAAACCTTCGTATTTGGGAAATTGAAACTAATTCTTTGTTCACATAAGTATGTGAGTCAAGTGAAGGACTAGGAGATCTGGTACACAATGTTGTGCACTGGTCAAAGAACGATAAGTTTATTCGTCATGATTTACTAAAAGTCTAGTAAACGTGATTATGCTTACAAGATTAAGTGTAATTCTGAATCATTGAAAAGTTTCAATGAATAGCAGAACGAATAAGAAGAATCAATTAGGCAGAAAGATAAAAATTTCTCCAATCTAAGAAGAAGGGAGAGTACTTTTGTATCGTGTTTTATGATCGTCTTGGTTATTGTAGGAACCATATTACAATCCATCCTCTAAGGATACCTTAGTGCACTAGTTTGGCTAAGAAGAGGAATGGTGAATTGTAGAAATGGTTAAGTCAATAAGAGGTATCGTACTTCGTTCCAATATCAAGTCTTAGAGTCATACTCCAACTCTTTGAATTGAGTGACATAATCTTAAGTAGGAATTTTGTACATTTTCACATTTTGGTAAGTTGTGATGTCTTGGATAAGACAAAGACCAGCTAATACCAAATTGTGTGTAGGTTTGTCTTGATAAAGACATACACTGACTCTTGAATATTTGTTATGTCAAGAAATGTTTCTCGACAAGAGAATCTTATATGTCGAGAGGTCAGTGGGAGTCTAAAGATCTTGGAAAGTTTCAAGAACAAATCAAGAAGTAAACCTATTAAACACTAGCACACGACTTGAGGATTGTAACCTATCGTGTTGATAAAAAAATTTATTTCTGTGCCAATCCAGTTGAGTGATTATGCATATGAGTTCTACGAGTTCTCAATTGAATGCATAAGGGCAAACACCTTGATCAATGAAAGTACATTGACTGGCATAGGTGAGCTGCTAAATAACTTAGAAGCAATGGTGGGACCCTTGATGGCAAGAAATTAAGAATGAACAAGTTCTGTCCATAAGAGGTTGAATTTGTCACAAACATTATCTTACGATTATGCTTATGACAAATTTGCATGGATAGGAACACATGCACCATAAAATCTAAGTGTCATAAGGTTTCTCTCCTTCATGAAAATGATTGTGAGGAAACGCTTTCACTAAGAGAGATTTTAAGGAGATAGCGATTATGTAAATTGCATTCTCAAATTCGATTATGATTACGGCATCCCTTTTCATAGTTCGAATTGTGAGATTTGGCAATTAGTTTGAACAATCGAGACTTATTGCTATAAGTTCTGTAATTTGTTAGACACACATGTGAGTTGTCTAAAGTAAGGTGTATGAGTTTGAGATGCTTAGATAAAAGCTTATCAAAGCATAACGTATTGGAAATATGAACTTTGGAAAGTCGATAAGTATTGTCTTTTAGAAGTCCAACTGTTTTCTGAATACGTGTCAAAGCTAGTGGGAGGATAAATGTTATACTAGTATGGGTATAATCATCATGTTAGTGGGAGCATGATTATTATTGCAAGATAGCAATATTAATTATAGAAAACAAAAGTTTCACTTTGCAAAGTTGCATAGGTTGAAAAGTTGTTTTGCTATAATTAAGGGAGAGAATGTTATACTTCGTTTCAAATCTAAAGGTTTAGATCGAGAAATTTTAATCAAATTTAGTCAAAAAGATATATGAATGTTATGTTGAAAGGATTCAACGTAAGAGAATTCTATATATATATATATATATATATATATATATATATATATATATATATATGGAAATATTTGTTGCGTTCTCACACTCGATTATGATTACGACATCCCTTTTCATAGTTCGAATCGTGATAACATGGCAAATAAAAATATTATAGCAAAAGACTGGTAAAGTATCATGTCGTAGTAATATTCGACCGTTCTAAAAGTTTCCAATTGCCTAGGGCATTAAGAAGGAAAGAGGACTAGAATCGGATTTGACTGAATTAGTTAAACAACTGTCAAGGATAATCTAAGGCTCGCCAAGGATTGGTCGCTTGTGAACAGTTGGAAGTATAGTAATGGAAGGACCATATTGACATTATTATTATTAGATATGATTCTATTAATAATGAGTTGTCATATGGCAAATATGGAAATATTTCCTTATTGGGAGTTGAACGTTAAGGATCTATGTCTAGATTAGAAACTTTTATGCAAGAAGGATATTCAAAGGAATATACTTTGAATGTGAGACTTCATGACTATGGAATTGTCTTGCAACAATCTCCAATAGAAGACTTTGCAATTTCATTGGCCGAGTCTTGGTGATTGTGCCATGACATTACGAAAGGACCATTGCATAAAGTGTTAGAATCTAACATATTCTATAAGTGGAAAGAATTTGGTATTCTTACACTTGCGGTTAGGATTGGGAATTGTAAAATAAGTGTGATTGAAAATGTTATTCAATTATACTATTTCACAGAGTAAGGATCATAAGTAAACATAGTGTGCATGCTAAGAGCATGGGACAATTGTCATTATAATTCAATGAGAAGTTGATTAACCGAAACAACAAATAACGAGTAATCAATATGGTGATTAAATAAAAGGTGTTTTATTTATACTCAAAGGTTTGGGCCATATAAGATTAGTATTATTCTTGTGTTTCAATTTGCATGTTTTGACTTCCTAAATAATTGAGTTATTTGATAATAATCAAATTATTTGAATGTTCCACAGTCGCTCATACTTTGGGAGTAGGTATGAAAGAAGATTGTCATGAATTGGTGTGTAGACTGTCTAAAGTGTATTAGAGATAGCAAAGGTTTGCTACAACGTTCATGAGTGCTTACGAATATGATTTGAGCATTGGATTAAACCCACGCTCACTTGGATCACTTCATGGATTTTATCACGAGTGATTGGTGAGACTATAATATCTTATATTCTTGAAACCAAGATGTGTGAGTTGTATCTTGCGAGTCGGTTATACATTGATAATATGTAAACGCACAAGTAACTTGGTGTTATAAAACGTATTGGTGTGTGTGATTCGGTGAGTAAGTACAAGCGAGCATTGAGTCGAAGTTTATCCGTTCCTTTTACCCAATGTGGGATAAAAGCGATATCTGTGGGCCCCTTGATGATTTAGTGATAACAAAGGAAAGTGCTCGGCCGGGCCAGGGCTAATTTGATTTGTTCAATTAGTCAGTTGTCGTAAATCAGAAATCGGGAAACAACACATAGACTGAGAGAATGATTTCAATCCATGTCTCACGTCTATATGATATCTAGAACGGAGGAATATATGATTCCTTATCTAAAGGACGCGTATCTGATAAGATCAGAGTTGACAGTGGCTTTTGAAAGCTACGATTGCGGATCAGGTTCTGAAGTCATATGCAGAATAGTTATTAGACTTATCCAAGTGGGAGACTGTTGGATTAGTGTCTAAGTTCATAACTATTTTGGTATGTACTTGACCCGATGGTGCATGGTCCTTTTGAGTTGCCTTCATATGGAGAGAGAGGATTAATTATGATTTATTAATATATTATATGAATAATATATTAAAGGAGAAATCATATTGTTAAATTAATATTGGTCAATAATTAATTAAGAATTAATTTTGTGGCTAAAAGATATTAATTAAACTTAGGAGACTACAACTATCAATTGTGTGATAGTTGAATATTGGGCTAATAGATTTCTTATTAGAGGGGTGGACGAATTCTATGGGGAAACCCTTTAGAAATCGTCCAAGGCCTCTAAAGGAGGAGTCCATGGGTTGCTTAGGGCCTAAGCAGTCAAATTAGGGTTTCCTTGTTAGATAACCCTAATAGCCTCACTATTTAAGCACCCCTAGGGCACCAAAAACGTGGTCATCTGATTCCTTAGGGTGTCTAGACGTTTTTGAGTATCTCTCCTCTTCTCCTTCTTCATCCTCTTGCTCTTGGTGTTTGTGAGCCATTAGAGGAGTGACATTTGTGACTCTAAGCTTTTAGAAGCCAATTACTAGAAGGAATAGATTGTTATTACTACATAACAATCAAGGTATGATCTAAACCCTATTCTTATGTTAATATTGATTATCACATGCTAG
The DNA here is from genome assembly GCF_052849685.1 of Lactuca virosa. Lineage (NCBI taxonomy): Eukaryota > Viridiplantae > Streptophyta > Magnoliopsida > Asterales > Asteraceae > Lactuca > Lactuca virosa. The sequence goes on from NC_136426.1 coordinate 55,233,608, forward strand.
ATCTAAGGTTTATGGCTTTGGATGATTATTGCATGTTCATTAGACAAACTAGATCCAAAGCTTTAGGGTTTGCATGTACACCATAGGAATGTTGTAGTGCTCATAACCCAACACCAGTTTCTTCCACAGCTTCATTTTCCTCTCCCTGACTGATTCTGAATGCTTTTATCGGCTCTCTCTCTCTCCCACCGTCATTATGTCGGCTTCTCCATGGATGCTCTGCGTTTTCTAGGTCGTCTTTGTCATTCATCGGCAACCTACTCCACTACTCTATGCACCCATGAGCGGTCCCTCTGTTTCCTTCACTGCAATTCCTCTAAATCTACCAATGGTCGCTTCGGTAAGCATCGATTGAAATCATATGTTCAAACGTTGGTGACGGAAGGAGTTGATTGCAAGCGGTCGTCATCTACCCACTCTAGAAATCGACGTTTGTTTGCCTCATCTATCTGAGAGAAATCGAGTTTCGCCAGGTGAAACACATACAAACACACTCCGTCTTTCAATTTTGAACAACATATGGTAGGGCATCGTCGCTCCTGGTACGACACCATCTCCTTCTTCTTTCCCCCCCTTTTTTTACCTTTTTGATTGTTTGTTTTTCATATTCCGTACCCTAATCTTGCATTTTTATAAAAAATGGTAGCCCTCTTGCTGTACAGATATGCCGAAATACACAACAGATCGATCAGGTAAATCCCACTGACCTCAATGTATCATCTTTTGGTTTTGGTTGTTTTCGATTCTGAATCATTTTCATGTTAGTTTCCTTCATATTTTCGTTGGTGCTGTTTTCAAGAAAAACAAACGATTACAAAACCAATTTTAGGAATTCAAGGTCATGATTTGCTACAAGAAAAACAAACCCAATTAGGTATGGAGACCGGTTGTCCCTGTTTAAGGTTTACCACAAAATTTACCTATTGTAATATTGACTATAATAATTTATTGGTTATTTTACCAATTTTTTGTTTTTTTTTCAGCAGTGTCATTTGAAAAACACACTCAGTTTGTTCATCTGTCATATTGTGTTAATATGTATGTTAGATTTTCATTAATATCTGTAAAATTTTCAGACACATACGTTAGGGCATCAATACAAAAGTTTATAAAGCCCAAGTACATATATGAATTCATGTTTTTAAAAAAATATTGATGGTTATATCTAATTCACAGGTGAAGAATGAAAAGAGATGACAGGATAGGAATCGAAAATGGTGCTACAAGCTCCAGATTATCTTAAAATAGTTCACACCTCATTTCTTATTTTTCTTATCTATAAAAATATTTTTTGTTGTTAAACTACAAAAAATGAAAATATTTTACTTAAATATTGTTTTTTATTTTCTTTTTCAGGTACCCGTTATGGTGGTAGTCTGCGAAAACAGATAAAGAAAAGGGAGGTCTGTGATAACTGCACATCGCTATTGAATATCCAAAAGTATTGATTACCTTTATATAGTTCCAAGTTTGATTTTTTAATAAATAAAGCTTTTAAAAATATACTTATTTATTCATGGGTAAATTAGTTGTAAGATCCACCAAATCTCCACCATTTTATTCTAATCAATTGACAATTCATTGATTTGGTTGTCGTTTATAAGTAATTTCACTTCAACATAAATATGGTGAAGGACAAAATTGATTGATTAATTTCATCGTGCATTTGTATTCTTGAAGCAGGTAGCTTTGGGGCTTCAACTTTGACAATGGATAGCGGTAATTTTTGTGTAACCAGCACTATGTACGTACAATTCAACGTTTTTATGGGTGAACATCTCAATTGAAGGTTTGTAGACTTTATTAACATTTATTTTCTTAATTTACAGATAGTGGAATCTGTGGGCAGATTTGGGAATCACACCATCATCTCCATCTTAACCTCCACGTAACAGACCCGCTTTGGAGCTGGCCGCTTCCTCCTCCATACAGGTTTGTTTTCATATTGGATAAAATCGGTAAGACCAGCAACAATCGAAATATGTCTATGTATGTGTTTCTGTATATATAAATATTTGTGTAATAGTGTATATATGTGTGTATCTTTATATGTACATGTTTCTATTTGTGTATGTGTTTTTATGTGGGAGTGTTTGTATCTGTGTAGGTGTATATATTTGTTTATTTGTGTAGGAGTGCATACCTTTGTGTATTTGTTTGGATTTATGTGTTTGTTTGAATCTTTGTGTATTTTTGTGATTGTATGTGTCTGTAATTATGCTTCTATTTCTATATATCTATGTGTCCAGATGTGTGTATTTATGTATTTATTTGTGTAGAGATATGTATTACTGTGTATTTATACGTTACTTTTGTGTAATAAAAAGTATATTTCTAAAAAATGTATGTATTGATATTGAAAAAAAAATAGCATCCTAAAGCTGACAAATGTGCCATCATTTACAAACCGTGGTCACTACCACCGTCTTCCGGAGCTGTCTGTTACTCAGGTATACATTTGGTACTCTTCTCTTCACCAGTAGATATGTCTTATGTGAAACTGATTACTCAGTGATCCGAAGGTAAATTTGAATTTTTTATACAGATGTCCTCAAGCAAACTTCAGATGATGAATCAAGAAAGAAGAAAGATGGCCACTTTCTTTGCATGAAAGATGAAACAAATTTAATGTTTAGTTATGAATTTAATATTTCAGGTTCATATTCGCATTAATTCTTTAATTTTGATCAAATTTAACAACATTTTGTATCCCTTTCATCCAAGAGGAATCTGATTAATTTAATCAATTTTTTTTCTACTTTCTATGACAGGAAATTGTTCGTATTATGTTTGAATTTAGAGATAAATGTATTCTGGAAGTTGTAAATGTAATCTCCTAATTCTATCCATAATAAACCGGTCTTAATGAGACAAAATGACCATTTTACTCTTTACCTCTGCCCTTTTTTTTCTCCCAACACTTTTCACACTAAAAAAATCATAAGTATCTTTATAATTGATGAAATACAAGGATTTTTTTATTTCGGAGCGCAAGGGTAAAATGGTCAATGAATAGTGATTTTTGTGTTCGCACCAACATAATAGCATCAGAACACATGGTTTCATTAATTGCATAAGCGCTTTGTACGTCATCTAACACATTATCTTTACATTTTGTAGGCTGACCATTGTCAATTTCAGAGAGGTGTATGTACAATGAAACCAATTTTTCTTACAAGTTGATTTGGAAGACGGCGTGACATAGGAAAATGCAAAACTACAATCTGTTTCAGGATATATATGAAGGGTATTTTCGGTAAAACTATACATTTACTTTTGAAAAACATAGAGTTTTGACTGAAGATAACGTTTTGGACACATTTTTAATAATATTTGTGTGCTGGAAGGAGGTGTTTATGATCCTAAATTGTAAGTTGTTCATTTTGAGTTCGTGGGCTCTTTTTGTTTTTGTTTTTTGTTTTTTGTTTTTTTTTTTTGATAAACAAGGATTTTCTTATTACCATGTAATTGTTGTTTATTCCCAAAACCCACCACATCAGTTGCTCATCTATTTCAAATTCTTTTATGCCACATAAATGGAAGGATGTTGATATATTACTGCAATTTGAACAAATTTATATGATTTATGAGTTTATGGATTTTTTTTTTACTTTTGAGAATTTTCTATTGGAACAGGTTTTCAAGTAGATGTCGGTTCCAAAGGCTGATGTATTTCCTTACATTAGTCTAATCAGGTAAATATTTCCTCGGTTGGACCTTAGTTCTTATTCTTGGTTACAATGATTTAGTTTTGAATCCCCTTTCACATGGAGATCTTATGTTAGAAATTGTACTATACATTCATGTGGAATAGATCTTCATGTGTACTTATCAGGTAATTCTGGGTAGTTTGCAGCATATATCTTTTTTATTATATATTTTGGATTCTTTTCTAAATTTCCCTTTAATATACTATCTTTATGTTAAACGCCTGATAGTTAATTATTTGATTCTTGCGTCATCTGTTAGATGTGGCCACCACCGGAGAATGAAGAGTACCCGACAACCTGATTCAGGAATGATAAACAACAGGGGAAAAAATAAAGGTTCTACAAAACCAAACGTTCAGTAAAAAAATGATTTATGCAGGTTTTATTATTTTATTTTAATATTTGGCTGTAGGTTAGATAGAAAGCAGCAGATTATAGCAATTCCAGGTTGAGACATAATAATAAATTTTATTTGCATTTATGTTGTTAGCAACTGCTGCTATGTTACTATCCCCTGTTTCACTCTGGAGGCTTAAGGTGGTTCTTTCATCCTTTTTTATTATTTTCTGGTTATATGTTTTGTGTGTAATCTATATCTAATCAGACAAATCATGAGAAAATTATGGCAGATTGTGGCAGGAAGGAAAACAAGATTAAACGAACTAATTTAAGTGGATATGTTTTGTTTCTGTGGGAGAAAGTGCCAAGAGGTGGTGGATTTGACTGTGACATGGTTAGTTGAAGTCCGGTTACTGGATTTGTGGAAGGTATGCTTTAGTTAACGCTTTTCCCCAAAAAGAAAGAAAAAGAACAGACTTTTAATTAGACCAATTACCTTTATTTTTGCTGGCTTTTTTAGTATCTTTATTCATATCCCCTAAGCAACATTGTTTTTTCTGTTGATTTCTATAGATTCAAAGTTGTAAATTGATAGCAAATAACAGATGATTACTAGATTGTTGACTCAGTCATCATCACATAATTGTTAACACTTAATCTGAAGTTTTTCTCAAAAAAAAGTTACATCAAATTAATCAGGTTAATTTTATTAATATAAAAAGTGTGCAGGGGCAATATGATCCTAAAAATGTAAAAATTGTTTTTTTTAATATTAAAACATTATTAAGGGGAAATATAGTCCTAAAGCTATAAAAATTGATTTTTATTTATATAAAATACTAAAAATTTGCCATTTTTCTGACCTTTGTTGATATTGATACATTCAAATTTGTTAGTTGGGTTTTGCAGATCACAGTTTCATACGAAGGTCACTCCCTTATTTCATTAAGATGGAAACCAGAAGGAATTCAAATTTTGGAGTTGGAATCACCATACATCAGATTGATGTATGTTGATTTTTTGTTGTACTATTATGCAATTTTTTGAAATTGTTGTCATTTATGTATTTTTTTAAGGACTGATCATTTCTGATGTTATTTTAAAGCACGCCATCTCAACATTTTGTAAGCATGAAATATTTTTTGAAATAACTAAAAGTTTTCCTAATTATAGCATTATACTTCAAAAGTATAATGCTATAACAGAAAACCGACACCTTCCGTCCCGCGCAACGCGCGGGTAACCATCTAGTTATTATTGTTGAAATTACATATTCACGCACACATCTCGTTAAGGGCAACTAGTAAAAAATTACATATGTCGATTTGTTTGTAATTGTCTTGTACATAATCCATATTTTACACATTCATTTATAAAAAACCACATAATATAATCTATCATATATATGTAATGTTTCACTAGAATATAATCATATTTTTGCATAAAAACATTATCACTTCTTTATAATATAAAACTTCATATATTCAACAATGTAACATGTTTTGAAACTCCATTGACAAATATTCGTTAGTATATGTGTTGTGTTTCACCATAATCATAAAAATATATTCATTTCTTTATGAAATATAAGTTCATATAGAGAAACAGTGTAACATGTTTTGATCCACCATTAACAAATAAATGTCCAATCTTACAAATTATTATTGTTGAAGTTACATATGTAGACACACGTCTCGTTAAGACCAACATCAATTAAAAAATTACATAGGCCAAAATGTTTGTGATTGTCTTATATATTTTCCATATTTTATACATTCATTTATAAGAAATTACATAATATAATCTATCATATATGTGTTATGTTTCGTTATAATGTAATCATATTTTATGTATGTTATAAATGTTGCATAAAAACATAATCATTTATTAATAAAATATAATTTAATATATTGAACATTGTATCATGTTTTGAAACTCCATTAACAAATATATATTAGTATATTTGTTGTGTTTCATCTTAATATAATAATGTTTTATGTACGTTATAAATGCTTCATAAAAACATAGTCATTTATTTATAAAATACACTTTCATATATTATAAAATGTATCATGTTTTGAAACTCCATTAACAAATAAATGTCGATTATTACAAAATATCGTTGTTGACTTTACATAGTCACACACACATATTTGACACTTGAATTTCATATTTAACACATGCATTTATAAATAAATCACATACTATACTCTATCATATATAATTTAATAGCAAAAATGAAACTCAAATATGAAGCAAATTAAATATAATGTTAATAAAACCAAACATATCTCTATTTAAATAAAACAAAGTATGCAAACGAAAAAATAAATCACCGGATTGTCAAATGCAAATTTTGATATCTAACAAATTCATAAACTAATATGGAAATATAATGAGTTCGTGGTAAAAACATTATCAGCAATCATCATCCTTCATCAAAATTTAAGATAATCCTTCATCTCTTGCATGTTCTCTTCTTTTTTGTATCTTCATCCAAGCTCAAAAACTCAAATGCTTCTTTTTGAAATTCATCCTTACAATCATTGAATTCAGAACACATTAGTTTTCCTATGTATTTTTGTCAAAGACGACATAATAGTGTTGATTGTCAATTTGACTCAAACTGTAATCCACAACTCCATCGAGTGACAACTTCACCCACGTAGCTTTCCATATTCCTCATCAATAAAACTCCTAAATTTGGTGAATATGTGACCGATTGACACTTTATATTAAAAAACACAATGTATTTTTTGAAAATATCTAACGAAAAATACTTTCCCACTACTTTTCAAGTATATCTACAAAAATTCATTCTAAAAAATAAATTTTAACATGTAAAAAACATCTACATTATAAACATATTCTTATAGTACCAACACACGAATCTAAAATAAATAACACAAACATTGATCAATATTATAAACATATTCTTTTGACAAAAATATGTAAGTATCTAAAATAATAATTTGATATACTTACCAGAAGCATTAAAAAAATCATGATCATCATCTTCAATGTTGATAGTTTGCTTTCACTTTCACTTTGTATGATCCATGATTGTTCAAAACTTATTCAAACCGAAACTGATATCGATTTCTATGATGTTTCGCTCCAAAATATTGAATTTACAATGGGTCTTCCCTCTTAATTAATGAGATAATTTTATTCTTATTGTGTTTATTATTGAAAAAGATTCATTCTTATAATGTCTCCTAAACTGATGCAAAGACAGTTAAGCATCGGACGGTTACCTTAATGAATAATTAACATTTTTACTTATCTACCCTTCCATGTTAATTACAACCATATCAGCATCTTTTTTTATTAATATTTAGGTAGATAACAAGAATAATCTCGCCCACTTGATCTACCAAACCAAAAGGCTGAAAATCATTCTCACATTTACACAATAATTGTGTTTCTCAAATGAAGCTATATATATATATATATATATATATATATATATAATAATAATGTTGGGTTCAATAAGGAACCATTTTAAACCATAAAACAAATATACCAATCTTGGCCGTTATAGAGAAATTGATCAAGGGCCAAATAATGGATGCGCATTAAGAGGTTGGACGCACATCCACCAAATCATAACAAAAAACTCATTTCTTTTTTTTTTTTTTTCGTTTTTTAAATTTTCAGAATAAATTTACTACCGAGAAAAAACTGAATATACCAATGTTCATAAGTTTTTATCCTCTTTCCATAAACATCCATATTTATATATAAAAACAAACTTTTTTTTTCGTAAAAAACTCAGTTTGTTTAGTTGTTTTTTTTTCAATATTTAGGTTATATATTTTATCCAAACAAAAATAAATATACCAAAATTCTCAACTTTTTGTCATCTATAAATAGACGTCTATATCAATAAAAAAAATTAGTTTTTCTTTTCATTTTGATTTGGTCAAATTTACACTATGAATATGAACATCATATAATTTAGTTTTAGCATCCACAATGTGAACCTGACATAATATTTCAAAACTTTGATCATTCATAAATTATTTTAGTGAAATTACATGTGAATTGAAGTATATATATTTACTTGTAATTTTATAATATTTTCACTTTTTGATTACTAATAAATTAGTTTTGTAAAATTCACAAGTAAATTTATTCACACTGTGAATCTGACCTGTATATAATTCATTTTTTTTTTAAGATTCACAATGTGAATATGACTTACTATTATTCACACTATGAATATAAACTAAAAAAATAATTCATCCACAATATGCACTTGAGCTAAAATTTTCAAAAAAAAAAAGTAGGTTTTTATATATCATAATGAATGTATATTTGAAGAGTACCAAATAATATGAACTTTGGTATATTTATTTTATTTTTTCAGATAAAAATTAAACTGAAATATTTAAAAAATAACAAAACGAAGTGGTTTTTTAATTCGTTTTGTAAAATTCTCAAGTGAATTTATTCACACTGTGAATCTGAAATGTATACAATTCAGCTTTTAGGATTCACGTTGCGAATTTGGCTTATTTTTATTCATACCGTGAATCTGAACTGAACTTATAATTCAATTTTCAGCATTCACAATTTAAATGTAAGCTAAAATTTTGGAAATTCTTTTATATGAAGATAAAATATTATGAATTTTGGTATATTTGGTTTATTTTTCGATAAAAGAATAGTCATAAAAATAAAAATAAGAAAAGAAAAAAGAAAATGAGTTTTTTTGGTATTATTCGGTGTATGCACATCCATCATAAGTGATGAAATTGTATGGATGAGATTGATTTCTTAGTTTTATGGTGTAAAATTGTTCCTTATTGAACTTTTAACACCCTCCTCTCTCTCTCTCTCTATATATATATATATATATATATATATATATATATATATATATATATATATATATATATATATATATATATATATATATATATATATATATATATATATATATATATATATAAGTAGGTTCAGTTGAGATTCCGAAGAAATAGAGATCTTGAGATCTAACCTCAGCCACATATATTTCATTTGTTACTCTAGCGCTCCGGCATACCGGCACGATGGGAAAGTTATAATCATTAAATATTATTCAGAAATGTCAGTTCTTTTTTCCTCCGCCACCTTCCCCACCACCACCTTTGTAATCAACCGACCCCACCACTGCCACCTCTGTCACCTATACCACCACCACCACCTCATCTGCCACCAACCACCATAATCATATATGATTACTTAATCTATAAACATACATATATGTATAATCATTTATGATTAGGAATATATGTAAAAACATTTATAATCATATATGATTATAACTCCCTGCCATATAATCATTTATGATTATGATTAGGCATACCTACTACTACCGGTACGCTGGAGCGTTAGAGTATCAAATGAGAAATATGTGGCTGAGGTTGAATCTCAAGATCTTTCTTGTGACATCCTCTAATTTTGAGAACCAATTAAAACTTTTCTTTACGCTTTTAAAACCATTTATTTATTTTTTGCAGAAAATCCCAGTACAAAAGATCATTTTGATTACAAATGTTTGTTTTCCAAAATGTTAAAACCCACCCTAAGGATGTCATAATCAATACAGATACATAAGTTACATCGTAAAGACTTGATGATCCTGAATACTATTACGAGTTGTCTCTTAATCATTTAGTGTCCTAATCAACTTCTAGTAGCTTAAGTCTTGATACATGTGATGCATATAAACTAAGTGGGTCAGGTTAGAGAAACTGGTGAGATACATAGGGATTTCAATCCCACAATATTGAAATGATAATATTCCTTGATTATTAAACCCGCAAAACCAACCGTTACCATACTAAATCCATATAGGCTTACATTCCTACATATCTATTCCTACCGATCCTCACAGATCCTAGTCTAAGATTATCAGAGAGAATTATATATCTGATGAACCATTAAGTTAAGGGTTTTACTACACAACTAGGGGCTCCCTTGGCCGGTGTAAGTCTTAAGGCACCCAAGCCTTCAGAGTAATTTGATGAATATGGTATTACCTTTCATCTATGTCTGTAGGTTATGAGCCTACATGAACAACGTAATTTATAAGACCTCCTAGAATGGTCAAGTGTTGTTATCCTACTATGAGAGATGACCAGACATACCGCTAACAGTTTCCTAATCGGGACCCACCATTTATGGTTATCCTGTACGGAGCTACCGTACATCGACACCTGATAGTTTCATGGAAAATAACTTTATTCTCTGTTCCTAGGTTACACACATTCTCTTAATGAGACCAGTTGATACCAACTTAACTAAATTGGGTATCTTCCATAAGTCTAAGTTTATCTCTAAACTAGATTACAGTGCATGTAACCAACTTTTAATACCAACTCTATTCTTGGGTGACACTAACCTATCTTAGTCTATATCTATTCCATAAGAGTATTAGGTATTATTATTCATTTATCTTCTCAACAATTCTACTTTTAATATCATTATATAATATTATCCATTTATCCTAACATAAAATAGAACCATATCTGGTTCGCACAAAGCACATTATGTATATATATCCTATCATATAATCCAGGAAATAAGCACATAATTCTCATACTACTTCCAACAAATATTTAATATTTTAGTTAATACTTATATTAACTCATGTTCATGAAACGGACTATGCACTCACTTGACAAAGTGTCTGGTGATTAATGAATTAGGCAGAGCTTCGCCTTACACCTTTTTCCAAAAGACCTAGATGTACATAATGTTAAGTCTTAGTCTAATTTCATACTTCATGGAACTATTGTCCTAAGGGTTTGGATTTCTCAACAATACCAAAGTCTACTTCAAGATCTAAATAAGGAATAACTAGGTAGGATCATATCGGAGGTAGGGTCCGTTTGGTATACAGAGTATACTGTTTGGAAATCTCGCTTTAAACACTTCACTAAATCCAGCCTAGACATCACTCCCATAAGTAGATCAATCAGTATAACGACATGGAATTACTGATAAATCTTATTTATAGGGTCGTAATAATGACTTATGACTATAAATATAAGTTACACTGAAAGGATTAGAGTGTAGCTTAACTTACAGAGGTTCTTCCTGAAAAAAGTTAGGAAATTGCACTCGAAGAGTTTCTACTCGCTAGCTACTACTATTTCAGAGGTAGCTGGGCTTTGCCGAAGACTAAAACTAAGGAAAATGAGGCTAGAACTGAAGGAAATCGAGAGAGAATGATAGAAGAGGTGTGGAGGAATGAATGAGGCTTGGCCTCCTATTTATAGCCGATTTTGGGGTGTGCAGCGTGCAAAATGGGTGGACGTCGTGCATTTTAAACTGAAGTCTCCCCAGACACTTTGTGCCACGTGCTAGGCTCTCCGTGGTCCGCGTTTTCACCTTCTAGAAGCGCGCGCCGCGCACCGTGCGGGGTGCAAAACGCAAATTTTGTAAATTTCATAACTTCTTCATACATACTCCATTTTCGATGTTCCTTATATCCCCGGAAAGCTCTCGACGAGATCTACAACTTACCTTTAGACTCCATTAGCTAATTCGGACTTTATTTTTCGTCCCTATTTTTATAAGATTAAATGATTTTGCTAAAATCATAACTCTCTCGTACGGAATCCGATTTTGGTGTTCCTTTTACCAAAATTCTTATCTCAAAGAGTACTACGACTTTCATTTTGGCGGCTTTACCCAAAATTCAACCATTCTCTTTGTACCTTTTTACGACACACATTCCATGTGTGCGGCTGAATTTTATATCTTATAAAAATCATATCTAATTCATATGGAGTCAGATTTCTACGAAATTTATATTTTCGGGATCGGGACGACGTGTACTTTATATATATATATATATATATATATATATATATATATATATATATATATATATATATATATATATATATATATATATATATATATATATATATATATATATATATATATATTGGTGCACTTATTTTTACGATTTACGAATGATTCGGCTGATTTTTCATATTTTTCCTTAATACGAAACTTGTATTATATAGTCTACAGCACGCACAAATATAGATTATCCTATTCAACGATTTTAATTCTAATAATTATTACTTATGTGTATCCTGAATTTGTGGGCGTTATAATTATCTCCCCCTTAGGATGATTACGTTCTGGAATCTGCACGTTACCTTTCCATCCTAGGTTCTAACCGTAAATCTTATGTTTTTTCTATTGAGTTTCCAACTCTTATACTTATTGACCACTTACGGTGTTACATCTATTCTTCCTTCTAAATTCGATCTCCATTTGAAGCTCCTGCTCTTTCTTAATCTAAATTAAGGTCCTTACTTTGACTATTGTAACAGATCGATGGGTCATGTCCTTAATGACCTCTCATCGATGATACAATGGTTAGACTCATGTCTCTTTGACTCGGGTCCTCACACAAAGGATACCTTACTTCATGTTCTAATGTGACATAATCACATTGTGGCTGGTAGCACTTCTAGCTATAGGCTACTTAATCCTAACGGTGGTTGTGATACTTATATCGATCGCTTTGATTATCTTTTCTTTCAATCAAAAGTCGGATGCTATTTCGTACTTACCTTGTAGAGTAGTCAGACTCGATTCACTTTAACTACTAGGTTCAGAATAGAAATCATCACCGAAACATAGGTAATGATGGAAATGAACAAGAATAAATACAATCAATAGTTCCTTAGTAACCTTGTGACTCCTCCTGATCCAAGTACGAGTCATGTGCTTCTGGTAGTACGGGCCCATACTACCTTCCACACCTACTCATACTCGCAAGTTGTCTCGCAGTTTTCCCAAGTTATTATTTCTTAAAGATCACAAAAGAAATTTAACACATATAGATGTGTCTAAGTAATCATATACAACAAATTTCGTAGACTCCACTAGGATTTCTTCCACACGTATCCTCAACCGCAATTTCACTCTCCAACCTTTGGTATAAATTCTTTCTCATGTAGTGTCCTGCTTTACAAGGAACACTATACTAGAATTTATTCTTAACCAATCCATTATGTAAAAATTATAATTTCGTAATGCCACACAACGATGTAACATAACTAGAAATTTTTATAAATTTCGAAAATGATTACAACATTTATTCATACAATATGCCCCTTATATTATGCTTCGCATCCTATTACTATCTATATAGGACGGCTACACATATATCAATCTTCAGACAAGCATCTTCCTATTCTTGATTTCCCGTAATGGCATCCGCTTCATCAAGGATCATTTGGCCTTTCAATGTTCGAGCAGTCCGACTTCACGTGCCCTTCTTCTCTGCAAATGAAGCAAACTTTTCCTCTTATTGGGTAATTTGTAGAGACATGTACCGGCTTCTTGAATTTGTAGCAGATGACACAGTCGCCAAAATGCCTATTCTTGCACTATCGCACCACTTCCTTCCTGGTTGCTACCAGACTCGTTTCTTGACTTCTTGTTGTTGTTTTTGTTTTTGTTGTTGTTGTTGTTTTTGTTGTTGTTGTTGTTGTTGTTGTTGTTGTTTTTGTTGTTTCTTCCCTCAACTTTCCTCTTCTCACCGACTTTAGCTTTGTCGGCTATCCTTTTCTTCATCATCCCTTCAACAGACTTTGCAGCCCAGACGGACGCCTCAATTGTACGTGCCTCCTTAACCAGCACAATGTACTTCCATGGTAGCCCCTTGGCATACTTGTCAATCTTGGTCAGTTCGTCCAAAACAAGATGCAGACAGAACTCCATTTTATCAGTGAAGGCGTTAGTATACTCATCCACTAACATGCTTCCTTTTGTCAAAGGCAGTAATTGATCCTCCAATTCCAACATTTTCTCAGCTGAATAGAACTTCCCTCTTGAAATGACTCAATAATTCATCCCATGTTAGCTGTAGTGGCCTATTCGGGCTCACAATCTTAACTAATGTGTTCCACCAACGAAGTGTTGTTCTCTTGAACCTCTTCGCAGTGTAGGCGGTTTGTAGCTTGCCCGTGCATCCACACATTTTGAAAGCTGACTCCATCTCTGATATCCAATCCATGACTCCTACATGATATTCCTTCCCATTAAATGATGATGGCTTGTAAGTCATGAAATCCTTATACTTGTAATAACCCCTAGGCTCATCATTTATCTGGACCTCTCGTTGCTCCGACCCCTAATAACTTTCCGGGTCATCATTATTTCCTTCTTGGGTCGTATGCGTGGGAATTGGTCCGTTGTTGATTCCTTCAACAATTACGGGCTCAATGATCATAGTTGTGTTGCCTCTAATAGTAGCCAACTCTTGAGCTAAAAGCTCCCTGAACTCGTGTCATTGTTAATCAAGCATTTCTTGCATCATGGTGCGGACTTCAGTCATCGAGATTTGAGCAACTCTCGTTCCGACGTTTTGAGGTGTTGGACCTCCTTTGTTTGCGACAACTCTACCGCTCCTTGTGGGTTGATGTTTTTAATGTCGTTCATGGCAGTATGGTAGGGTTTTAGTTTGGAGAGTCCTCTGTTAGTGACAATGGACTTTAGGCTCGTATTGTTAAGTCGTTGAATGATCTTCATGATGTTGGGATTATTACTCAGTCTAATATAGTGATGGGATGACGTTTCTACTAGATTTTGGCATGATGTTTGGATTGGAGATATGACACTTAAATTACACATGCATGAGTTGTTTGCTCTGGATATTAATAAAGATTGTTCGGTTTCAGATTGACTCGGCGACCAAGGTAGGAATTGGTAGTGGAGTAGACGAGTCGGTGGAGGAGTTGAGCAGAACCAGTTTAATGATATAATGCAAACGATTTTCAAGTTTACGATAAAACTAAATTTGAAGGAATATCATTGTTTATTATTAGCATTAACTTATAACACAATTATGAATTCTATAGATTAAAGAACTTTACTATAATCAACGTAATTCAAGTGGTAATTCGTAAGCATAGTATAATTCAAGTTCTTAAATTAAACAAAACACGAATCACTAGATTAAAAACAAAACTCAAAACATCAATCTTATGCAATCAACCACACATAGATATACGTCAAACAAGAAGCCAGAAGAAAAGGATTTTTAGTCGTTCATGACTAAAAACAAACAATCAAATGTATTATTTAACACTAGTAACGTGTTAATTAAACTACAATGCAAAACAATGTTTTGAATGGGTTCTTAAATCTTCGTCTTCTCCAGATATTATTGCTTGTGTCCAAAGTTGAGATCCCCTATAGTTATGACCCAATGGGTGTTTAAAGTCATGACGGTTGGCATCCACTCGACTGAGTGCATTTTGGCATGTAATTCTCCTCGATCTAGTGACCTTCAAAAACATGGGATTATGACTTCTTCTTTGACTTGACTGAGTGGATACCAAGAGGAAAGCCAACTCGGTCGAGTAAATTTTTGTTTTCTAGTTTTCTTCAATAATTTTGACTTATTCACTTTCGTTATGGTCTTCATGAAACTGATCAAATCATCAAATACTCTAAAAATCAACCAAAAATGTGCAAATAATAAGGTTCCATCAATCTACAAATAAAGTCCTGAAAATGTCAAAATTCTTGAACTATAACATCTAAATGCAGTGCAAATACATAAAATAAACATTATGCTTCTAACAAAAAAAAAGATTACATGAAATAAACACACATACGATGCATAAAATGCTTCTAACAAAATAACGATTAATCAGAAACAGAAAAACTAGAACCTTTGACTTGCCTACGTTTACAAATCTCCAAGATAGATGAGAGATTTTTAATTTTGGTGTATATAAAAATGGTTTGGAAGACCCTATTTGTGTGTGCTAAAACCTTATGAGGCTAAAAAAATGGAGTGATGACGATGTCAACCCTATCACGTCATGCCATCTGTCACTTACAAAGACTAGGTAAAAACCTAGATTATGTGCATTGGTCATTGGTTTTTATCTACTTGATGATGTTATCTCTAAGGTGGTCAAACTATTGACCATGGTCGTTTCAGATCTTGGATTCAACTTATAATGCCGCTGAATTCGGCTCCTATTAACATGCAAAAGTCTAGACAAAGAAATTTGCTAACTTTCATTTCCCCTTCAAATATTTAACACTTTTTCATGAATTAGAGCATTGGGTATGAGCAACATGTTATAACACCATTTTGGTGTCACTTCACATGCCACATCATCAGTGGTGTTATAACACCAAAGTAGGAAATGATCACCATGTTATAACACCCACTAATTTATAAGTCATTATTTTTTTTCGAGTTTCTTTTTTTTAATTATAAAAAGAAATAATTTTTTATAACACATAGTATTTAAATAAAACATAATATTTAAAAAAAACTAACAACATTTAAAAACTTAAAAAAATATATAACATTTAAAAACTAAAAAAAACATAACATTTAAAAAGTGAAAAATAAATAAAACAAGATGAAAAATTACATAATTTTTTCCTAAATACACTACTCATCATCATCGTCGTTACCTATATATAATCCGCCAAGTCTTCTTGAAATGGTATGTGTTTTGTGTTTTTGCGTGTCTTGAATATCAACATCTCTATGCAAATATTATGTTGGTCCCAGTTGAAATTGAACGTGCCTAGGCTCCGTTGGGATATAATGTGCCATATTTTGTCCTTTTTTCTTCTACCACTATGTTATGCATTATGATACATGCATACATAATATAACGTAAAGTTTCTAAGTCCAATGGTTGTGGCGCATGTTACACTATGTGTCACTTCAACTTTAGAACTCCAAAAGCACGTTCCATATCCTTGCGTGCTCCTTTCTTGTATTTTCTTGAATAATTTGCCTCTTGGTTCCATCGGGAGTTGGAATGCTTTCATGAATATGGAATACGCATGATATATTTCATCCGTAATGTAATACCCAAACTTGTATTCGTTTTCATTCACCGTGAAAGGAAAATTTGGTGTCTTTATTAACAAAAAATCGTTGAATATTGGTGACTAATCAAGAATGTTGACGTCGTTGTTGGAACCCACAACCTTGAAAAAAGCATGCCAAATCCATAAACCTTGGGAAGCAACAATCTCTAATACAAACGAAGGTGATCCATGATGACCACTTGCATACTTTCCTTTCCATGCAACTGGAAAAAAAAATTCCATTTCTAGTGTGTGCAATCTATGCTTCCAAGCATTCCAGGAAAGACATGTCTTTCTTCATGTGCTGCAAACAGTTCTTGCATATCATGCAATGAAGGTTTTCTTAAATAAATGTCACCAAATGTTTCAACACCCTTTGACAATCTGTACAAACTTTCCATTGCAGTTCTTTCAGACATTCTCATATAGTTGTCCATGGAATCGAGTGACTCCCCCCATAGCCATCAAACGAATGTTAGAAAGTAAAGGGATCATAATAACAATAAATGTAGACTTAGATAGATTCAACGATCGTGTTTATTAAACACTTTCCAAAATCTATAATTCATCCCTTTTACATGGGGTACACAAATTTAGAAGTGGGATAATCCAAGAATAAACCAATCTGAATTACATGCCTAATTCAGATTGAAAACACATAATACCTTGCTTGATATGTTCTTGAGAGATAGAGAAATTATGATATAATTTTGAGTATATGAATGTTCAACCTTTTTTTGAAACCAGAGAAAGTTCTTATCCTAAAGGGAAAAATGGTTAGAATCGGTTAAACCAAAAATGGTGCCAAAACATGGTAGTTATTGGACACAACCGATACCTACATCATCATGATGTCATTAGTGGGTTTTTGGCGGGAAAATGCATGACTGGAGTTTCAATTGATACAAAATTCGTTTAGGTTTCGGGGCGCTGCCCCTTGGAACCCCCCTTGGACCCCGCTAGGGGCGCTGCCCCTAGAACCCGCCAAGGGGCTGCATCCCCTTGGAAACCTACACCCAGGGGCGCTGTCCCCAGACCCCCGTATTCTTGAGTTCACATTTATCACACCGAATGTGCACCCCGCACCTCCAAACTCGGTTAGTAAATGGAGTTCGGCCTATCTCATTATTAATAATAATTACACCAAAATAAGTTGATAACACTAAAATCAACAATAACGAATGGCCACATCACATTTCTACAACGTTGTGAATCATTTCCTAGTTCTATCATCATATCTCAATTGAAAAACTCTATACCTAAACATATATTAATTATGTAAACATTTGTATTTTTTTTTGTAAAAAGATATAGTAAATATGTAACGCCCCATTTCTGGTATGTGATTTAAATGAAGTAATTTTCATTTCTTAAGGGGTACTCGACGAGTCAGTAGCCCGACTCGTCGAGTAGAGACGAGTTTTGCACGCGGTTTAAGTTGGCAACTCGACGAGTCCATATTCTCGGACTCGGCGAGTCTGCCAGTCTGAATGAAACCCTAATTTCAAGGGTTTGCACCCTATTTAAACATCATTATGCGCCTCAAACCAGCCTCCATCACCCTCAGAACGTCCCTTACTAAACCCTAGCCTCCCTTTAAGCATTCTTGGAGTATTTCTCATTTTGTGGAGGATTTTGGTGCATTTTGAAGTTAGAATAAGAAGAGAGAAGAGGGGTTCTCAAGAGGAGCAAAGAAGATCTGAGTTTAGTGTGTCTTTCCAGCTTCCATCAAGGTATAAAGCTCGAATCTTTGCTTGTCATCATGTAGATCTCCATAAAAGCTTGCTAGTCTTGCTTTTGAGCCTTTTCTAGACTTTGAGGTCGATTTATGGGTAGTTAAGACGAATGGGTTTCAGATCTAAGCACTTCAGGACTCCTTAAGCTCAAGGTTGCCACCTTTATTGAGCTAAGCACCCATTCCAAACCTAGATCTCCTCTTTTAGCTCCTTATTGGGCATTTTAGCTTATCATGAGCATGCATGAACGTAAATTTAGAAACTTTACATGTGAAATCAGTCCTAGGACCCCAGATCTATGAATTGGATGCATTGGAGTTGAGAAAAATCTACTGTATAGTTTGGCATGCTTGGGACTCGACGAGTTGTTCTTCAGACTCGGCGAGTCGAGTCGCGAGTCCTTGGTTTTTCCCCGATTTGAGAGTTTAGGGTGAATCAGTGAGAAGAGTAAGGACTCAGTGAGTTAAGACTTGGATCTGGAAGCAGTCAGACTCGACGAGTTGTTCATATGACTCGGCGAGT
Organism: Lactuca virosa; assembly: GCF_052849685.1. Lineage (NCBI taxonomy): Eukaryota > Viridiplantae > Streptophyta > Magnoliopsida > Asterales > Asteraceae > Lactuca > Lactuca virosa. The sequence continues at coordinate 55,252,785 of NC_136426.1, forward strand.
CAAAGACTGGGTGTGTTCTTCTGTTCAAAGGAACTCGACGAGTTGTTCATACAACTCGGCGAGTCGGATGAAGATTAGACTCGATGTTAGTATCGAAGAAGAACCCGTTGAGTCTTTGCCAAAATCGACGAGTAGAAGCGAGTAGAGGATTAAAATGGTTGATGGGGACTCGGCGAGTTGGCGGTCCAACTCGGCGAGTCTGGTCAACTGAAAGTTGACTTTGTCTTGGAAGTTGACTTGTCCAGGGGTAAATAGTCATTTTTGTTGGGTTTTGAGCATTCTAACACTTCCTAAGTGTACATGCAACCCTAATAAACCTTGGATCTATGTTTGTCTAAGGTACATGCAAAATATTAATTTCCAAGGTTTATAACCTATCTAGCATGGCATGGGGTACTTTTAAACATAAAAGGACTAGATGAATTACATACCTTTTGTTGATTGTTGATTTCTTGGAGTTTGAGAGCCAAGCACCAATAATGTGAATGCCTCAAATGGAAATCACAAATCACCACAAACTTGGAAAATGTATGAGAGAGTATACTAACACTTAGAAATCGGCCACCACTATTACACACACACTAGGGTAGTATTTCATGCAACATGAACTTGTTTATATAGTGTGCATGGTTAGGGTGAAACCCTAATAACCCATGTCTTTTCCTTTCCAAGGATCCATGGGTTAAAAGCTCCATGGATCATCCATGGACTTCCATATAAGCTTAGCCCATTAACAAATGAGTATTAGCCCACACCATATAAATATAATAGCCCATGATTTAATTAGTCTTCCTTTTAATCACTAAATTAATTCATAATTAATTCAAGATTAAAACTAATTAAATAACATGACTTTATATTAATATATTATAACTTATAATATATTAATAAATCGTAAGTATACAATTCTCATAAAATTATCCATAAACAGTTTGGGTGAAGTGCAACCCAAATGGACCATGCCGGGTCGGGTCAAGTATATACCAAATAAGTTATGGACTTAGACACCTTATCTAACAGTCTCCCACTTGGATAAGTCTAATAACTGTATTTGCGTATGTTACTTCAGGAACCAACCAGCAATCGTAGCTCTCGAAAACTCTGTTGAACTATGAAGCGCCATTTTAGATAAGTGATCATATAATCCTCTGTTCTCATGATATCAGCCGGACAAATACATGGAACAACGTCGTACTTATTGTCCAGCAGTTTGTTTCCCGATTTCCGATTTGTTTGACAAAGAACTAAATTGAACACTTCAATTAGGTTCTGACCGGGCCCGGTACATAGGTCAAAACAAAATCATCGAGGGGCCCAGATATCGCTTTTAATCCTCCAAGGACTAGAAGGAACAGATAAACTTCGACTCATATACTTGTTTCTACTACTTGTTGAATTATACACAAAGGCACGTTTTATAACATCAAGTTACTGATGCGTTTACGTGCAATCAATGCACAACCAACTCATAGGTAACAACTCATATCTCTAGGTTTGAAGACTTATATGATATTACCGTCTCACGATCACTCGAGATAAATTCCATGAAGTGATACAAGTGAGCGTGGGTTAATTCCAATACTCATAACTTATGAGTACTCATGAATGTTGTAGCAACCATTGCTATGTCTAAACACGTTTAGCCATCTACAAACTCGATTCATGACAGTCTTAATTCATACCTACTTCCAACATATGAACGACTGTGGAGTGTTTAAATAACTTAGTCATTCGGAAAGAATAACCTAGCTATTCTGGAAGTCAAAACATGCAAAGTGAAACACAATAATAATCGAATCCAATATGGTCTCAGAACCCTTTTGAATATAAATAAAACCACCTTTTATTTATCACCATATTGATTACACATTATTCATTGTATAATGTTTCAAATAATCAACTTAATACTTGAACAAAAACAACAGTCGTCCCATGCTCCTAGCATGTACACTTTGTTTTTCTAAACAATAGTTATGCCATACTCCAAGTATGCACACTATGTTTGTCTATGATCTTTACTTTGTGAAATAGATCAATTGAACATGATTCCAATGATGCTCATTTCACAATCCCAAATCCTTATTGTAAATGTAAGAATTCCTAATTCCTACCATTTACCAAAAAAAACTGTTAGATTTTAAACTTATATGCACTGATCCTCTCGTAATGGTTATGCACAAGGTCACCAAAACCTTGTCATCAGTCATTACAGAGGATTCCAAAGGAGATCAACTCTATGGAAACGAACTCTCATATTCAAAGTACATTGCTTTGAACATCCTTCTTGCATAAAAGTTTCTAACTTTCTCATAGAATCTTAATATCCAACTCCTAATATGGAAAATTTCCATATTCCTATTTTGATTATCATATCTGAACAAGAGCTACCTCTTTTCAGAATATATCCATATGGTCCTTCCAAAATTTAACACTATACTTCCAACTGTCCCTGAGCAACCAATCTTTGGTGAGCCTTAGATAGTCCTCGCCAATTGCTTAATCATTTTAGTCTTATCCAATTCTAGACTTTTCCCTTCTTAATGCTCTGAGCATTTGGAAAATTTAGAAAGGATGAATATTATAGCACATGTGACCGATCCTATACCCGAAGCATATGGGACACGATTCACGATGTCTCACATGAAGACCTGATACTGGATCAGTCTTTTGCTACAATATTTTTTTTATTTTCCATGTTTTCAAAAATCGACTATGAAGAGGGATGTCGTGATCATAATCGAATTTGAGAACACAATATATATAGAATTTCCTTATGTTGAACCATTCCAACATAAAATTCATACATATATCCTTGACTAAAGATGATTAAAACTCAATCTAAGCTTTTAGAATTGAAATGAAGTATAATTTCCTCTCCCTTAATTATAGCAAAACAACTTTTTCAACCCCTACAACTTTACGAATTGAAACTTTTGTTTTTCTATAATTAACATTGCTAACTTGCAACACTAAACATAATAATCATGCTCCCACTAACATGATGATTATCAGCATAACACTTATGCTCCAACTAGCTCTGACATATTTCCAGAAATCAGCTGGACTTCTGAAATTTAGATTCGTACACCCTTTCTTAGATAGCTCACATGTGTGTCTAAACAATTTCCAGAACTATGAAAAGGGATGCCGTAATCATAGTCTTAATTGTTTAGACCTTTGCCATTTCTCACAAGTCCATGTTACTGTGCCGGTTAACCACACACGCTCCACTAACGACTTTGAGAATGCAAACATCACAATTGCTATCTACTTAAAATCTTTTTAGTGAAAGCATTTCCTCACCATCATTTTCATGAATCGGAGAGAAACCTTATGACACTTATATTTTATGGTGTATGAGTTCCTATCCATGTGAATTTGTCAAAACCATAATCACAAGACAATGTTACAGAATTATACTTAACCTTATAAGTATAACCATATTTACTAATCTTTAGTAAATCATGACGAATTGATCTTTGTGGTGGACCTTGACCAGCACACACCCAGTGTACCTAATTCCTTAGTCCTTCAATTGACTCACATATGCATGTGATCAATGAATTAGTCTCAATTTTACAAAGATGAAAATTCTCATTCATCATACAATACAACTTGTATGATTCCAAGTTTCTGTCTAACTGAAGCTTGGGTGATGAGAACCTTTCGTCATTTGGAAAATTCAGACACTACCACATATGAGAGAATCAAACTCATATTTCCAATATTGCTAGAAACATACAAACATCAATTTCCATAAATGCCATTGTAAGGGGATATAATATAAAATAAACTAAACAAAACTTTTATTTCTTTATTAAAATGCGGAAAAATATTCCTTACAATGCATCTTCAAATGAAAACTATGATATTACATATTTCCTAGCAATCTATCATAACTTTTAAGTAGTAGCTCAAAAATCCGATCCTCGAACCATGCGATAGAAATCCATCTTCGTGATCAGATTCAGCACACTCTTATTTTAACCTTCCTTTTGCTCGATCCTGCTAAACATCAAGATGCAACCTAGTCACATCATGTAATAAGAATCAACAATTAGGAACTTTAACAAAGTTAGATAGTGGACTTACCTGAAGCCGAGTCAAACATTTTGTCTCTACTTGCTTTCAAATATTTCAGGTATTCAGGGCAGATTCGCTTCCAATGTCCCTTCTCATGACAATAAAAACATATAGACTCTTTAGGAATGGTACACGAGACAATCACAGACTTAGCCTTTCCCTTTACCTTTTGGTCAACCGGGTTGACCAAGGCCGATCCCCTTCCATTGGGACGAGAAAGCTTTTCTGGACTTCCAATGTTACCATTGTCCATGTCAATGGAAGTTTGAGAAATAGATTTTCCATCAATATTTGCTTGACCATTGCGCCAAATCATTGCTGATTCAGCGGCAACAAGCAAATAAGAAAGATCTATTAGGGTTATGTCAGGATCTGTCATATGGTAGTCTTTAATAAACTCACTATATGACTCAGGAAGTGACTGAAGAACCCAGTCAACAGCGAACTTCCTTGAAATAACAGCACCCAACATTCTCAACCTGTCTATGTGTGACTTCATTCCTAAGACATGAGTGCACACAGGTCTTCCATCTTTATGTTTCATTTCTAGTAGAGCTTGAGTGATCTTGAACCTTTCAAGTCTTTGGGCTTGTGGGTCAGGGAGAATAAATGGAGGAGGTGGGGGGAGTGAAGAATGATGTTGAGGGACATCATCTTCAAGAGGAAAGCTTGTTTCAAGCGATTTGGGAAGATCATAGTTGTCTGAACCAGACATCTACAATGGGAGAAAATCAAGTTAGATGATTCAAGTCCTTAATATAACACCCAATATGAAATATTAAGGCTAGGACCCAACACAATATTTTATAACTTGGAAGAGGGATGCCGTAATCCAAGCTATAAAATATTTGAAGGTAGGTGAATGACGATTCACCAATTTCCACCATGAAAAACGAAATAATTTATTAGGTTTTAATTGGATTTGAAACTCCTAGATCTTTTGAGATTCATTGAACTTTTCAATGGCATGTTTCAATCTCGATTGTGCCCTTCAAGTTTTGTGACTGGGATGCCGAGGATCACAAAACAAGGTGTGAATAACCATGCAAACTCACTTGGTACCCTTAATATTATCACCTAATCGATGTGCCGGTTAACCACACACGCTCCACCGATCTATGATAAACATTAAGTCACCCTTCGTGATCCTTACTAGCCCAAGTTAGTGTGCCGGTTAACCACACACGCTCCACCAACGACTTGGTAAGGTACAAAGTGTGAATTTCATGGGTTAGCACCATATTCACATTTTCCTAAAGTAACTAAGATTGGGAATTTATAAAAGGTTTAGTTACTTTATAATATTCATTATACTTTTAATGAGAATTTAAAGTCATTGTCCTACCCGTTCGGCTAAAGACCCTCCACCGATCAAGGAAGCGGTGGGTGAGAATGGACACCCATTAAGTTGCCATTTTATAGGCAACAACCTTATACCCCCCTTTTAGACCGGCTTCGTGAATGAGGCCTACTAACGGTAAAACGATTTGATCTTATACATATATATAATAATTAACCATTAATGTTATAAATAGTATAAGGGTTGAATTTTAACTTTTAAAACTATAAGGGTTTGGAATTAAAGTTTATTAAAGTGTGTGAAACTTTACAAATTCCAAAACTTGAGGGCAAGTTTTGTAACTATCCAAAACTTTTCATTTCATAACTTATGAATTAAAGGTTCATAAAAATGAAGACTCTTCATTTTATGTAACTTATGTGTTTTAAGTATGTGTTTAAAAGAGGTGACCTTTGGATATCCATAACTTGAGGACAAATTATGGACTCCATTAAAACACATAAATGATCAAGAATTAATCCTAAACAATTCAGCAAATAATTCCTATCATCTTCTAAATTCATAAGAACATGAACATGATCATCAAAGTTTCAAGAATTATATGAACACATACAAAGCATGAAATTTTGATATAAGCTATTGTAAATGGATTAGAACTACCATTACACCAACTAAAACAAGTTTTAAAACACCAAAACAGTTTAGGGTAATGTTTCTAGTCCATTTCCAGCAGCAAAAGTCGAAAATCTGCATTCTGAGGCTCCTACTCGCCGAGTGCACGAACCTACTCGGCGAGTAGGATGAGTTTACACATGAACTCGGTGAGTCCCCCCATGGACTCGGCGAGTTCATCAGTCAGACAGCAAAAAATTGACTTTTTATCACTGTTTTGCATCAAGTATCAAACAAACAGGCCTAGGCTCTGATACCACTGTTGGGTTTTGAGCATTCTAACACTTCCTAAGTGTACATGCAACCCTAATAAACCTTGGATCGATGTTTGTCTAAGGTACATGCAAAATATTAATTTCCAAGGTTTATAACCTATCTAGCATGGCATGGGGTACTTTTAAACATAAAAGGACTAGATGAATTACATACCTTTTGTTGATTGTTGATTTCTTGGAGTTTGAGAGCCAAGCACCAATAATGTGAATGCCTCAAATGGAAATCACAAATCACCACAAACTTGGAAAATGTATGAGAGAGTATACTAACACTTAGAAATCGGCCACCACTATTACACACACACTAGGGTAGTATTTCATGCAACATGAGCTTGTTTATATAGTGTGCATGGTTAGGGTGAAACCCTAATAACCCATGTCTTTTCCTTTCCAAGGATCCATGGGTTAAAAGCTCCATGGATCATCCATGGACTTCCATATAAGCTTAGCCCATTAACAAATGAGTATTAGCCCACACCATATAAATATAATAGCCCATGATTTAATTAGTCTTCCTTTTAATCACTAAATTAATTCATAATTAATTCAAGATTAAAACTAATTAAATAACATGACTTTATATTAATATATTATAACTTATAATATATTAATAAATCGTAAGTATACAATTCTCATAAAATTATCCATAAACAGTTTGGGTGAAGTGCAACCCAAATGGACCATGCCGGGTCGGGTCAAGTATATACCAAATAAGTTATGGACTTAGACACCTTATCCAACAGTCTCCCACTTGGATAAGTCTAATAACTGTATTTGCGTATGTTACTTCAGGAACCAACCAGCAATCGTAGCTCTCGAAAACTCTGTTGAACTATGAAGCGCCATTTTAGATAAGTGATCATATAATCCTCTGTTCTCATGATATCAGCCGGACAAATACATGGAACAACGTCGTACTTATTGTCCAGCAGTTTGTTTCCCGATTTCCGATTTGTTTGACAAAGAACTAAATTGAACACTTCAATTAGGTTCTGACCGGGCCCGGTACATAGGTCAAAACAAAATCATCGAGGGGCCCAGATATCGCTTTTAATCCTCCAAGGACTAGAAGGAACAGATAAACTTCGACTCATATACTTGTTTCTACTACTTGTTGAATTATATACAAAGGCACGCTTTATAACATCAAGTTACTGATGCGTTTACATGCAATCAATGCACAACCAACTCATAGGTAACAACTCATATCTCTAGGTTTGAAGACTTATATGATATTACCGTCTCACTATCACTCGAGATAAATTCCATGAAGTGATACAAGTGAGCGTGGGTTAATTCTAATACTCATAACTTATGAGTACTCATGAATGTTGTAGCAACCATTGCTATGTCTAAACACGTTTAGCCATCTACAAACTCGATTCATGACAGTCTTAATTCATACCTACTTCCAACATATGAACGACTGTGGAGTGTTTAAATAACTTAGTCATTCGGAAAGAATAACCTAGCTATTCTGGAAGTCAAAACATGCAAAGTGAAACACAATAATAATCGAATCCAATATGGTCTCAGAACCCTTTTGAATATAAATAAAACCACCTTTTATTTATCACCATATTGATTACACATTATTCATTGTATAATGTTTCAAATAATCAACTTAATACTTGAACAAAAACAACAGTCGTCCCATGCTCCTAGCATGTACACTTTGTTTTTCTAAACAATAGTTATGCCATACTCCAAGTATGCACACTATGTTTGTCTATGATCTTTACTTTGTGAAATAGATCAATTGAACATGATTCCAATGATGCTCATTTCACAATCCCAAATCCTTATTGTAAATGTAAGAATTCCTAATTCCTACCATTTACCAAAAAAAACTGTTAGATTTTAAACTTATATGCACTGATCCTCTCGTAATGGTTATGCACAAGGTCACCAAAACCTTGTCATCAGTCATTACAGAGGATTCCAAAGGAGATCAACTCTATGGAAACGAACTCTCATATTCAAAGTACATTGCTTTGAACATCCTTCTTGCATAAAAGTTTCTAACTTTCTCATAGATTCTTAATATCCAACTCCCAATATGGAAAATTTCCATATTCCTATTTTGATTATCATATCTGAACAAGAGCTACCTCTTTTCAGAATATATCCATATGGTCCTTCCAAAATTTAACACTATACTTCCAACTGTCCCTGAGCAACCAATCTTTGGTGAGCCTTAGATAGTCCTCGCCAATTGCTTAATCATTTTAGTCTTATCCAATTCTAGACTTTTCCCTTCTTAATGCTCTGAGCATTTGGAAAATTTAGAAAGGATGAATATTATAGCACATGTGACCGATCCTATACCCGAAGCATATGGGACACGATTCACGATGTCTCACATAAAGACCTGATACTGGATCAGTCTTTTGCTACAATATTTTTTTTATTTTCCATGTTTTCCAAAATCGACTATGAAGAGGGATGTCGTGATCATAATCGAATTTGAGAACACAATATATATAGAATTTCCTTATGTTGAACCATTCCAACATAAAATTCATACATATATCCTTGACTAAAGATGATTAAAACTCAATCTAAGCTTTTAGAATTGAAATGAAGTATAATTTCCTCTCCCTTAATTATAGCAAAACAACTTTTTCAACCCCTACAACTTTACGAATTGAAACTTTTGTTTTTCTATAATTAACATTGCTAACTTGCAACACTAAACATAATAATCATGCTCCCACTAACATGATGATTATCAGCATAACACTTATGCTCCCACTAGCTCTGACATATTTCCAGAAATCAGCTGGACTTCTGAAATTTAGATTCGTACACCCTTTCTTAGATAGCTCACATGTGTGTCTAAACAATTTCCAGAACTATGAAAAGGGATGCCGTAATCATAGTCTTAATTGTTTAGACCTTTGCCATTTCTCACAAGTCCATGTTACTGTGTCGGTTAACCACACACGCTCCACTAACGACTTTGAGAATGCAAACATCACAATTGCTATCTACTTAAAATCTTCTTAGTGAAAGCATTTCCTCACCATCATTTTCATGAATCGGAGAGAAACCTTATGACACTTATATTTTATGGTGTATGAGTTCCTATCCATGTGAATTTGTCAAAACCATAATCACAAGACAAGGTTAGTAACAAATTCAGCCTTACATGGATTGAACTTGTTCAATCTTAATTTCTTGTCATCTGGTAGCACAAGGCCCACCAATGCTTCCAAGCTGTTATGCACACAGTTTAGAACTAACAGAACTCATATGCATAGTCAACTTAATAGGAACAGACACAGAAACAAGAATTATGTCAACTTAATAGGTTGCAAACCTTAAGTCGTGTGCTAGTGATAAAACTCAGGTTTTACTCTTGATTAAATCTTGAAATCCTTTCAGAATCTTTAAGACTCCCACTGTCCTCTTGACATATAAGTTTCCCTAGTCAAAAACCATTCCTTGACAAAACAAATATTCAAGGGATAGTACGGATTCTTATCAAGACTAACACTTCATACAATTGGTCTTAATTGGTCTTTGTCTTATCCAAGACATCACAACTTACCAATTTCAAATGTACAGGAGTAGAAAACATTTTACACTACATTTGATAAGTGTTTTAAACCTTACTTTATGTCACTCAATGTTACAATCTTGGATTATGACTCTAAGAGTTGTTTTGGAACGAAGTATGATCCATCTTCTTGATTTTAACCATTCCAACAATTCATGACCCCTCATCTTAGTCAGAACAATGCACTAAGATGTCCTTAGAGTATGAATTTGTGATATGGTTTCATAATCATTAAGATGATCATAAAAACATGTATGATCCATCTTTTTGATTTTAAACATTCCAACAATTCATGACCCCTCATCTTAGTCATAACAATGCACTAAGATTTCCTTAGAGTATGAATTTGTGATATGGTTTCATAATCATTAAGATGATCATAAAAACATGATACTAAAGTACTCTCCCATCTTTTCAGATATGATTCTTCTCATCCGTTCTGCCATACATTGAAACTTTTCCAATGTTACAGAATTATACTTAACCTTATAAGTATAACCATATTTACTAATCTTTAGTAAATCATGACGAATTGATCTTTGTGGTGGACCTTGACCAACACACACCCAGTGTACCTAATTCCTTAGTCCTTCAATTGACTCACATATGCATGTGATCAATGAATTAGTCTCAATTTTACAAAGATGAAAATTCTCATTCATCATACAATACAACTTGTATGATTCCAAGTTTCTGTCTAACTGAAGCTTGGGTGATGAGAACCTTTCCTCATTTGGAAAATTCAGACACTACCACATATGAGAGAATCAAACTCATATTTCCAATATTGCTAGAAACATACAAACATCAATTTCCATAAATGCCATTGTAAGGGGATATAATATAAATAAACTAAACAAAACTTTTATTTCTTTATTAAAATGCGGAAAAATATTCCTTACAATGCATCTTCAAATGAAAACTATGATATTACATATTTCCTAGCAATCTATCATAACTTTTAAGTAGTAGCTCAAAAATCCGATCCTCGAACCATGCGATAGAAATCCATCTTCGTGATCAGATTCAGCACACTCTTATTTTAACCTTCCTTTTGCTCGATCCTGCTAAACATCAAGATGCAACCTAGTCACATCATGTAATAAGAATCAACAATTAGGAACTTTAACAAAGTTAGATAGTGGACTTACCTGAAGCCGAGTCAAACATTTTGTCTCTACTTGCTTTCAAATATTTCAGGTATTCAGGGCAGATTCGCTTCCAATGTCCCTTCTCATGACAATAAAAACATATAGACTCTTTGGGAATGGTACACGAGACAATCACAGACTTAGCCTTTCCCTTTACCTTTTGGTCAACCGGGTTGACCAAGGCCGATCCCCTTCCATTGGGACGAGAAAGCTTTTCTGGACTTCCAATGTTACCATTGTCCATGTCCATGGAAGTTTGAGAAATAGATTTTCCATCAATATTTGCTTGACCATTGCGCCAAATCATTGCTGATTCAGCGGCAACAAGCAAATAAGAAAGATCTATTAGGGTTATGTCAGGATCTGTCATATGGTAGTCTTTAATAAACTCACTATATGACTCAGGAAGTGACTGAAGAACCCAGTCAACAACGAACTTCCTTGAAATAACAGCACCCAACATTCTCAACCTGTCTATGTGTGACTTCATTCCTAAGACATGAGTGCACACAGGTCTTCCATCTTTATGTTTCATTTCTAGTAGAGCTTGAGTGATCTTGAACCTTTCAAGTCTTTGGGCTTGTGGGTCAGGGAGAATAAATGGAGGAGGTGGGGGGAGTGAAGAATGATGTTGAGGGACATCATCTTCAAGAGGAAAGCTTGTTTCAAGCGATTTGGGAAGATCATAGTTGTCTGAACCAGACATCTACAATGGGAGAAAATCAAGTTAGATGATTCAAGTCCTTAATATAACACCCAATATGAAATATTAAGGCTAGGACCCAACACAATATTTTATAACTTGGAAGAGGGATGCCGTAATCCAAGCTATAAAATATTTGAAGGTAGGTGAATGACGATTCACCAATTTCCACCATGAAAAACGAAATAATTTATTAGGTTTTAATTGGATTTGAAACTCCTAAATCTTTTGAGATTCATTGAACTTTTCAATGGCATGTTTCAATCTCGATTGTGCCCATCAGGTTTTGTGACTGGGATGCCGAGGATCACAAAACAAGGTGTGAATAACCATGCAAACTCACTTGGTACCCTTAATATTATCACCTAATCGATGTGCCGGTTAACCACACACGCTCCACCGATCTATGATAAACATTAAGTCATCCTTCGTGATCCTTACTAGTCCAAGTTAGTGTGCCGGTTAACCACACACGCTCCACCAACGACTTGGTAAGGTACAAAGTATGAATTTCATGGGTTAGCACCATATTCACATTTTCCTAAAGTAACTAAGATTGGGAATTTATAAAAGGTTTAGTTACTTTATAATATTCATTATACTTTTAATGAGAATTTAAAGTCATTGTCCTACCCGTTCGGCTAACGACCCTCCACCGATCAAGGAAGCGGTGGGTGAGAATGGACACCCATTAAGTTGCCATTTTATAGGCAACAACCTTATACCCCCCTTTTAGACCGGCTTCGTGAATGAGGCCTACTAACGGTAAAACGACTTGATCTTATACATATATATAATAATTAACCATTAATGTTATAAATAGTATAAGGGTTGAATTTTAACTTTTAAAACTCTAAGGGTTTGGAATTAAAGTTTATTAAAGTGTGTGAAAGTTTACAAATTCCAAAACTTGAGGGCAAGTTTTGTAACTATCCAAAACTTTTCATTTCATAACTTATGAATTAAAGGTTCATAAAAATGAAGACTCTTCATTTTATGTAACTTATGTGTTTTAAGTGTGTGTTTAAAAGAAGTGACCTTTGGATATCCATAACTTGAGGACAAATTATGGACTCCATTAAAACACATAAATGATCAAGAATTAATCCTAAACAATTCAGCAAATAATTCCTATCATCTTCTAAATTCATAAGAACATTAACATGATCATCAAAGTTTCAAGAATTATATGAACACATACAAAGCATGAAATTTTGATATAAGCTATCGTAAATGGATTAGAACTACCATTACATCAACTAAAACAAGTTTTAAAACACCAAAACAGTTTAGGGTAATGTTTCTAGTCCATTTCCAGCAGCAAAAGTCGAAAATCTGCATTCTGAGGCTCCTACTCGCCGAGTGCACGAACCTACTCGGCGAGTAGGATGAGTTTACACATGAACTCGGCGAGTCCCCCCATGGACTCGGCGAGTTCATCAGTCATACAGCAAAAAATCGACTTTTTATCACTATTTTGCATCAAGTATCAAACAAACAGGCCTAGGCTCTGATACCACTGTTGGGTTTTGAGCATTCTAACACTTCCTAAGTGTACATGCAACCCTAATAAACCTTGGATCTATGTTTGTCTAAGGTACATGCAAAATATTAATTTCCAAGGTTTATAACCTATCTAGCATGACATGGGGTACTTTTAAACATAAAAGGACTAGATGAATTACATACCTTTTGTTGATTGTTGATTTCTTGGAGTTTGAGAGCCAAGCACCAATAATGTGAATGCCTCAAATCGAAATCACAAATCACCACAAACTTGGAAAATGTATGAGAGAGTATACTAACACTTAGAAATCGGCCACCACTATTACACACACACTAGGGTAGTATTTCATGCAACATGAGCTTGTTTATATAGTGTGCATGGTTAGGGTGAAACCCTAATAACCCATGTATTTTCCTTTCCAAGGATCCATGGGTTAAAAGCTCCATGGATCATCCATGGACTTCCATATAAGCTTAGCCCATTAACAAATGAGTATTAGCCCACACCATATAAATATAATAGCCCATGATTTAATTAGTCTTCCTTTTAATCACTAAATTAATTCATAATTAATTCAAGATTAAAACTAATTAAATAACATGACTTTATATTAATATATTATAACTTATAATATATTAATATATCGTAAGTATACAATTCTCATAAAATTATCCATAAACAGTTTGGGTGAAGTGCAACCCAAATGGACCATGCCGGGTCGGGTCAAGTATATACCAAATAAGTTATGGACTTAGACACCTTATCCAACAATTTTACCCTGTGATTTGTTATCAGTATTTGATTTAGTGTTTATGGGATTTGTAGCCGGGGAGTTCCGGAGCAGCAGTCAGGCAGTTTCTGATCTAGCATCTCGGCAGCCAGCGTTGCGAGGTGAGTTTTCCTTCCAGTAGGAACGGGTCTACGGCCACAATGCCGGCCCATTTAGTTAGCAGTAGTTCCGGACCTCGGTCCGATGCAGTAGTTAGAGCGCTTGACGTCTTTGTGATTCAAGCATGTTTTGTGTTATGTGTTCCGGACTCTGGTCCGATGCAGTATGCAATATATGTATTCATGTTAGTTGGTATGTTTATGCTATGCTATGTTCAGTCAGTTTCTGGACTTCAGTCCGATGCAGAGGGCAAGGCCCTGGTTAGTTTCGGACTTCGGTCCGATGTAGTTTCCGGACTTCGGTCCGATGCAGAGGGCAAGGCCCTGGTTAGTTTCCGGACTTCGGTCCGATGCAGTTTCCGGACTTTGGTCCGATGAAGTGGGCAAGGCCCAGTATGTGTTCTATATGTTATTGTATGGTATGTGGTAGTTTGGGGGAGCTCATTAATCTTTGTGCTTACAGTTTCAGATTTGGTTTCAGGTACTTCCGCTAGCAAAGGGAAGAGCTCGGGTTGATGGCATCGCACACACCACAGCTTCAGTTTTGTCCTGGGAGTTTTATTCAGATATTTTGATATGATTGATACAGTTTTGTTTTGACACAGTTACTGTGACTTTTTAGTTACTCATTCCATGGTTCTTATTATATATGACACTCGATGTTGTGATTTTTAGTAATATTAAACAAAAATTTTTGGGTCGTATTTTTGGGATGTTTCAAAATATGTATTAAAATTAAAGAAGGGATACCTGTTTTCCGGTGTTGGCTATCCATAGAAACATATTTCTACTCAAACAAAATCTTCTTTTGAAATCCTTTGACTCGTAGACACAATTATTCGCAAAGTAATCCCGATATAGACGTTCGTGTCTTTTGTTGGTGATTTGTTTTCACTGATTGTATTTAAGTGTAATGGGTTGACTTGTTGACCAAAATCAATCTTGATGAATATTAAACAAGTAAGGAAGGTGCGGAGTGCACACTTGTTTAAGTGTATTCAAGATTAAAAGTAGACTGTCATTTAGGGGCGAAGCCCCTGAATGAACGGGGGTTCGGGGGCATCACCCCCGGGAGCGGGGTCCAAGGGGCGGCAGCCCCTGGCTGGGGTCGAGCTGAATTCAATGTGGAAAGCTTGATATTTGATGATTGGAACACATTATTATCATCATCCCAAGGTATGTGTTCAGTACTGCAAGTTAAGGAGGTTGAAATTTTATTTCTTAATAGTTCTCTGGAAAATTGCATGTGTAGGTACAAGAAGAAAAGAACTACCTATATAAGCATGAAGTTTAGCTGCTTCAAGAAGTTGGGACTTGACTTTGATATGCTTATTGAAGGATGGGACACAAGCTAGTAAAACATAGTGTTAAGTTAGAACTTATGAGAATGTAAACTGTTGTGTGTATTATCTTCATGTATTCACTATGAATAGAAAGGGTTTAATCCTTAGTGACACCCTGATATTCAAATATTTGGAATGAATAATATATTAATGTGAAATTCAATCGTCACAACATTTCATTTATGCATCAGTTTGTTGTTGTTATGT
The DNA here is from genome assembly GCF_052849685.1 of Lactuca virosa. NCBI lineage: Eukaryota > Viridiplantae > Streptophyta > Magnoliopsida > Asterales > Asteraceae > Lactuca > Lactuca virosa. The sequence goes on from NC_136426.1 coordinate 55,268,476, forward strand.
TTTTGTATTAAGTTAATCAAGATTACACTTAAATGGGGGATGTTTGTTGGTGATTTGTTTCACTAATAATATTGTATTTAAGTGTAATGGGCTGACTTGTTGACCAAAATCAATCTTGATGAATATTAAAAAAGTAAGGAAGGTGCGTAGTGCACACTTGTTTAAGTTTATTCAAGATTAAAAGTGGGCGAAGCCCCTGAATGAACGGGGGTTTGGGGGCAGCGCCCCTAGGAGCGGGGTCCAAGGGGCGGCAGCCCCTGGATGGGGTCGTGCCGAAATTTTTTATTTGGGTTATATTGTTGTATTAAAAATGCATCAGAAATCAAAATTTTGAATATTTGACATGTTTTTGGCTTTGCATTAATCCTTATAGAAAACACGGATTTATGACAGTTTTTGACTGTTGGAAAACTGTTTTATGACAGTTTTCAAACAAAGGAGGTATTTAACCAATTTTTGGTCAGTTTTTTTGGTACTCACAAAATTGATACATCTCATTCTCTGTTCTGAATCTCTTCTGAGTCTTATCCAATCATATATTAGGGAGTACCACCCATAATATTGTATTAGGGGGATGTTTGTTGGTGATTTGTTTCACTAATAATATTGTATTTAAGTGTAATGGGCTGACTTGTTGACCAAAATCAATCTTGATGAATATTAAAAAAGTAAGGAAGGTGCGTAGTGCACACTTGTTTAAGTTTATTCAAGATTAAAAGTAGACTGTCATTTAGGGGCGAAGCCCCTGAATGAACGGGGGTTTGGGGGCAGCGCCCCTGGGAGCGGGGTCCAAAGGGCGGCAGCCCGTGGATGGGGTCGTGCCGAAATTTTTTATTTGGGTTATATTGTTGTATTAAAAATGCATCAGAAATCAAAATTTTGAATATTTGACATGTTTTTGGCTTTGCATTAATCCTTATAGAAAACACGGATTTATGACAGTTTTTGACTGTTGGAAAATTGTTTTATGACAGTTTTCAAACAAAGGAGGTATTTAACCAATTTTTGGTCAGTTTTTTTGGTACTCACAAAATTGATACATCTCATTCTCTGTTCTGAATCTCTTCTGAGTCTTATCCAATCAAATATTAGGGAGTACCACCCAAATTGAACAAGTTTGAAGGGCAAGATTTTCGTAGATGGCATAAGAAGATGCACTTTCTACTTACTACTCTGAAAGTGGTGTATGTTCTGAGTACATCCATGCCAGAATTTGCTGAAGATGAAACTTTGGAGGCAACAAGAAAGAGATCTAAGTGGGACAATGATGACTACATCTGTCATGGTCATATTCTAAATGGTATGTCTGATTCTCTGTTTGATATATATCAAAATGTTGAAACTGCAAAAGAACTGTGGAATTCTCTTAAATCCAAGTACATGACTGAAGATTCTTAAAGAAAGAAGTTTCTTGTAAGTAACTTTATGGGTTACAAGATGACTAACTCCAGTCCTCTTATGGAACAATTCCATGAAATGTTAAGGATCTTGGGACAGTTTGCTCAACACAATCTGAAAATGGATGAAGCCATTTCTGTGATTGTGATCATTGACAAACTGCCCCCTTCCTGGAAAGATTTTAAACATAATCGGAAACATAACAAAAAGGAATTAACTTTGACTCATCTTCGAATCCATTTACGGATTGAAGAGTACTTAAGGACTCAAGAACTTGATAACAATCCCAAAGGAAAGAACCAAGTTGGTTCCTCTTTTGTAAACATGGTGGAAGGAGAAAGTTCAAAGAATCCCAAGAAGTCTAATGGAAAAATGAAGTTTAAAGGAAAGGATGACAAGTCTTCCAACAAGAAGGCTAAGTTGGTTTGTTGGAATTGTAACAAACCGGGCTACTTCAAGAAAGATTGTCGTCTTCATAAAGTGAACAAGGATGGTGTTGGACCAAGTGGATCCAAGGATCCAGAAAAGCAACAAGGTCGGATTTCTATTTTCATGCAGAACTCTAAATATGTTCAGAATTATATTTCTGTGATTTCTGAAGCATTTTATGTGTAGGATGATGATGTTGCATGGTGGGTTGATTCGGGAGCAACAAGCCATATATGTAAAGATCTTCGTTGGTTCAAGGAATGTTAACCAATTGACGATGGATCTGTGGTGAAAATGGGAAATGTTGCAACTGAACCAATCAAGGGTTTAGGATCTGTTTTACTTTACTTTACTTCTGGAAAGTGTTTGTGTCTGAACAATGTTTTATATGTACCATGGATTCGAAAGAATCTTGTGTCTAAAATTGTTTTAAATAATTATGGTTACAAACAAGTACAAGAAAGTGGCAAGTATATCTTGTCAAGACATGGTTCTTTTATGGGTTTCAGAGATGTATGTAATAGAATGATTAGACTTAATATTAATTATCCTAGTTATGATAATTTTGTTTGCATGGCTTCTTCTAATACTAGCAATAACTTTAACAAATCTGATTTATGGCATGCTAGATTAGGACACATTCATTATAATAGATTAAAAGACATGTCAAAAATGAGTTTAATTCTTGCTTTTGATATAAGCAATAAAAAAATGTAAAACATGCATGTTAACTAAAATCACAAGACAACCTTTCAAAGATGTTATTAGGGAAAGTAGGTGTTGGAACTTATACATAGTGATTTATGTGATTTCCATGCAACACCTTCCCTTAGAAACAAATAGTATGTTGTTACTTTTATTGATGAAGCATCTAGATATTGCTATGTTTATTTTCTACATTCCAAAGATAAATCTCTTGATAAATTTAAGATTTAAAAACAAGACGTTGAACTTCATAAAAATGAATTAATAAAAGTTTTATGTACTGGTAGAGGTGGTGAGTATTATGATCCGGTTTATTTTGAATCAACTGGAATAATACAGCAAACCACGACTCCTTATACACCACAACAAAATGGTGTAGCTGAAAGGAAAAATAGGACTTTAAAAGAAATGATTAATTCAACGTTGTCCTATTCAGGTTTAAGTGAAGGATTCTGGGGTGAGGCTATGTTAACTGCATGCTATATTTTGTGTAGAACTCCAAACAAAAGGAGTAAGAATACTCCTTATGAACTTTGGTGTAAAAAGGTACCAAATTTGAGTTATCTCAAAGTTTGGGGTTGTCGAGCAATTGTGAGGCTAACTGAACCCAAAAGGAAAACATTGGGTGAAAGAGGTATAGATTGTATCTTTATTGGATATGTTGAGCATTCCAAAGCTTATAGATTCTATGTTTTAGAATCTAATGACTTTGTGTCTATGAACACTGTTATAGAGTCAAAAGATGCTATATTTGATGAAGAAAGATTTACATCTATACCTAGACCAAGGGACATGATAATCTTTCAGCATGAACACAACTCAAGCTGGAGATGTTTCTGGTGGTACAAGTTTTGTGCCTGAACTTAAGAAGAGTACTAGAGCTAGAAAAGCTAAATCTTTTGGATCTGATTTTCAATTATATTTAGTTGAAGGAACAAGGGATGAGATTGTGTCTCAACATCAATATTGTTTTAATATTGAGGAGGATCCAAAGACTTTCAGTGAAGCTATGGCTTTTAGGGATGTTCATTTCTGGAAAGAGGCAATTCAAGATGAGATTAATTCTATCATTCATAACAATACTTGGGTATTGTCTGATTTACCTCCTGGTTGCAAGGCATTGGGATGTAAATGGATCATTAAAAGGAAAATGAAGGTGGATGGCACAATTGATAAGTATAAAGCCATATTGGTTATCCAAGGCATTAGGCAAAAGGAAGGCATTGACTTCTTTGATACTTATGCTCCTGTTGCTAGAATTTCCACAATTAGATTATTGTTAGCTCTTGCAGCTATACATAATCTTGTGATTCACCAAATGTATGTGAAAAATGCATTCTTGAATGGTGATTTGGATGAGGAAATATACATGAAACAACCTGAAGGGTTTGTGATGACTGGAAATGAACACAAAGTGTGCAAGTTGAATAAATCATTATATGGTTTGAAACAAGCACCAAAACAATGACATAAAAAGTTTGATGATGTTGTCTTGTCTAATGGTTTTGCATTAAACCAAGCTGACAAGTGTGTATATAGCAAATTTGATACTTATGGTAAATGATTTATGATTTGTCTATATGTGGATAATATGTTGATTTTTGGTACTGATTTAGAAGAAGTTGATAAAACCAAAAAATTCTTATCATCTAGTTTTGAAATTAAAGACCTGGGGGAGGCTGAGGTAATTCTTGGTATAAGAATTAAACAAGGAAACAATGGGATTTCAATTTCTCAATCTCATTACATTGAGAAGATATTGAAAAAGTTTAACTTTGAGAATTGTTCTCCTATTAGCACTCCTATAGATCCTAGTCTTAAGCTTCTACCTAATAAAGGGTATCCAGTGTCTCAACTTGAATACTCAAGGGATTTTGGTAGTCTAATATATTCCATAATTAGTACTAGGCCTGATATAACATATGATGTGGGAAAGCTTAGTAGATATACTAGTAATCCTAGTTCACATCATTGGCAAGCTGTAAGTAGAGTATTAAAGTATTTAAAAGGGGCCATGAATTATGGTCTAACTTATAGTGGATATCCTTCTATTTTGGAAGGTTATTTAGATGCCAGTTGGATTAACAACTTAGAGGATGACTCCTCTACAAGTGGTTGGGCGTTTCTTCTTGGAGGAGGTGTCATTTCATGGGCATCTAAGAAACAAACTTGTATTACTAACTCAACCATTGAGTCTAAGTTTATTGCATTGTCTATTGTTGGTAAAGAAGCTGAGTAGCTAAGGAATTTGATTTATGAAATTCCAATATGGCCTAAACCGATATCTACCATTTCTATCAGATGTGATAGTGTTGCAACCTTGGCTAAGTGTGACAACCGTCAAATTTCGGTCAATTCAAAGTCAACAAGTCAAACCGGTCAACTCCAATAACCCTTGTATGCTAGGGTTTACGTTATGTAATCACTATACAATTCGCTATTTTAATGAGAAATCCTCATTTGGAAAGTTCATGTGTTTGATTTTCCTTAGCCTTAACAGTGCTAAACAACGAACCAAAGCGATAAAACACTATTGCACAATCATCGGGATTGGGTACGACACTAAAACACGGTTTAATGGGGTTTACGAACCTTGCGTTGTGAAGCCGGACACTCAAATTAATCACAAACGAAACCTCTCTAAATCGTTTTCACTCTATCTCTTTCTAATTGAAATCTCTCCCAAATCTCTCCCAAATCTCTCTCAAAAGTTACTTTAACTTTTTGTAATCATTTGGGTCATCTCGACCCTTAACCGGGTCAAAAATCGCTTGAAACGGGATAAAAACGAGTAAAATAGCTTTAAGGATCCGAAACCAAAGCTTCTGGTCCGAAGCTGTGTCCGATGTCCGAGGTCCGAAGGACCAGTGTCCGAAGCGAAGCAGTGTCCGAAGTCCCGTGTCCGTCCGAAGCGAGGTCCGTCCGAAGTCGTGTCCGTCCGAAGCGAGGTCCGTCCGAAGTCTCGCAGGGTCCGAAGTCCAGGCCCTTTTTACCGGTTTTTCGACTACGACTTCGTTTTAACTTCGTTTTTCATTATTTTAACGTGGGATTTTCACCCAAAACTTTATTTTATAAACTAAGGCCCCAAAATATATAAATCTCCAGGGTTTTTATAAAATATATTAAAAGAATTGGTGATTGATCTAATTATTGAGGGAATATTTGCTTTTCCTTAATTTATGGCAAAAGCAACCCACTACCACCTCACTCTATGACCAGCCACTCTTTCCCACTACCCCTTGTCTCCTTAGTGGACCTTTACAGCCAATCTCCAGCTCTTCCCACGTTCTAAGAGCTGGAGGATTGATCCTCTCTCCTCATTCTCCATAAAACTCTTTCATTCTACACTTAGCAACCAAGAACACTCTCCAAAATTCTCTCATCTTTTCTCTCAACTTCAAGAACTTCAAGGCTTTCTCCAGGGATTTCTTGCTTCAATTAGTAAGTATCTTCATCATTCACATAATTATTAAACTCCATTCTACTCAAATCATTGATATCTTACACAAGTTCCATCTTATTCGGTGTTAGATTTTCGAATCATCAAGACATCTTCTTAGTGTTCTTGAGTTGAACACTTCCTTTCTCTCACTTTCATCTACTAAAACCACATAAGGTGAGTTCATACCCATACATTTACATGTTTTTCTTAAGTTTTAAGGGGAGAATACAAGTAAAATCATCAAGAACACAATTAAACTTTTTCTAACAGATTACATCAGAAAAGATGGACGTTAATCACGGACTGTTTTGGTCAACTTAAATATTTTAGTTTTCAAAACTGTTTCAGGTGCAAGTAGTTCAAACTCTTAGCTTTAAAATGGCTACTTGCACATCTCCAAATGATTTTTCTACAATTAATGGTGATTTTTACAAAACTGCCTGTCATTTCAGAGGCAAACCCGGACCAGTCTGTGATTATGAACATTTTCACCTCTGTTAGAGATCACTAAAAATCATGGTAAAATTTACGAACAAACTAGACTCATATTCCAAACTCTCAAAATTTGCGGATTTGGATTTAGAGCTGTGATGATTTTTCTATAAATTTTCTAAGAACGGTAACAGAAACTGTTTTTAACGAAAAGTTGCTGTTAATTTCATTTCACCTTGTAACATGTTGAGCAAGGTGTATATCTTTATGTGACTATATGTTACTGCAATATATGACATTTTATCTTAATATTTAGACACACATCAGTTTACAAATGGATTTGGTCATATAAAATATAAAGAATAACAAGTGATTATAATCAAAGTAAAATCGATACATTCAAACATTAAATAAACTATTTTGAATATAGTTTGCATACATTACCACGTACTACCCTTGGTTGATAAACTATAATAGGTATAGTTTATGATACATTACATAACACATACATTTAAAAAGGGTACATTTATACAAAGGATATTTTCATTAAGCAAGGTACGGCCATACGGTACCAAGTTTTCATAACACGAAATTCCGTTAATGACTTTGTGAGACAATTACTTCAAATTACCATTAAGTCCTGTATTGTAACCAGAGTCTCCTTGAGGGAGAGCGTGATACTTGTGTATAGATCTATATTGGGTTTGACAAACCCACACCTAAACTGCATGCAACAGTTAGACCGATAGGTCTGGGGTGACAAATGTCATAACATTTCCGACGCCTGAAGAACGTCGTTTTAGGCAACCTTGGTCATAGTATGGTTATAATAAACTCACATAAAGTATTAACAAACATTGGAATTTACGGGGACTTCATTAAAATTTAACGAGTTTATGTCGATTTAAACTTGCATTGTTTTACTATAAATATGACAAATTACTTGTACATTTCGGTCTTTGGGTTTTAAGACTACATTTACACATTAAGGAAAATATTGGATTTTTCTAACACAAATACTACTTTTACAAACGAAAAGCTTATGAACTCACCAACCTTTGTGTTGACACTTTTTCAAAAACTTGTATTCTCAGGAAATCATTAAACAGGTAATCAAGTGCTTTTGAGGATGGGACGCTAAGGCGTCTACTATTTCATATTTTATCAACATATTGTGATTTATTCGTAAACATGTAATTCATACAATGATGTAAATTTTTTTATATATATGTTGGTTGTGTTTGCTTGAATTACTATTACAATTGCTGTTATGATACTATACATGAAGTCCTCCACCCCCGGACGTTTCCGCCATCCTTGGTTTGGGGGTGTGACACTAAGGCTTATAGTCAAGTGTACAATGGAAAGTCTATACATTTAGGTGTTAGACATAGCATGATTCGTGAGCTCATAAAGACTGGTGTGATATCTGTGGAGTTTGTAAGAACTCAGTTGAATTTAGCCGATCATCTAACCAAAGGGTTAGCAAGAGATCTTATGCACAAGGCGGCTGTAGGGATGGGTTTAAAGTCAACTTAAAATCTTTTATATTGAGATACCCAATTTCCATCTAATGTAATATTGGATGTTAAATTCAATGTGGAAAGCTTGATATTTGAAGATTGGAACACATTATTATCATCATCCCAAGGTATGTGTTCAATACTACAAGTTAAGGAGGTTGAAATTTTATTTCTTAATAGTTCTTTGAAAAATTGCATGTGCAGGTGCAAGAACAAAAGAAGTACCTATATAAGCATGAAGTTTAGTTGCTTCAAGAAGTTGGAACTTGACTTTGATATGCTTATTGAAGGATGGGACACAAGCTAGTAAAAAATGGTGTCAAGTTAGAACTTATGAGAATGTAAATTGTTGTGTGTATTATCTTCATGTATTCACTATGAATAGAAAGGGTTCAATCCTTAGTGACACCTTGATATTCGAGTATTTGGAATGAATAATATACTAATGTGAAATTCAATCGTCATGACATTTCATTTATGCATCAGTTTGTTGTTGTTATGTTTTTGTTTTAAGTTAACCAATATTACACTTAAATGGGGGAGGTTTGTTGGTGATTTGTTTCATTAATTATATTTAAGTGTAATGGGTTGACTTGTTGACCAAAATCAATCTTGATGAATATTAAACAAGCAAGGAAGGTGCGGAGTGCACACTTGTTTAAGTTTATTCAAGATTAAAAGTAGATTGTCATTTAGGGGTGAAGCCCCTGAACGAACAGAGGTCCGGGGGCAGCGCCCCTGGGAGCGGGGTCCAAGGGGCGGCAGCTCCTGACTGGGGTCGAGCCAAAAAATTTTATTTGGGTTATATTGTTGTATTAAAAATGCATCAGAAATCCAAATTTTGAATATTTGGCCCGTTTTTGGCTTTGCATTCATTAATCCTTATAGAAAACCCGGATTTATGACAATTTTCAGACAAAAGAGGTATTTAACCAATTTTTGGTCAGGTTTTTTGGTACTCATGAAATTGATACATCTCATTCTTTGTTCTGAAACTCTTCTGAGTTTTATCCAATCAAAGATTAGAGAGTACCAAATATTTTGATTTGAAAGTGAAATCATAATTCTCAGAATATCCATGTGCCTTTATTACCCTGAAATTCTAACATCTTTCCTCACGATTTTTTTTTAACATTGCGCGTCTTGTTAGTAGAGGGGCTACATTTGGTTGTAGTAAGTAGATTATCAGTGCAATACTCGTACATCATAGTGATGAATATATCGTCACCGTCATCATGGGACGAGTCGAAATGATCCATAAATGTTTTTTGAAAAGTTTTGAAATTGTATAGAATATAGAGAAAGAGAAGAATGATATGAATAAATCTGGGTTAAAAGAATGTATCTATAGACAAAATATACTAATTATTAATTTTGTTTTCTTAAACAGTTAAAAAAAAGAACTAATCACTAATTGTGTTGCATCTCGTCGCCGTTACAACCTAATACACTATAACGCCCGTTAAAGAGATTGGGGACGGTGTGCTCATGTTATGACGCCGTTATTACTGTTCCACGTCGGCAATAACATCGTGTTTATGTACCCATACCACATCGTCTTATAAATCATTGCAAATCCAAATCACTCATGCATCTAAAGTTATAAAGATGAAGAAATAACCTATATATTTGTAAACATCCATGATATCAGTATAATTTTTTTAAGAAATAAGAGAGTCAAATAAAAATGAAGGATAGCGTCATTCCATTTTTGCTATATACATGTGTCGATACTTATGTGGTGTTATGGGTTATTTTAGAAATGGTATGGGCATGTCATGACTTCTCATGTGATCATGTTTCACCTACTTTGACTTCCTCTAATATTTACTCATCAACTTTTCCAAAGCAATTACGTATCTAATTTGGTCGACTAAGTATATGAGTTTAAGTTAATATGTAAAAACAATTTGTTTGTAAAAGGATGCATGTTTAATTATATAACAAAGTCAAACTTTCACATTTTATTGGCCAACTACACGAATATTAAATCATTCCTTACTTAGACGGCGAAGTTAAACGGTCGTATGCCTTAAAACGAGTTTTTAGTTGTTTTATAAGATCAAACGATTTTTTTTAAATATGATGTTGGAATTGTATATAATTATAAGTGATTTAAAGCATTTGCTTTTTAGATGCATTGAATCCTATAAAGAAATTCCATGATCCTGGTATATGTGCCAAATTACAAATGCTTGTTGTTGAAAACAATTTAATATTAAAAAAGTCTTCTTTATTGGTAATAAAATAAAATAAAACCCGAATAAGATAAGTTTTACAAAGCTGTTTGACCATAAAAATCTCAAACATAACAAAAGAGAGCTTTGTAATGTAGCTCGGTTAGTTTATACTTGATATGTTGGGGTTTTGAGAAATAATTATCTTGAGTTCTAAATCTAATAATAAAAGACCTTTTATTTATTAGATAGATTTCTTGTTAACGGGTTCGACTCTAATATTTTTGAAGGCTTTGTACGAAAATTAAAATAAGCTCCTATAAAATATTTCTTATAAAATATTATTAAGTAAATTTACTATTGTTCAATTCAAAACGTAAAGTTATGTCTAACCTCAAGCTTTTCTGAGCCTTGGCGAGCCATGTCGTTTGTAAGGCGTGACATAAGGCGGCAATTTTGTATATAATTAATATTTTTATATGTATTTTCAACTATTATTCATTTTTATACACATATATGAGTTAAGGCGGCGTTTTGGTAAAACTTGGCGCCATGTACAAGCCTTGGAGCCATGGTGCGCCATTGCGGAGCCATGACGAGCTTTTTAGAACCTTGCTATTTTCTAAACATCGATCTTCTACCATTTAGAAGAAAATTTATCTAGTACACTTTTAATGATCAATATTTTCAAGAAAATTGTTCTTAATCGAAATCAAAGTCATAACGTTTAATTTCTTTTGAGACATTGTCGAACGCAAATAAGATTTTAAAAGTTTTAGTTTTGTGAAGTTTTTTTTCCCGCTAATGCAACTGTAATAGGAGCAGTCAACAATATTTTATATGCTAGACAAGAATATATGTATTTATCATTTATAATAAATTTAGTATTTCGTTAGTCGTATTATGTTTAACTGATAAATGTTTTTTGTATCAGTTCTGGTTCGTTGAATAAACTATTAATATTGATGTCTAAGATATGACCATTTTGCAACCTATTTTCAAGATTTTTTGCGACTTGCCTTTAGATCACTCGTATTAATGACTTCAAATTTTTTGTGGTGAATAAGAAACAAAAAAAATATCTTTATATTGTTTGTATTGTGCAAACATTCTTTCCAATGAACCAATAACTTGATCAACTATGTAAACAAAATGCGGAATCCTGAATAACTCTAGAGGTGAAAGTTTATTTACTCGTTCAGACGACCCAACATCACTCTCATCAAAATGTCTTTTTTTTTAAAAACATATTCTTTTATTAATTTTCTCAACAAACAATAGATCAATTACCAAATCAGAAGCAATAGCTCTCGTACAATCCAAAGTCTTCTCAAAACACTATATAAAGTTGTATTTTATGATAATACCAACATCATATCTATATATTTATCCTAAAATTCGGAGGCCTCCTAAAATCGGAGACCTTGTGCAACTGTACCTCTCGCATACCTCCGGGCCACTAGGCCCACCACTACTTGTTAACTAGCGAGGTACTTGTTCACCCTATCACATAATATTCATTGGGTTGGATTGGAAATAAGACAAATACTTATTGTTAGATTTTTTTGAAAAACATTATCTAGTATCATTATGAATAGTTTTAAGTATTTAACTTCAAATATATATTATATATCTAATGAGTCAAATATATGAAATTAAGGGAAATTGAGTAATCTAACCTTTATAAACGACCATTTTAACAAAAATAACCAACATTGTTTTTTGGTAAAATGACCACATGCTTCAGGACAAAGCATTCCGGAGTGGTGGTCTCCGTTCCGGAGTTCCTGGGTTCCTGTTCCGGATTATAACCTCAGTTTTCATCTCTTATATATATATATATATATATATATATATATGTGTGTGTGTGTGTGTGTGTGTGTCCACATGTTCTTAGAACCTTACCTTCAACCAAGTAATCGTAATTTTCTCTTATTAGTGCTTCAAAATGAGTTTCTCAGAGAGTCAACATGAAAAAAGCTTTAACAACCTGCATGTTTACCTTCATAACCTTAGATGAACCAACCTGCATAGTTACACTCACATCATAACTGATTTGATGGATTGTTTCGAAGCTTGTTTTATGACTATTGGATGGGTGATATATTTGTTTTTTTGCACTTTTCTATTGTTTCTTTAAAATTGATAATGTTTCTACATCTAATTTAATTCGTTTTTGTTTGCAAAAAATACATGTCCATGCATTCATAGGTTGCTTCTTGCCTGTCATCTTCATAGTATTGTCCCTCTTAGAGGGGACTACCTAAAAACAATGTTTGTAGCGGTTGCTATCGACGGGAACAACTAGACCCTCCCTATAGCATTTGGTCTGGCTGTGGAAAATAATCTCTACTGTTGTACCTGGTTCTTGATGAGGTCAAGATAAGCTCTCACATAGGGTAGGGAAGTATCATTCATAACAAATATGGACGATGTCGTTAGTTCTTGCATAGAGCATGTATTCCCTTGATTCTTATCATGGGTATACTTCTAAAAGTGTGTTCAAGGATATGCGCCCGAGAGGCGTCTCTGGAATAACATTACAACCTTCGTTCTGGATGACATCCAACTTATATACCGTGTGTGATTTTGAAGAAAACTTCCGTCGACTGACCCATGATACTCGTGAAGTGCTTGCCAACATCGGTCATGCGAAATGGGCAAAAGCTTATTTCCCTAACATCCGTTTGAATGTAGCCAACATTGATGTTCCCTAATTTTTTTTGGTGTTATCGGTAAATCAACGCAATATACCGATAATAACACTTACCGAGGCAATTTGTGACTACATTCAACAGACTTTCGTTGAATGCAGTTTAATGGCAAGTAAAATATCAGGTGCAATATTAAATTATTTAATTACTTGTACAAGAACCTTATTTGCTAATATTTACTTTTTAGGGAGGTTGACTAACATACTCACCCCATATGCTGAAATGATGCTTCATAAAAGGATGCAAAAGTGTGTTCGGTGGCAAGCAACAAAGATCCCGCCAGAGATCCCGTCTCCGCTCCCATCAGACATTAATCGAGTTTTTGATTTTAAAAAAACTTGTGTTGTTGATTTGAGCCGTCATACATGTTCATGTGGGAAATGACGCAGTCTAGGTATAGCGTGTGGTCATGCTATTGCGACATCACGTCATTCGAACATCCACGATATACCTGATATGGTTCAAATATATTACTGGGCTGATGTGTTTTAGACTGCCTACCCGACACAAACTGTGAACCTTCTTCCCCCTCCATCAAAATAGGAAATACCAGACCCTTGGATGGTAGTTTTATTGCCAATGTAATTGCAATTAATTATGTTTGTAATTGATTTGCAGTGTGTAATGGAAAATATTATTATTGCCCTAATATTTGTTACGTATTACAAAGATAGAAAAAACATTATTTACAAGTACCATAGTAATACTAACAAACAAGCAAACATTACTTATTAAAAAGATTAAGTAATAAGCGTTACAGAAACTTAGTTGATGAACATAAAGCTTACAACTTGTACACAACAATTCCAAAAAAAAAAAAAAATCCAACTTCAAATTAATGTTATCTTCAAATTCATATTTTGGGTTTCAAGTTTCTTATTCGATCGAAATAAGTTACTAATTATCTACGAATTATTGTCTTTTGCTTTATCAACCCAACAGATAAACCCAGACCGTGGTCCCTGAAAATTTAAGATCAAACACATGACGTATATTGTGTAAATTAATATTAATTCCAAAAAAATAATAAAAGGATAACCCACATACCTCTTTAGGACAAGCATAAAAAAGTTATCTATGGTTATTTCTAATCGTTTATGTCCTTATAATACCATCAGAGCCACAATCGCAGTATGCAATTTCTTTGGATTATGAAAAATGAATTTTTAGTAGTAAATTTAACAAGGTAAAGAGTTTAGACGCTTGAATTCCTTTATATAATGACATTTACTACGGTTATGATTCCTGACACTCTTCCGAAAACACATTTCGAAGCAACATTCCAAAATTGCTATTTCGGACCCTAAATTCGAAACAATAATTGTCATAGATTCATGACATATGTGTAGTCATTCCGAACAGTAAAAGCCATAGAATCCTGAAAGTATGTGTAATCATTTCGTACAGTAAATGCCATAGATTCCTGACAATATTTTGAACCCTCTTTCCGGAGCCACGTTCCGGACTGGCTATTTCGGACCCTTGTTCCTGACATTGCCTTTGTACCTTAAAATGCACCTAGCATACATCCTCATACATTTTGACCCCGTATTCATAGACTGCACTATGTGTTGTCATTCAGAACAATAATTATCATAGATTCCTGACATATGTGTAGTCGTTTCCCAACAGTAAAAGTCGTAGATTCTTGACTGTATGTGTACTCATTCCGAACAGTAAATTTCATAGATTCCTGACAGTATTTCGGACTCTCTTTCCGGAACCCCATTCTGGAGCCACTTTTCCAGAATGACTATTTCAGATACTTGTTCTGGACATTGCTTTTGGTCCTTAAAATTCACCTAGCATGCATCCTCAACGTAGAAAACAATTTGGAATAAGTTCATCTCATGATGGTGTTTGGCATTGTGAAGAAGAAGATTGTTATGTTTGTTCAGATAATAACCCATTTCTGGAAGGCCCAGATTTCCCACTCCCGGATAAAATGCATGATGACATAATTGCAACTAGTTTAACATAACAGGTTTGTCTGCACTTGCTCTGGTGCCATCTTTCAGATTTCTATCTACTTTCAATTTAAGTTTTAACACCCTTTCTGATTTCTTTCTTAATTTTATAGGTGTCTTTGCTGGTTTATTTTTTTTATCTTATTTTGAAACTCAGCATCTTCGTTTTTTATCTACAAAAACAAAATTCCAAAAACATTTTAGTACATTACCATAAAAATAAATTAAAATTATAAAATTATTGTTTTTTTATTTTACCTTTATCGGGCACAATTCCAAAAGCTCCTGTAAATGGAATACAACTTCGTCGTCCGTAAAACCCACTTTTTTAAAAAACATCTACACAAACTCGTCTTTGGACTAACATGGGTTATTAAATAATACTTAGAAAAAAATATAAGTGTAGTTATTCCGGATTGATATTCCATAACATCATTCCGGAATAGATCATCGGGTTCCAGACCACGTTCATCGTGTTTCGGACCTACATTACCATTCTGGAACCCCTACAATACCTAATTCTGGACTAAAACAAGCAATCTGAAACACATTATAACGTACTTGCATTGGATTCATACACGTACAATGAGAAAAAGATTAAAAAAAGGATAATCGATCATAATATTTCGGAATTGTTCCAGACCATTCTGGAATACATAAATCGTTTTATAAAATCAAATGCAAAGTAACTTAAAGTGTAGAACTTACTTGGTTTGACGAATCCATGCTGAAAATTTGGTCCGAAATGCGGGTTGATCGTGCTTCGGATTTGTAAATTCCGAAACGCATGTTCTGGATTTTTTGTGTGTGGGACCCATATATATACCATTGGGCTACAATATTGGGCTTGGGCCGGTTTTCGGGTCCGGAATGACCTATTCCGGACCAAATTGTTAATTTTCAAAAAAAAGTTGATTATATTTTTAAATAAAACCCAAAAAATGATTAGATTACTTAATTTCTGTAGCGCCCGAATCGTCAGGTAACCCTCTTTTGCAATTAACCTTTTTTTAAGAATGGACTAGGCGGAGTACGTTGGGCGTACACAAGGTATGCATCGCGTACTCCCATGCATGCGCGGATTGGGGGTGTCCCCTGCGTACGTTGGACGTACCCATGCATACGCGGGGCGTACACGAGCCCGAGGAAAACCCTAATTTTTAGGGTTTGCACCCTATTTAAACACATTAATCCCTTCATCCTTTTCACCTTATCATCGTCCTTTGCCTCTTGAGCCATTTCTAGAAACCCTAATCCTTTTTTCCTAAAGTTTAAGCTTTTATGGGTGTTTTGTTTGTGTGTTGCTTAGAGAAGAAGAAAGAGATTTGTGAAGAAGCATTGGACCAACAAGAGCTTGTAGATCCAGAGGTTTCTCACCATTTCTAGCTTACTGGAGGTAAAAAGCTCCTACCTTGATGACTCCATGTGTTAGTTTTAGTTTAGGGCTTATATTCTTCATAATATGGTCCTTTAGGTGGTTCTTGAGAGTATAAGCTATTCCAAAAGAAAATAATGTTAGATCCTAGTCTCTCTGATTTCCCTTGAGCATAAAATGGAGTCTTGATGGATTAAGTTCAACCATGCAGGGGTTGAAGTTGGGTTCATGAAGTTAGTTCAAGATTTAACCTATTTAAGACATGCAAAAACATAAAGTTTGCAACTTTATGGCTTCAGACACTCTAATGAGCTTATATTTACAATTGGACGTTAGGTCTTAACTGAGTAAGACCATAAATTGGAAGTTGGTTATCTAGGGCGTACGTCGGGTGTACGAATATGTACGTTGCGCATACGCACCAGAGGTCCTGTAAGCTGCGAGGGTTTTGAGTACACCGGGCGTACTCCGAGGGTACGTTGAGCGTACTCCCCAGAGGGAAGAATTGGGCGTATTTCGGGCCATTTTTGGACTTAGAGACTTTGGGCGCTTGTTGGGCCGTGAGTTTTTCTGTGATGGTCCTTTGGACTTGGACTTGGACCATTCTGGTCATGGTATCCTTTGGGCCTTGGGACTAATTGTATGTAGGCCTTGGTGGGTTAGCCCCAAATAAGGCAAGGATTGAGTAATTTTTTCCTTAAAGCTAGGATTTAGGGTTTGGACTCTCGGGTTAGATTGTTGACCTAATTTATAATTAGGATTTTATACTTGTGATCTAGTGAGTGGATTTTGCGAGTCAGTAGCCCGAGTGTGATTTGATATCTTCACTCTGAGGTGAGTTTCCTTCACTGTATTTGTGGGACGAAGACACCAATGTCGGCCCACTCGTTTATGCTTGTAGTATGATGATTGTCTTCGTGACAATTGCCCGTTATGCATGTATTTGCTTGATGTCTCTGTGACTCTTTTGTTATGATATTATGTGGTAGTGGTAAGGGTGAAATAGACCCGATACCAGTTGAAAGAGACCGAAGGAGTTGAAATATACCTAGTACCGGTTGAAAGAGACCAAAGGGGTTGAAATATACCCAGTACCGGTTGAAATAAACTGAAGGGGTTGAAATATACCCAACACCGGTTGAAAGAGACCGAAGGGTTGCAAGCACCCGAATATGCTTAATTGTTATGTATGTGTGGTATGGGGTATTTTGGGGGAATTCACTAAGCTTTGTGCTTACGGTTTTCAGTTTATGTTTCAGGTACTTCCAACTCGAAAGGGAAGGACCCGACTTGATCGCACTGCATGCACCTATGTTTTTCCGCATCACGTGATTTTGGGATTTTGTACTATGATATTATTGTATTACAATATACTCTCGATTGTTTTAATATGATTATCGTATGATTTGAATGGATTTAAAAATGAAAGTTTTATCTGAATTTTGGGTTGTTACAATTTCCTTGAAATTAAAGCCTAACTTGAAAGGAGACGAATCCAATTGTTTGAAAACCACTCAAAGCGAGTTATACATCATCTTATATTAAAAAAAAGTATAAAAACTATATGTTTTACTGATAGTTAAAAGAATATTATAATGATATGGATAAATTATTTTCTTAAGTGGAATAATTACCTCTCTCTTAACAAATTTGTACTAATCATTACCTCATTTGATGATTATTTAATTACACTTAAACATATAACTTGATAAATTTAATTTTGTAATTAGTATACTTTAATTTTGTAAAATCCGACCGTATTCCCTCTGTGTTGGCGCTTAAGAACCATGGAATCCATACCGTCACTGCCAATTGTTCTGAATGTAACTTAGCCGAGGAGTCAAGTGATCACCTATTGTGTATGTGTCCCTTTGCCAAAGACACATGGAAAGGAATCTTTAGATGGTGTGGTATGGTATTGCCTTATTTGGACAAGACAACTGAAGTGTTAGAATTTGCGGCGACATGAGGAAATTATCCAAAAAAGAAAAAGGTTTTGGTGGGTATTTGCTACGAAACGATTTTGAGTATGTGGAAAGCGAGGAACGATAGAATTTTCAATCAAATACGGATTCCACCAACTAAGATCATGGACATTATTCAGTCCACGGTGTTCTTATGGTACAAACATAGAAGTAATAAGGAAAATTATAACTGGTATAATTAGTGTACTAATCCACTTATGTAACAATAGCAATATAGGAGTGTATCTTGTAAGAAAAGGTGTGGTTTTCTGTTTCTCTCGGCCTCTCTGATTGTATGGCTGGGTTTTCTTCTTCGTTCTTTTCTTAATTCTTTTCTTAATAAAATTTGTTGGTTCCAAATAAAACAGAGATCTTGAGATTCAATCTCAGCCACATAGTTCACATCTGCCGCTCTAAGCCTCCAACGTACCAGCGCAGCGGGTCAACTATAATCATAAATGATTATGTAGTGTCGCCCGTTCTTTTCACCTCCGCCACCTTCCCCACCACCAAAACCACCACCGCCACCACCACTACCACCACCTCTGCTACCAACCGATCCCACCACTGTCACCTCCGTCACTTATACCACCACTACCTCTGCCACCACCACCTCTTCTGTTACCAACCGTTATAATCATGTATGATTACTCAATCTGTGAACATACATATATGTATAATCATTTATTATTAGACATATACATATAATCATGTATAATCATATATGATTATACCTCTCTACCATATAATCATTTATGATTAGGCATACCCTGCTGTAGCCGGTATGCTGGAACGTTAGAACGGCAAATGAGAAATATGTGGCTAAGGTTGAATCTCATGATCTCTGTTTTTTTAATCTCAAATGAACTAATATATATATATATATATATATATATATATATATATATATATATATATATATATATATATAGAGAGAGAGAGAGAGAGAGAGAGAGAGAGAGAGAGATAGGTAAGTTTAATTGATAAAATAAAAAAGGTTGTGAATGGGGGAATCATTCTCAGCCAATCATTTATTTTTGCCGCAAAAGCCTCCAACGTACAGGCGGAAATGGGAAAGGAATACACATTTGTTTTCTAACAAAACATGTTTTCTTAAACTATGCTAATCATTACCTTAATATATACAAAAGCATCGTTTTTTTTTCGTTTTTTTAATTTTTAAGGAGCTATTTTTATCGAAAAATGATTTTAAATACATCAAAATTCATAATTTTTTATTCTCTATAAATAGACATCCATATTTATATAGTTTTAAGATAAAATAAAATTTTTTATTTTTTGTATCGTTTCAGCTCTTGTTATTCATAAGTGAATAAAAATCAATCATATTTTTACTACAGTACATTCGTTATTCACTTATGAATAAAAAATATGTTTAATTTTTTTAGAGTTTAAATATCATTTATATATAAATATAACATATATAAACCTTTTACAGATTACATCAATTCTCGTCACAAGTTATAATCACATATGAATAAAACATATATTAGTCTTTTCCTCACAAGTTATATTCATATATGAAAACACATTTATTATAATTTTGTTACGGTTCATTTTGTTATTCATATATAAATAAGTAGTTCACAATTTTAAAACACGTCGACTTTATTAACATACTACTTATTAATATTTGAATAACAAATGAACTAAAAATCTGATAAATTTTTTATTTAATATATGAATATAACATAGGACGACCATTAATATATATTTTATTCATATATAAATATAACGTGTGACGAAAGATGATGTAAAACAATATATTTTAGGCAAAAAAGTTTTATTACATGTTATATTTATATATGAATGATACTTAAACTGTAAAAAATTTAAACATACATTTTATTCATAAATGAATAACGAACGTACTGTAATAAAAATCTGATCAATTTTTATTCACTTATGAATAATGAGAGCTGAAACTGTAAAAAAAAAGTATTTTATCTTAAAACTATATCAATATAGATGTCTATTTATAGAGAATAAAAAAGTATGAATTTTTATATATTTAAAATAATGTTTTGATAAAAATAGCTTTCTAAAAATAAAAAAAAAAACAATTTTTTATGTGTATATTAAGGTAATGATTAGCATAGTTTAAGGAAACATGTTTGGTTGGAAAACACATGTGTATCCGTTATCCATTTTCGTCGGTACGCCTAAGTGTTTTGCGGCAAAACAAATGTGTGTCTAAGAATGATTCCCTCATTATCAACCTTTTTTTTCTTCTCAAACCCTCCTCTCTCTCTCTCTGTATATATATATATATATATATATATATATATATATATATGTATATATATATATATATATATATATATATATAGAGAGAGAGAGAGAGAGGTAGATTCAAGTGTTTATATATATATATATATATATATATATATATATATATATATATATATATATATATATATATATATATATATATATATATATATATATATATATATATATATATATATATATATATATATATATAGAGAGAGAGAGAGAGAGAGAGGTAGATTCAAGTGTTTCTCACATCTAGTGTGTGCTAGAATGCACCAATAAGAATTTACTAAAAATTATATGTATATTAAATGATATCCATACTTATAATTCATTTTTATGGAAACTAATTGAATTGTTCATTAAGGTCAATAATAATATTCTTTCAGAATGAACTCGTATCTAGAAGAATGAGAGTATATTCTAGCAGAATGAGAGTGTATTCTAGTAAAATACACTCTCGTTCTTCATATTCCATGCACCTTTATTGTATTTTAAGTGAGTGAGTCCTAAAACAAAAAACGAACCCATACATAAAAACCTAGATGCGAATTCATTCTGAAAGAATGTTATTGCTGACATTAATGACGAATTTAATTAGTTTTCATAGAAAGAGAATTATAATTATGGGTATCATTTAATATACATACAATTATGAAAATCATTTAATATCTATCTTTATTTAATTAAATAATTATTTAATTTTATTAAATTTCTATTGGTGCATTCTAGCACACAATAAATGTAAGAAACACATTAACCTAGCCCTATATATATATATATATATATATATATATATATATATATATATATATATATATATATATATAGAGAGAGAGAGAGAGAGAGAGAGAGAGCTAGGTTCAAATGTTTCTAGCAACTATTGTGGGCATGTATGCACCAATCACAAATTAGTAAATATTAAATAATTAATTAAATCAAATAAGGGCATTTTCGGTTATTTGTATTTACAATTAATGAGGTCATTTAATTTAATCCTACAATTAAGGAAAGAAAATCAGTATTTTAAAACCCTAAAAATAACCCTTGTCGTTCATTTGCATCTACAGATCTTCTTCCTCCAGCGGTTCTTTCTTCCTCCAACGACTCTCCCCTTCGACGACAAAAACATTCAATCGATGTCTCCTCTCCAACAACGCGTCCCCCTCCTGTTTGCGGTGATGACCCACCACCGTCATCAAGCGACCACCCTCCTCTGTCGGTCTTCATCTTCTCAGGTAAAAGAGTAGAAATCATTCGCCAATCTCACATCTTAATCTTCAATTAAAAGTTGACATCTTCTGTAATTTTTTTAAACAATTTTATTTTTTCTTCATGACTTCAAATCACTTAGCTTTTCAATAAATTTGATTGTTTTTTATTGTTTCTTTTCTTTATTCCACATCATGTCACATTTATGTGGTTGTCTCTGTGGATTCTTCCTATGCATTTCTATTTCATGGAGTTTCCCTAAGTTTGAGTTTTGATTGGCTCGATTTGTAACTGTCTGCTTTTGTTTTGTTGGGGCTCCTCTGCGATTCTTGCTGTCCGGAATGATTTTCAGGGTGGTTGACCTTTTTACCTATGGTGTTTTTTTGCTGTGTTGTTGGTTCTTTGGCTTGTGTGTAATTGTTTGTTGCTGCTTAGTGGTAGTGTGGTGGGTTTTTCCTGGAGTTGTGGCATGGTTTTTGTTGTTGGTTCCTTTTACCTTGTATGTGTGTATTGAGCTTCTCCTTTGTTGGTGGTTTTTCTTTTACACAGAAGCATTTGATAATGCACAGAAGGTGTTCGATAGAATGCATAAGAGATGTTTCAAGCCAAATTCCCGGTAATTGACTAATTCGCAGTAGGATACCATTAGTGTTTGTTTTTTACTTTTTCTCTCTTGCAATGTATTAAAAAAACCCAATTGGTGTTGTTTTTTAGAAGAAATTAGTCTATTATGATGTGAAAGTTGAGTATGAGGTGTGAATGGATTTGTGTGTATTCTGTCAAAATTTATTTATATAAATTCATTCTTTCAGAATGTTTGTATTCTTTCATAATGAATTAGTGTTTATTGTTGGATTTTGATGTTTTTGTTGCATTTGTGATAGGAATGGCTTGAATGTATTCTATATATTCTTTCAGAATGTATTATGCCAGAATAAAATCTGTGTATTTCTGCCATAATGTATTCTATGTATTTTGTCATATTCTATTTATTCTACCATAATATATAAAGTGATAGTTAATTGCACGTAACATGTTTTTAACCATTATTAGTTTTTATTGTATTTATGATAGGAATGGCTCGAAGAATGCGTTGAAGACCTAATAGGAATAACTTGAAGAATGAATAAAGTTTGATCATACTCACAATTTAAGAATGTTGTTATTTTTAAAGAATTTTATTCATTTTTGTTGATATTCTTTTAGAATATGTACAATTATATTAAAATGTATAAGGCTTTTAGTTTGTAAGAATATGCATGAATTTGTATTTAAGTTCGGATGTATAAAAATATATTAGAATGTTGTTATTTTTCAACCTCGGATACAAGAATTTTGTTATTCTTCAATAATATTCTAATAGAATAAAATTCGAAAAGAACCTCATTCTAACAAAAAAATATTTCGACAGAATAAAATCGGTTATGTTTACAAATTACTTTAGAATTAAAATTGAATTAATTAAAAAAAATCAAAATTTTAAAATTAGGAGAATTTATTCCCTAAAAATTCGAAAATTTCCTTTTATAAATATAGTTAATTGTCCAAAATATCATTTTGCTAAAATTTATGTGATTATATGGTACATGTTATCCCATTGTACTATCATACACCCTCAAATAATGTGCATTAATTAATTTCATCCGTTGGTCCAGATCTGTGCATTCTGGCACACAATAGTTAGTAAAAACAAAATAACCTAAGCCTATATATATATATATATATATATATATATATATATATATATATAAACTTTAAGGGATATTAAATGTTTAAAATATTTATCATAATTAAGTGTAGTCAAGATTACTATTATACCCTTACTTATTTAATAAATTAATTAATAAATTAATTGCTAAATTGTGATTGGTGCATTTATACACACAATATTACTAGAAACATCTGAACGTCTATATATATATATATATATATATATATATATATATATATATATATATATATATATATATATATATATATATATATAGATTAGTGGGTTAATTAAATGTTTATGTTGGTACGCTTCGACCATCCTCACTACATCACCGTTAAATAAATTTATTTATAAACTTGAAGATGTGTTCTAATCAATTATTCCATAAACTACAACTGTTTTTGTCTTTTTAATAATGTCTATATCATCGTATCATTGTTTAAGTTTGGTTTGTTTGAATTGCTGAAACATGCTTAAAATACTGTATATAATGTCATATGTTTCATATGCGCACATTCATCTGTCGGCACCTATAAATTTATATTAAACAGTTTTTATATATTTATGGTCTTAGTGGTTGGCTGGTTGTTCTTCATTTTTTATTTGATTAATTTTGGTTTTTGACTGATGTATAGGATTTAAAAATATGGATGGGCTTTTAAATATAAATTGTGATGTTTCTTGTTGAATTATAATTTATTTATTTATTATTATTGTTTAAGTCTTGGTAAGGTGTATGATGTAAATTGATAATTATCTTTAGACAAAATTTCATAATTGGTCCAGGTGGTTTATAAAATATAAAACCTTGAGGACCTCTTGGAAAAATGTCACTCCACTGGTCCTTATGGTTTTGAGTTCATTACGCGATTGGTTCCTGATCCTAATCCCGTCACTTTTGTAGTGTTAGTGCAGGAGTATTTTCGTCTTTTCAATGGGTCGTCCCTCTGTAATCTTTCATGATGGATAATATATAGATAATTTTTTACAATTAAATGCAAAGATCATCCTCTAGCTACCCATAAACCCTTTCGCTTTCATCATTATCTTCTCCACTGTGTTGAAGCTCGATTGAAGACGACAATGGTGTTAACGTTATGGTCGGTTCGTTCAAGACACACGCAAGCATCAAACTATGATTTGGAAAATATATTAAGTAAGTGACTAACGTGATCATACATTAAGTCGATTTGAAACTATGCCGAAATAGTTGAAATTTTGTTTGTTATTATTTGTTTTAGACAGAATAAGCCACTACTTCACACTGCAAATTCATCACTATAGGATATTTACCAAAAGCCATGGGAGAAGGTATGAAGATGGTAAAGTAGACTATGTCGACTTTGTAGATATTGACGTATTCTATAGTCAACTTTGTAGATATTGACGTTTTCTCCTTCCATGAGTTAGATACAATGGTTGAAGAAATAGGGTACGTACTAGGGAAAATTTTGTATTATCATTTTCTTATTCCAAAAGTAGAGTTGAACTTTGGTCTCTTACCTCTAGGAAACGATGGGGATGTGCATGTATTGTTAACGTATTTGGAAAAAAATAGTAAACTAAGTATTTACATAGAGCATGCACATACAAGGGTTAAAAGTTATTTTTTTTTTATCCCCAACAAAGGTTGTTATTGGGGAGTTGGTTAATGATGTGTCCTCTGAACTAGATATGAACCAAAAGAAGAGAAAATATGTTGGATCTCCTTGTACAAAACTAGACTACTCCCAGTCAATTGTGTCATATGGATAATTTGTTGGACTTTCCTAAGTGATACAGAGTAATGACAATATGAATGAAATTGAGCACCCAGACATATATGAGGTACCGATAATGTTTGATGAGCCAATGATGAATGATGAGCCAGTCATGGAAGATGATCCAGTCATGAATGATGATCCAGTGATGAATGATAGTGAATTCGATATTGAGGATAATGAATTTCATAGTAAGCATGATGCAATTAAAACAATGTTGACGAGGAACCTTTGATAGATGATGTGGAGGTGAACATGATCAATTTATGTAGTGTAGTTTAGGGGTGTTCGTTTGGATGGATCGGTTTGATCCGATCCAATCATGCGAATCCAAATTGATTTCGGTTTTCAAAACATGGATCCGAATAGTTCAAACTAAATTTAAATCCGATCCGATCCGATCCAATTACAATTCGGTTGGATCGGTTTTTATAATTCGGTTTTAAAAAACCGAAACGTTTTAAAACGACATATAATTATAATATTACCCAATTTTATACGAGAAGCAAAAAATAATTATATAGCTATGATTTGAAATTTATAAACAACTACTAAGAATATATATATTATAGTTAAATATTTTATAGATAGAAAACTTTTGAGAGATAATACATATTGATGGTTTTTTATCAGGTGAAACGTTTTGAATCTATTTTAAAAAGTAAATTACAAAATTAATATATAGCTATAGATATATATTATAAATAAATAAATAAATAAATAAATAAATAAATAATGTTTATTCGGTTTTTTTGGACTATTCGGTTCTTATTTTATAAACCAAAACCAATCCGAAATCCAAAATAATAATTCGGTTTTGTTGAAAACCAATCCAAAAATCCGAATATCCGAACCAAATAGTCCAATCCAAATTGTCCAATTGGATAATTCGGTTTTATCCAAATAGTGAACAGCCCTAGTGTAGTTGATGAAGACGTTGAATTGGGGCAGCCTGATCAGACAAACAATAATAAAGAGGTGCATGAAAACCTTGAAGATGAACCTTTAGAAGTCTTAGATAATGATGTGTTTGAATCAGTTGATAGTGAACAAGACCCTCAAAAGAAATTATTAAGATCTATTCTAAAACCAGTTGCTTGTTCATTTGGTGAGGTCCACACAAAAGCTTTTAAGTTTGGTCAAACTTTCAAGGAAAAGAAAAAGCTCTGAGAAGTTATTGTCAACTACTCTGTAAAAGAAATGAGGGATCTTTATTATGTAAATAATGACAAGACAATACATAGGGTAAAGTGTAGAGGTGTTGTCCCCGAATTGACTGGTGACACTAATAAAGGGAGGGGCAATTTAGTACTTTCCAAGGAAAGAACTTGTCCTTGGGTTATTTTTGTCTCTAGGTCAAATAAAAAACAAGTTTCGACTATTAAAACATATGAAGATTATCATACTTGTTTGTAAACAAGGACAATGAGGGATTGCTTATCTCACTTTCTAACTAACAACATACTGCATCAAGTTGAAAGTAACCCCAACATCCATGCATGTGCTTTACAGGAGCACTTGGTACAAAGGTATTAACTTTCATTATCAAAGATGAAAGTAGTATGGGCTAAAGATATTGCAAAAAGTATGGTGATTATGAAAAGCAATATGATCTTTTGAGAGACTATGCCATGTAATTGTTGTCTAAGAATCCAGGAACAACTGTTAAGATAGAAGTCCAACCTGAATCTGCCTTGTGATTTGAAACAAGGATCTTCAAATGCATATATGTATGCTTAGGTCCATTAAAGGATGAATTTTAAAAAGGTTTGAGGGATTTTCTTGGATTTGATGGTGCGTTTTTGAAGGGTCCCTTTCCTGGACACATCCTTAGTGCAGTTGGGCTTGACTCAAGAAATGGAATTTACCTGTTGCATTGTAGAAGCTGAAAATATTAACTCTTGGACATAGCTTTTGGAACTTGTAGGTGATCACTTGGATTTGAATTCTTCATCAAACTTCACCTTCATTTCAGATTGGCAAAAGGTACCCACTAACTTCAATAAAATTCACTTTATTATTTTCATTTAGATTTGTGTTTCATTACTGAGTTATGTTGATTGTACTCATGTGGAATCTTGCCTTCCATAGCCAAGATTTTTCCAACATCTGAGCATAGGTTCTGTTTAAGACATGTGTTTGAGAACATGAAATTGCAACATAAGGGAGATGAATTGAGGGAAGCAATATGGAGGTGTGGAAAAGCAACTAGCATACCAAGATTTGATAGGGCTATGGAGAATTTGAAAAAAGATTAACCCACAAGCTCATGACTGGTTAACTAAAATTTCTACTAAACATTTGGCAAAGATCCCATTTCTCTGGTAAGTATGATACTATTTTTGTTAACATATTTCATAATTGATTTCACTAATTCAATGTTTATTTTTATACATAGGAAGAGCAATCACTGATAGTTTGGCAAATAACTTATGTGAGGTATTCAACTCCAAGTTAGATGAGGCTATGAACAAGCCTATAATCACTAGTTTGGAATTTATAAGAGAATACCTCAGAAAGAGAATAGTAAATGTTCATAAATTGGTAGACAAATGCAAAGGTTCTCTAACTCCAACTTCAACAACAATCTTAGAAGAAAACAAGACAAAGGCTAATGAGTTGAGGGTTCTATTCATTAGATCTAATTGTTGGATTAAGTATCTAAGCCCATAACTGTAATTGGTATATACTTGAATTGATAGTAGCACAGTCCTTTTGGGTTGCCCTCATAACTAGCAACTAGACATGATGACTTTTGGAGAGAGGTTGAATTTATTATTTGAATAATAAATTGAAATAAATGATTTATTAATTTATTATGAAAATAATATATTAATTTGAAATCATATTATTTAATTAATGTTTAATCAAAAATTAATTGGAATCAATTTTGGGATTAAAAGAATTAATTAAAAGTGCAGAGGCTGTTTGGCAATTTATTGATAGTTGAAGAATTGGGCTCTAGATCCTCCCTATAAGGGTTGGACAAAAACCTCTTGGAAGGCCTTAGAATTTTCGTCCAAAGGCCTTGGATGAGAGGATGGGTTTTGGTATACTACAACATCCTATGGTGCACATACAACCCTAAATACTTTGGATCTATGTTTTCACTAATTATATATGCAATGGTGTTTCCAAGGTATTAAGCCTATAACTAGCATGCAATTGACATATACCATACAAGATACTAGTTAGGGTAACATACCTTTTCTGTAGCTTGAAGTCTTGATGTATTTGGCCTTAAGAGCTTAGCCCCAATAGTCTGGAAATGAAGTCACAACACATCATGGACAAAGGTGTAACTTGAGTGAGAATTCCATGCACCCAAAAACACCCATGAACTCCAAGAACATGCATGTCGGCGTTTTTTAGGTTAAGAACATGTATTTATATGTTGGATTTCAAGAGTCATGGGTATAACCCAAAACCATACCCATGGGTTTATGATCCATGGTTCATGTGGCCCAACTCTTTATGTATCCATACATAAACTTGGTCCAACATGGATCATAAGCCCATCACATATAAATATAACTAATTACCATAATTAGTCCCCATAGATTTAATTAGTCTCTTTTGATCACTAAATTAATTCCAAATTAATTCTTGATCAATACTAATTAAACCATATGATTTCATATTAATATATTAGAACTTATAATATATTAATAAATCATATATAACCTTCTCTCAAGAATCCATCCTAACAAATTGTCCTGATGATATGCAACCCAAATGGACCATGCTACTCCCGGGTCAAGTACATACTAATTATAGTTATGGTCTTAGACATCTAATCCAACAGTCTCCCACTTGGATAAGTCTAAAACTATTATTGCAAGTACAACTCCAAAACCCGACTAGCAATCGTAGCTCTTAAAAGCCGTTGTCGAACTCTGACCTAGTCAATGACATGTCCATTAGATAAGTGATCATATATTCCTCCATTCTAGATATCATATGGACTGAGACATGGATTATAATCATTCTCTCTGTCCATCTTTTGTTTCCCGATTTCCGATTTATGACGACCGACTAATTGAACAAATCAAATCAGTCCAGGCCCGGCCGAGCACTTACGTTTGTCATCACTAAATCATCGAGGGGCCCACATATATCACTTTTATCCAAATGGGGTAAAAGGAACGGATAAACTTCGACTCATATGCTTGTACTAACTACTTGTTGAATCATACACAAATGCACGTTTTATAACATCAAGTTATTGATGCGTTTTAATACAATCAATGTACAACCAACTCATAGTCAACAACTCATATCTGTAGGTTTGAAGAATATAAGATATTATCGTCTCATGAGCACTCGTGATAAAATCAATGAACTGATTCAAATGAGCGTGGGTTTAATCCAATGCTCGAATCTTATTCCAGGAGCACTCATGAATACTGCAGCTATGTCTAGGCCACCTAGACAAACTACAGGACCATTCATGACAGTCTTGCCTCAATACCTACTTCCAAAGTATGATTGAATGTGGACGGTTTGAATAACCTAGTTATTCGGGAAGTCAAAACATGCAAAGTGAAACACAAGAATAATACTAATCCTATATGGCCCAAACACTTTTGAGTCATATTGATTACTCATTATTCATTGTATAATGTTTCGATTTATCATCTTAATACTTGAATTAAAACGATAGTTATGCCATGCTCCAAGCATGCATACTATGTTTGTCTATGGTCTTTACTTTGTGAAATAGATCAATTGAAAAACATTTCAATGATACTCATTTCACAATTCCAAATCCTTATGATAAATGTAAGAATACAAGATTCTTTGCCATTTACTAAAATCTGTTAGATTCTAAACTTATATGCACAGATCCTTTTGTAATGACTATGCACAAAAGTCACAAAGACTCGACAATAGACATTACAAAGTATTCCAATGGAAAGCAATTCCATGGAAACGAAGTCTCACATTCAAAGTACATTCCTTTGAACATCCTTCTTGCATTAAGTTTTCTAATCTTACACATATTTAATGAATAACTTCCACCTACAGAAACATTTCCATATTCCCATTTTTTACTATCACTTTTGAACAAGAGTTGCCTCTTTTCAGAATATGTCAATATGGTCTTTCCAAAAATTAACACTATACTTCCAACCGTCCATGAGCAACCAATCTTTGGTAACCTCAAATTGTCCTCGATAATTGCTTAATCATTTTAGTCATATCCAGTTCTAGTCCTTTTCCCTCTTAATGCCCTAGGCATTTGGAAAATTTAGAACAGATGAATATTATACCATATGTAATCGATCCTATATCCAAAGCATATAGGACACGATTCATGATGTCTCACATAAAGACATGATACTAGACCAGTCTTTAGCTATAATATTTCTAATTCTATTTGCCATGTTCTCATAATTCGAACTATGAAAAGGGATGCCATAATCATAATCGAATTTTAGAACGCAAATAATGTAATCATGACTAAATTTGATTAAAGACTCACAATCTAAGCTTTTAGAATTGGGATGAAGTATAATTTCCTCTCCCTTAATTATAGCAAAACAACTTTTCAAACCCTGCAACTTTGCAAATTGAAACTTTTGTTTTCTGTGATTAACATTGCTAACTTGCAACACCTAACATAATAATCATACTCCCACTAACATGATAATTATTAGCATAACACTTATGCTCCCACTAGCTTTGACATGTGTCCAGAAATCAGCTGGACTTCTAGAAATCAATACTTTATTGACTTTCTTACCAAAGTTCTGATTTCTGATACGAGATGCTTTGATAAGACTTTAGCAAAATCATACACCTTTCCTTAGATAGCTCACATGTGTGTCTAAACAACTACGAAGATAGATGCCGTAATCATAATGTTTAGTCCTTTTGCCATTCTCACTAGTCCATGTTAGTGTGCTGGTTAACCACACACACTCCACTAACAACTTTGAGAATGCAAATATCGCAATTGCTTACTTAAAATCTACTTAGTGAAAGCGTTTCCTCACCATCATTTTCATGAATCGGAGAGAAACCTTGTGACACTTAGATTTTTATGGTGTATGTGTTCCTATCCATGTAAATTTGTCATAACCATAATCACAAGACAAGGTTAGTGACAAATCCAAACTATATGGACTAAACTTGTTTAATCTTAGTTTTCTTGCCACCCGGCTGCACAAGGGCCTACCATTGCTTCCAGGTTGTTATAAAAACAATTAAGAACTCATAGAACTCATATGCAAAGTTAACTTTAACTAGAATGGGAACAGAAACAAGAATATGTCGACACGATAGGTTACAAACCTCAAGTCGCGTGCTAGTGGTAAGCAACAGGTTTTATTCTTGATTAGTTTTTGAATTTTTTTCAAGATCTTTAAAACTCCCACTGACCTCTTGACATATATGTTTCTCATGTCAAGAACCATTCCTTGTCAAAACAAATATTCAAGAGTTAGTGCTGATTCTTATCAAGAAAAACACTTCACACAATTGGTCTTAGTTGGTCTTTATCTTATCCAAGACATCACGACTTACCAATTTCAAATGTACAAGAGTGGAAAACATTTTACTCTACATTTGATAAGTGTTTTAAACCTTCTTAACGTTATGTCACTCAAGTTACAATCTTGGAGTATTACTCTAAGAATCAATTTTGGAACGAAGTATGATTCATCTTTTGATTTAACCATTTCAACAATTCACGATTCCTCTTCTTAGTCAAACAAATGCGCTAAGATGTCCTTAGAGGATCAATTGTGATATGAGAAACTTTTATCATAAAACACGATACTAAAGAACTCTCCCATCTTTTCAGATTGGAGAAACTTTTATCTTTCTGTCTAATTTGATTATTCTCATTCGTCATGCCATACATTGAAACTTTTACAATGTTTCAGAATTATACTTAAACTTGTAAGCACAACCATATTTACTAAACTTTAGTAAATCATGACGAATAGCCTTATCATTCTTTGTGGTGGACCTGATCAGCGCACAACCAAGTGTACCCGATCTCCTAGTCCTTCACTTGACTCACATATACATGTGAACAAGGAATTAGTCTTATGTTACCAAAGATGAAAATTCTCATTCATCATACAATACAAGTTGCATAATTCCAAGTTTCTATCCAACTGAAACTTGGTTGATGAGAATCTATCCTTATTTGGTAAATTATGACACTACCACAAACGAAAGAATCAAATCTATTTTCCAATATTGCTATTAATGGAAACATATAAGCAACAAATTTTCACAAATGCCATTGTAAGGAAACTTAAAAATAAATAAATTTAAAAAATTTTCTTTTATTTATAAAACTGCGGAAAAACTTATCCTTACAATGCAAATACAAAGGAAAACTATGTTGTTATCTGTTCCTAAGCAATCTATCATAACTCTTAAGTAGCAGGTCAAAATTCTGATCTTCGAATCATGCGATCGAAATCCATCTTCTCGATTAGAATCAACTTACTCTTCCTTTAAGCTTCCTATCTTTTACCTATTCTACAAAACATCAAAATGCGACATAGTCACATCATGTAATAATAATCTCCAAATAGGAACTTAATAGAGTTATATAGTGGACTTTACCTGAAGCATAGTCAAATTTATTGACTTTTACCATCCTAGTGAATTTTCAGGTAAATAAGGCAGCTTCGCAACTAATGCTCCCTCTTTGTGCAATAGAAACTTATGGACTCTTTAGTAATGGTACATGAGACTATCTCAGACTTAGCCTTTCTCTTTACCATTTGGTTAACCGGGTTGACTATGGTTGATCCCTTTCCATTGGGAAGATAAGAATTTTCTGGACTTCCAATGTTTCCATTGTCAATGTCCATGCAAGTTTGGGAAGTAAATCTTCCAATCAAATTTAACTTACCAGTGCTCCAAATCATTGCTGATTCAGCAGCAACAAGAAAATAGGTAAGATCATTAAGGGTCATGTCGTGGTCTGCCATATAGTAGTCTTTAAGGAACTCACTATGTGACTTAGGAAGTGATTGAAGAACCCAATCAACAGCCAACTTCCTTGAGACTTCGACACCCAACTCTCCCAGCTTGCCAATAGGGATTGAGTGACCTTGAACTTTTCAAGAACTTGTGGGTTAGGGAGAACAATTGGAGGAGGTGGAGGAAGTGAAGTATGATTTCCAGTCCCATTAATGCACAACAAAGGGATTAATCTTTCACCTTGATTGTCATTTGGGATATCATCTTCATTAGGAAAGCTTTATCCAAAAGGATAAGGAAGACCGTAGTTGTCATAACTAGACATCTATGAGGGAGAAATTCAAGTTTAGTTGATTTAAGTCCTTAATATAACACCCAATATGAAATATTAAGGCTAGGAGCAAACACAATATTTTATAATTTGGAAGAGGGATGCCGTAATCCAAGCTCCAAAATATTTGAAGGTAGGTAAATGACGATTTACCAATTTCCACCATGAAAAACGAAAAGGAATTTTAGGTCTTAAATGGATTAAACTCCTAGATCTTTTGAGATTCATTGAACTATTCAATGGCATGTTTAAATCTCGATTGTGCCCTTCAAGTTTGTGACTGGGATGCCGAGGATCACAAACAAGGAGTGAATAACCTTGCAAATTAACTTGGTATACTTAATGTTACAACCACCTAAGCAATGTGCCGGTTAACCACACACGCTCCATTGATCTATGATTAACATAAAGCTACCCTTTGCCACACATTGTCAGTCCCAGATTAGTGTGTCGGTTAACCACACACGCTCCACTACCGACTTAACAAGGTGCAAAGTGCAATTTCATGGGTTAGCACCAAATTCACATTTTCCTAAAGTAACTAAGATTGGGAATTTAATAAAGTTTAGTTGCTTTATATTTATCATTATACTTTTAATGAAGGGAGAATTAATGTCCTGTCCTACCCGTTCGGCTAACGACCCTCCACCAGTCAAGGAAGCGGTGGGTGAGAGTGGACACCCATTAAACAGCCATTTTATAGGTAGTAACCTTATACCCCCCTTATAGACCGGCTTCATGAATGGGGCCTACTAATGGTAAGACTGACTTACTCTTATACTTATATATAAATATTAAACCTATAATATTATAATAGTATAAGGGTTGAATTTTAAACTATTAAAATTCTAAGGGTTTAAATTGGAATTAAAGTATTCATGGGGGGAAACTTTACAAATTCCAAAACTTGAGGGCAAGTTTTGAACAATTCAAAAACTTTTGGAATCCATAACATATGAGTTTAATATAGGTTTTAAAGACTTTAATGAAGAAACTTTTGTAAATCCATAACTTGAGGACAAGTTATGGAGATCATAAAACAATTTATGGGAAAAAGACTCTTCAAGTTTATAACCTATGGCTTTAATGATTCTTTTAAAAGGAAAAACTTTTGGTTTTCCATAACTTGAGGACAAGTTATGGAGTCATTAAAAAATCATTAAGATCGCCAATCAAACTAACAAACATGTCAAGAAAAACTATGATCTAGATTAAATTCATATGAACAAGACAATTGAAATCAAACAATTTTCATGTAATTAGCCTAACCATTAAACTAATACAAAACATGAAACTTTTGACAATTATCTTTTGAATTGGATTAGTATGATCATTACCACATCAAAAACAACTTTATAAGTTCAAAAACAGCTTAGGGTAATGATCCTAGTCCAATTCTAGCCAAAAACCTCGAAAATCTGCATTTTGAAGCACCAACTCGTCGAGTGTATGAATAAACTCGGCGAGTTGGTCAGTTTTTGCCTTAGACTCGGCGATCCATCAGTGGACTCGGCGAGTCCACAGTCCAGAACAGAAGAAAATCGATTTTTAAGGCATTTCCAAGCAAGTAGCATCAAGTATAATTGAAAACAACCCATGGCTCTAATACCACTGATGGGTTCTGGTATACTACAACATCCTATGGTGCACATACAACTCTATATACATTGGATCTATGTTTTCACTAATTATACATGCAATGGTGTTTGCAAGGTATTAATCCTATAACTAGCATGCAATTGACATATACCATACAAGATACTAGTTAGGGTAACATACCTTTTATGTAGCTTGAAGTCTTGATGTATTTAGCCTTAAGAGCTTAGCCCCAATAGTGTGGAAACCTCAAATTAAGTCACAACACATCATGGACAAAGGTGGAACTTGAGAGAGAATTCCATGCACCCAAAACACCCATGAACTCCAAGAAAATGCATGTCGGCGTTTTTTAGGTTAAGAAAATGTATTTATATGTTGGATTTCAAGAGTCATGGGTATAACCCAAAACCGTACCCATGGGTTTATGATCCATGGTTCATGTGGCCTAACTCTTTATGTATCCATACATAAACTTGGTCCAATATGGATCATAATCCCAACACTTATAAATATAACTATTTACCATAATTAGTCCCCATAGATTTAATTAGTCTCTTTTGATCACTAAATTAATTCCAAATTAATTCTTGATCAATACTAATTAAACCATATGATTTCATATTAATATATTAGAACTTATAATATATTAATAAATCATATATAACCTTCTCTCAAGAATCCATCCTAACAAATTGTCCTGATGATATGCAACCCAAATGGACCATGCTACTCTCGGGTCAAGTACATACCAATAATAGTTATGGGCTTAGACATCTAATCCAACAGAGAGTTCTTGGGCTACTTAATCCTTAAGCTAAGGAATTAGGGTTTCCTTCTAAAACCCTAGATTCGGCTCTAAGCTACATCACTATATAAGGAGCTTAAACCCTTCACAATTTCGGCCACCTGAAACCCTTAGAAGAGCATCCGAAATTTCAAGGTCCCTCCTCCTGCCTCCTCTCTCATCCTCTTGCTAAGTTTGGATGTGATCTACTAGAGGCGTGACACTTGTGATGCTTGCTCTCAAAGTTCAAGAACACTAGAAATTCATTTTTATTACAATATAACAATTAAGGTATGTATCCTAATCCTAGTATTATGATTTTCTAAAATAGCATATACCTCCTAGGGTTTTCCTTTTGATGTTCATTAGTTGTATGTTCAATTAGAGAAAACATAAATACAAGAATTATGGTTGCATGCACAAATAGGGATTATTTGTTATGCTCAAAACCCATCAGTGGTATCAGAGCATTGGCTTGTTTTCTATTGAATTTGATTGCATTTGTTTGAATTTGATCAATTAGGTTTTATGGCATATAAACCCTTTGGACTTAGGGTTTTCGCAATTAGGGTTTCTTAACTCTGGATTTCAAAATTTTGGAAAAGGTTT
Source organism: Lactuca virosa (assembly GCF_052849685.1). Taxonomy (NCBI): domain Eukaryota; kingdom Viridiplantae; phylum Streptophyta; class Magnoliopsida; order Asterales; family Asteraceae; genus Lactuca; species Lactuca virosa. Next base: position 55,304,856 of record NC_136426.1, read on the forward strand.
TTAACCCTTTCCCTTGTCCTACAATTTTCGAAATTAGGGTTTCCTAACCCTCTTGATATTCGAAATATGGCAAGGATTGAAATCCTTGCCTTCCTCTCCAAGATTTGCTAATTTTGAAAATTAGGGTTTTTGGTAGGATTCTTATTTTTGGTAATTATCTCCTTATTTGATTAACTAGATAATTATAAGATTTGAAGAATCCCTCCCATGATTTTCGAAATTTAGGGAGGAGTGAATTAGGTTAAATTATCTTGATTAATATAATTGGCTAATCCATATCTGATTTAATAAATTCATTAAATGTTTAATTAAGATATATTATTAAATCATGCGGTTTAATTTTAAATTAAAATTAAAGGTTTTAATTTTTGAAATGTAATAATTAAACCTAGTATTTTGAAATGTTTAAAATACACCTTATACTATATGTAAAATTAAATGTTTAATATTTAATATATGTATAAGACAAGTCAGTCAAACCGCTAGTACGCCTCATTCACGAAGCCGATCTATAAGGGGAGTTTAAGGAAGCGGCCTATAAAATGACCACCATTGGGTATCCAATCTTACCCATCACTCCTTTGATTGGTGGAGGGTCGTTAGTTGAACGGGTTTGATAGGACAAAAGTTCTCATTAATAAGTATAATGAAATTATAAAGTAAGTAAATGTTTTTATAAAATTCCCAATCTTAGTTACTTTAGGAAAAATGTGAATTTGATGCTAATCCATGAAATTGCACATTGCACTTTATTAGTCGTTAGTGGAGCGTGTGTGCTTAACCAACACACTAATATGGACTAATAAAGGGTGGAAATGGGTCTCTCGTAAATTATCATTGATTAATGGAGCGTGTGTGGCTAACCAGCACATTACTTAGATGATAAATGACATCAAGAGTACCAAGCTAATTTGCATGGTTATTCACATCTTGTTTGTGATCCTCGGTATCCTAGTCACCAATGGAAGAGCATAATCGAGATTAAACATGCCATTGAATAGTTCGATGAATATCAAAAGATCTAGGAATTTCATTAAAAACCTAAATCATTTAAAATTTCATTTTCGTGGTGAAATTGGTAAATTGTCATTTACCTACCTTTAGTTAATTCACAATTAGATTACGACGTCCCTCTTCTTAGTTGTGAATTATCTAGTTGGATCCTAGCCTTAATATTTCATTTGGGTGGTATATTAAGGATTACTCTTATCTAAACTAAAACTTGTCATTCTTCTCTTTCAGATGTCAACTCCTAACGATGCTTCTGGTTCCTTCTCCAACCACCACACCTCTAATAACAACTTCTCACTCTTGAACATCTGCTCGAGGGTTACTTTTGATGGAACCAATTATAATGATTGGATGTGTAACATAAAAATGGATCTACTTTTCGAGGACAAGGAATATATGCTCGAAAAGGAACTCAACGAGATTGATGAAACCAAAGCGACTGCCGCAGAACTAGCTGAGTATAGGAAGCACTACAATGATGCAACCAAAGTGGCATGCATCATGGTGGATACTATGACTCCTGAGCTACAAAGGTTCTACAAGGATTACTGGCCATACGAGATGAACAAGGACTTGGTGGAAAAGTAGCACCAACGAGCTCGTCAATAAAAGAATGAGGTAGTAAAGTCCCTCATCACTAGCAAGATGAAAGACAAAGAGTCCGTCAGTAGCCACATGCAAAGAATGCAAAGATACGTGGAGAGCTTGCTAAAGCTAAATGTGAACTTTGATGAGGAATTGGCTATTGATATAGTATTGCACTCGTTGCCCAGTTGTTATGATCAGTTTATCCTAACTTATCATTTGAACAACTAAGAGACCACATTGGCTCAACTTCAGAACCTCCTGCGAATGGCTTATGTAGGAATGAAGGGAAAAGGTGTTACCTCCACCCCTGATGATTCTCCTGTCTTAGCCATTGGGCAAGGAAAAGGGAAGAAGAGGAAAGGTCCTCCCAAGCAGAATTGGAAGGGAAAGTCCCAATCTGGGTCCTCAAGTAATGGACCCAAAGGAAAAGCCAGTTCTGACGTTCCCCTGCCTCTGATACTAAAGAGGAAACTTGCTTTTATTGCCACGACAAAGGGATTGGAAATGAAGCTGCCCGAAATACTTGCAATATATAAAGGATTGCAAGGTGAAGCCACCTCGGCAGGTATTTACACTATCCAATCTAATAACTCATCATATTCTTATTCTTGGGACCTTGATACAGGATGTGGTTTTCACATTTGTTCATGATTTGCAGGGGCTAAGATGAAGTGAGGATGTGGAGCATGGGAGAATGAAGTTGATCATGGGAAATAGGCGATCTTCACCTGTTAACAAGATTGGAGTTTATAGCTTAATGCTTAGTAGTGGTTTAGGATTGGATTTGTTAAATTGTTTTTACTCATCAGAGTTGACACGAAACATCATTTTATTTAATGCTTTATATAAACAAGGTTTTAGATATTCTTTCAATGATGAGAATGGATCTATTTTTGCTTTAAAAAATGGTGTATTTTATTTTGAAGCTATACCTTGTGATGTTGTGTATGAAACTGTGATGATTGTAGACAATTTAGGAAATAGTGTTTTATAAATTGATTTGTATAATGGTTTAGACAAAATATGCTTGTGGCATTGTCATCTTGGACATGCCAACAAGAAACGCATTGCCCAACTCCAAAAGGATGGAGTGTTGGAATCGTTTGACTAAAGGTCAGATGATAAGTGCGACTCTTGTTTATGTGGAAAGATGACAAAATCACCTTTCACTAGTTCTTGTGAAAGAGGTGAAGGATTGTTGGATCTCATACACACAGATGTTTGTGGGCCCTTCAGATCCACCACAAGGGATGCAAATCGATTCTATGTGACTTTTACTGATGATTATAGCAGATATGGTTATATCTACTTAATCAAGCATAAGTCAGAAAGCTTTGTAAAGTTCAAAGAGTTCAAACAAGAAGTTGAGAATCAATTGGGCAGGAAGATGAAGATGCTCAGATCCGATAGAGGTGGTGAGTATCTTAGTATCAAATTCCATGACTACCTCAAGGAATGTGGAATAGTTTCACCATTTACACCTCCTAGGACACCACAACTTAATGGTGTGGCTAATAGGCGTAATCGAACCTTGTTGGACATGGTTCTTTCCATGATGAGTCGAACTTCACTTCCAATCTCATTCTGTGAGTATGCCTTAGAAACTGCCGCCCACATTCTTAATCTTATCCCAACTAAGAAGGTGGCCCTCGTTGGCACATATCAATGTTTTGGGTTGTGAAGATTTTGTTAGATGAGAGACTCACGGCAAGCTTGAACCTCGAAGTGAGAGATGTATTTTCATCGGCTACCCAAAAAAGTCCTTTGGATATTTGTTCTACAGACTTTGTGAAAACGTGGTCTTCATAACACAAATGCGAGTCTTTCGTAAGAGAGAGCTCATATGCATAGAGGACAGCGGGAGTACCATTGATCTTGAAGAAATTCAAGAGTCAAACGATGAAGGAACCTCTGAAAATACCATGGCTCAACCCGAGGAAGAAATTCCAGTTGAACCAACTGACGAGTCATTACCTCTTAGGCGTTCCAACAGAGTTAGAATGCCACCTGAGTTTTATTGTTTCCATATTACTACAGATGGTGATACGTTTATCGGTGATAGTATGCTGGTAAATTTAGATGAACCTTCTAACTACAAGGAAGCTATGGAGGACCCTGAGTCTGCTAAATGGAAAGAGGCAATGGACAGCAAGATCAAGTCCATGTATGACAACCAAGTTTGGAATTTGGTTGACAATGTACCAGGTCGTAAGACAGTTGGGTGCAAATGGATCTTCAAGAAGAAGACCGATATAGATGGAAAGGTACACACTTTCAAGGATCGACTGGTTACGAAGGGCTTTACTCAATCCCCATGGGTTGCCTATGATGATACCTTCTCACCAGTAGCTAAGATTAAATCTATTAGGGTAATGCTAGCCATAGCTGTGTTTCATGACTATGAAATTTGGCAGATGGATGTCAAAACCGCTTTCCTTAATGGGAAGTTGGCTGAGGATGTATACATGAGTCAGCCAGAGGGTTTTATGGATGCAAAGTATCCTAATAGAGTGTGTAAGCTTGAGAAATCAATCTATGGATTGAAACAAAATTCTCGCAGATGGAATCTTTGTTTTGACGAGAAAGTTAAAGAGTTTGGTTTCTCTAGAATTAAAGATGAATCTTGTGTATATGTCAAAGTTAGTAGGAGTATAGTGACCTTCCTGGTATTGTATGTTGATGACATACTTCTCATAGGAAACGACATTCCAACTTTGCAAGAGGTTAAGTCTTGACTTGGAAAGTGTTTCGCTATGAAGGATCTGGGAGAGGCTGCCTATATTCTAGGGATAAGTATTTTGAGAAACATGAGTAAAAGACTAATTAGACTTAGTCAAAGTACGTATTTGGATAAAGTGTTAAAACGTTTTAGCATGGAGAATTCCAAGAAAGGAGAGTTGCCTATCCAAAGTAATACCAAATTGAGTAAGACTCAAAGTCCGAGTACCGATGTAAAGATAGCAGAGACGAGTCGAGTTCCATATGCTTCCGCTGTTGGTTCAATCATGTATGCTATGAAATGTACTTGCCCATATGTGGCTTTTTCTTTGATCATGGTTAGTCGATATCAGGGAAATCCGGGTAGAGCTCATTAGATAGCAGTCAAAAATATTCTTAAGTATCTGCGAAGAACAAAGGACTGGGTCCTTGTGCTTGGTGGAAGTAATGCCTTAAGAGTAACTGGGTATAGTGACACTAGTTTTCAGACAGACAGAGACAACTTCCGTTCTCAGTATGGCTAGGTGTTTACCCTTAATGGAGGATCTATAACTTGGAAAAGTTCCAAACAGGAGAACGTGGCTTATTCTACCTGTGAATCAGAATACATAGGTGCATGCGAAGCATCGAAGGAGGCTATATGGTTGAAGAACTTCATCGGAGACATTGGAGTTGTGCCAGCCATAAAGGAGTCAATGAAGATTTTCTGTGATAATGAAGGAGCGGTTGCCTTGACAAAGGAACTGAGAGATCATGACAGATCAAGACATATCGACAGAAAATACCATTTTATCAGACATAGAGTACAAGAAGGACACCTCGTCGTAAAGAGGGTATCATCAGAAGAGAATCCTGCAGATCCCCTCACAAAGGGTCTAAGTAGGGTTAAGCACGTTCAGCATGCAAGGAACATTGGTCTGAAAGATGATATTAGTTTTAGTAGTTAGATAGATATTTAGAAACTTGTAATAAAATAAATGTAATTGACATTTGATGATTAAATAATGAAGATTTATTTATGAGTATTGTTTACTATTTTTTGTCAATTGTTTATTCTTGTGTTTCATTTTGCATGTTTTACTTCCCGAATAATTGGATTATTCAAACATCCAAAGTCGATCATACTTTTGGAAGTAAGTAGTGAATCAAGATTGTCATGAATCGGACTGTAGATTGTCTAAGGATTTAGACATAGAAAAAGTTTGCTACAACATTCATGAGTACTTTTGAAATGGGGATTTAAGTATTGGATTAACCCACACTCAAAGAATTACTTCATGGAATTTATCACGAGTAATTCTGACACGATAATATCTTATAATCTTTAAATGGAGATATATGAGTTGTTGTTTATGAGTTGGCTGTGCATTGATAATGCGTAAACGTATCTGTAACCTGATGTTATAAAACACATTGTTGTGCATGATTTGATGAGTAAATAGTACAAGCATATAATTCAAAGTTTATCTGTTCCTTTTTCCCTAACGGGAAAAGTGATATCTTGGGCCTCTCGATTATTTGGTATTGACTTATAGTGTCGGACCTGGCCAGGACTGAATTGACGTGTTCAATTATAGTTCTTTGTCATTACAAATTGGAAATCAGGAAACAAAGTATTCGACAATGAGATTGACTCTGTTCCATGTCGTTTGTCCACATGATATCTTGCAGAACGGGGGATTATATGATCACTTATCTTAGAACACATAACTGACTGGGTCAGAGTTCGTCAGCGGCTTTGAGAGCATCAATTTGCTGATCAATTTTTGAAGTTATACTAGCAATTATAGTTATTAGACTTATTCAAGTGGGATACTGTTGGATTAGGTGTCTAAGCCCATAACTATAATTGGTATATATACTTGAATTGCTAGTAGCACAGTCCTTTTGGGTTGACCTCATAAGTAGCAACTAGACATGATGACTTTTGGAGAGAGGTTGAATTTATTATTTGAATAATAAATTGAAATAAATGATTTATTAATGTATTATGACAATAATATATTAATTAGAAATCATATTATTTAATTAATATTTAATCAGAAATTAATTGGAATTAATTTTGGGACTAAAAGAATTAATTCAAAGTGTAGGGGTTGTTTGACAATTTATTGATAGTTGAGGAATTAGGCTCTAGAACCTCCCTAGAAGGGTTGGACGAAAACATCTAGGAAGGACCTAGAATTTTCGTCCAAAGGCCTTGGATGGGAGTTCTTGGGGTGCTTATTCCTTAAGCTAAGGAATTAGGGTTTCCTCCTAAAACCCTAGCTTTGACTATAAGCTACCTCACTATATAAGGAGCCTAACCCCTTCACAATTTCGGCCACCTGAAACTCTAAGAAGAGCAGCCGAAATTTCAAGCTCCTTCCTCCTCTCTCCTCTCTCATCCTCTTGCTAAGTTTGGGTGTGATCTACTAGAGGCGTGACACTTGTGACGCTTGCTCTCAAAGTTCAAGAACACTAGGTATACATTGTTATTAAAATATAACAATTAAGGTATGTATTCTAATCCTAGTTTTATGATTTTCAAAAATAGCATATACCTCCTAGGGTTTTCCTTTTGATGTTCATTAGTTGTATGTTCAATTAGAGAAAACATAGATCCAAGAATTAGGGTTGCATGCACACATAGGGATTGTTTGTTAACTCAAAGCCCATCACTAATAAGTATCAAGTAACTGGTCAATGGATGGAGTAGTATGTTGTGAACTTAAAGGAGAGGAGTTGTGCTTGCAGGAATTGGAACATTACAGGTATTCCATGCAAGCATACTATTGCAACAATGTATGATAAGATGCAGAATGGGTCAGAATGTGGAGATCCTAAGGCTTGGGTGAACAAATGTTACTAGATTAGTACATGTAGTACTATGTATCAACACAAAATTGACCAAATTAATGGGGGGAGTATGTGGCCAAGATCCGAGTGTCCAAGCACCCTTGTCCCACAAAAACATCACAAATAGGTTTGTTGATATACATGTTTTGCATAATATGATTTGAAAATTTCACTAAGCTTGTTGATATGTACCATTACAAATTTTTTTATAGGTTGGCAAGCCAAAGAAAAAAAAAGGAAGAGGGCAGCTGATGAGCCAAGTCAAAGTACCAGTTTAAGCAGAAATTATTGACAGTCACTTGTAGCAAATGCCACAACGAAGGCCATAATGCTAGGACATGTAATGTAAGATCGTGATTTTTACCATAATTTTTTCTTTTTAAAACAATCTTTCAATAGAATATATTAGCAAAAGACTTAGTTATTTATTTCAAAACATTTTCAAATCACAACGTTACTTCATAATCAAAATTATAATTCTAATGCACTTAAAACATAACAAAAGTAAATGTTTGAAATGGTAAAACATCAAACCTGTCCAAAGTAGTATCATCAAAACCAACATAACTACCCCATAAAGTAACCCCACTCACCAATGATTAAATCCTAAGCTGCCTGCACTAATCATAAGGCAAAAAAGAGAGAAGAAACAAGTGTCAGTTCCTGTTGAGTGAGTTCATAAAGGTTGCACATAAAACATACAAACCCCAAATAGTTCAATCATTTATTTTAAGATAAAGCATAAAATGATAGATAAATACCACTTCGCACACAACTTCATACCATAGTTATTTAAGCACATATTCAACTGCATACATGCATGTATGTTCAATCGCAATTCTACCATATATAACATATATGATCAACCGTATACATATAAACAACCGCATACATATAAACGAGCACTTTTCATATATACCCAACCTTTATTAAATAACCAACCTCTTGTTATATATCAAACCTTTTATTATATAACCAACCTTTTGTTATAGATTTAACCTTTTATTATATAACCAAATTTTGTTATATATGTTGGGTTTTTGAGCATTCTAACACTCCTATGGTGTACATGCAACCCTAAATACATTGGATCTATGTTTTCTCTATTATACATGCAAATATCAATTTTCCAATGTATTGTTCTAACTAGCATAATATAAAGTACATGTAATATAATAATCTAGTAGAATTACATACCTCTTTGTTGTAGTTTGATTCCATTGAGCTCAAGAGCTTAGTGCCCCAAGTGTGACACCTCAAATGGTTCACACAACATCAAAACAACTTGGAATAACCATGAGAAGAGATACTTCACTCTAGAAATCGGCTTGCCCTCTTGTGTATGCACTAGTACGATTTCACCAACCAATGGGGTCTTTATATAGTGTGCACATTAGGGTTACACCATGTAACCCATGACATTACCCATTCCTTATGCTCCATGAGTTTTAACCTCCATGGAGTATCCATGGGTCACCACATGGGTTAAACCCAACATAATGAATCATGGATCATAAGCCCACATATATAAGAATGAATGATTTACACAATCAATCCCCATATATTTAATCAGTCTCTTTTGATCACTAAATTAATTCCAAATTAATTCTTGATCAATACTAATTAAATAATATGATTTCACATTAATACATTAGAACTTATAATATATTAATATGTCACAAATATCATCTTCTCACAAAAGGTCTATCCAAAGGTCCCGATGCCATGCAACCCAAATGGACCATGCCGGGTCGGGTCAAGTATATACCAATTATAGTTATGGGCTTAGACACTAATCCAACAGTCTCCCACTTGGATAAGTCTAATAACTATTATTGCAAGTATGACTCCAACCTGACCAACAATCGTAGCTCTTAAAAGCTGCTGTCGAACTCTGAACAAATCACTGACGCACCCATTAGATAAGTGATCATATATTCCTCCATTCTCGATATAATATGGACTGAGACATGGATTATAATCATTCTCTCTGTCCATTTGTTGTTTCCCGATTTTCGATTTATGACGACCGACTAATTGAACAAATCAAATCAGTCCAGGCTTGGCCTAGCACTTAGGGTGTGATCACTAAATCATCGAGGGGCCCACGGATATCGCTTTTATCCCTTTAAGGGTAAAAGGAATGGATAAACTTTGGCTCATATGCTTGTACTGAATACTTGTTGAATCATACACAAAGGCACGTTTTATAACATCGAGTTACCAATGCGTTTTTGTGCAATCAATGTATAACCAACTCATAGTCAACAACTCATATCTCTAGGTTTGAAGAATATAAGATATTAGGGGTGAGCATTTGGACAGGTGGACCGGACCGGACCGGACCGGACCGTTTTTTGGACCCCCGGGCCGGTTCTCAGTTCTAGGAATCCATCAAAACCAGTCCGGTTTTTTTCCCGGTCCGGTCCGGTTTTTAGCGGGTTTAGAACCGGTTGGACCCGATTTTAAACTTTTTTTTTGTAAACTTTAAACAACCATAACTCATTTGTTTTAAGTCGGATTGACACGTGGTTTTTTCCAACGTTTAATTTACAGTTTGTAGATGAAGTTAGACTATATTTTTGTTGATTTTGGTATTATATTCAATGAGTTAAAGTCTTTCAAAGTTGAGCTATCAAAATTGAAAAATTTCAGCTTTTCAGCAACGTTTTTAAAATTTTGTAATCTGTGAAAACTTTTAAACAACCATAAGTCAGTCGTTTTAAGTCGGATTGATACGCGGTTTTTTCCAACGTTTAATTTACAGTTTGTAGATGAATTTAGACTATAATTTTGTTGATTTTGGTATTATATTCAATGAGTTACAGTCTTTCAAAGTTGAGCTATCAAAGCTGAAAATTTTCAGCTTTTTAGCAGGATTTTTAAAATTTTGTAATCTGTGAAAATTTTTAAACAACCATAACTCATTCGTTTCAAGTCAGATTGACCTGCGGTTTTTTCCAACATTTAGTTTATAGTTTGTAGATGAATTTAGACTATAATTTTGTTGATTTTGGTATTATATTGAGTGAGTTACAATCCTTCAAAGTTGAGCTATCAAAACTGAAATATTTCAACTTTTTAACTATTATTTTAGACTATAATTCTGAACTTGATTTAGTTATTATTTTTAACTATTATTTTAGACTATAATTCTGAATTTTATGTATCTTTGACAGATAAATCATATAAAAGGGATCTTGGTGAACTTAATTTATATGTTAGTTGCTTTTATTTAGAAAATTAATTTTGTAAGTTATAATACTATAACATCAAGGTAGATTAGTTATGCATAAAAACGAAAATGTAATCATTTTTACAAGTTGTATCGTATCAAACCCAATAACGTATTCATTTTAACGAGTTCTATCAAACCCAAAAACTTATTTTAACGACTTGTACTCTATGCAATTAAAGTTGTACCGGTCCAAACGGTTCCAAGAACCAGAAAACCCGGACCTGGACCCGGACCCGGACACGGACACTACTCATCCGGTCCGGTCCACGGCCCACAATATTCTCCATAACCGGTCTGGTCCGGTCCGGTTCGGTCCAAATGCTCACCCCTATAAGATATTATCGTCTCATTATTCACTCGTGATAAAATTCATGAAGTGATTCAAATGAGCGTGGGTTGAATCCAATACTCAGAACTTATGAGCACTCATGAATGTTGTAGCAACTTTTGCTATGTCCAACACCTTAGACATCTACAAGCCAACTTCATGACAGTCATGCCTTAATACCTACTTCCAACGTATTATCGACTGTGGATGGTTTGGATAACTTAGTTATTCGGGAAGTCAAAACATGCAAAGTGAAACACAAGAATAATACTAATCCTATATGGCCCCAACACTTTGAGTGTAAATAAAACACCTTTTATCTAAGCACCATATTGATTACTCATTATTCATTGTATAATGTTTCGATTTACCAACTTAATACTTGAATAAAAAACAATAGTCATGCCATGCTCCAAGCATGCACACTATGTTTGTCTAAACAATAGTTATGCCATACTCCAAATATGTACACTATGTTTGTCTTATGATCCTTACTTTATGAAACAGATCAATTGACAATATTTCAATGATGCTCATTTCACAATCCCAATCCTTATTGTAAATGTAAGAATACCAAACTCTTGCCATTTACTATAATCTATTAGATTCTAAACTTATATGCAATGATCCCCTTGCAATGAATATGCACACAAGTCACAAAGACTTGGCAACATACATTACAAAGTATTCCAATGGAGAGCAATTCCATGGAAACGAAGTCTCACATTCAAAGTACATTCCTTTGAACACCCTACTTGCATTAAGTTCTCTAATCTTACACAGATTCAAAGAATAACTTCCACCTATGGAGACAATTCCATATTCTCATTTTGAATATCACTTCTAAACAAGAGTTGCCTCCTTTCAGAATATGTCAATATGGTCCTATCTCTACACTTCCAATTATCCATGAGCAACCAATCTTTGGCAAACCTCAGATTGTCCTCGACAATTGCTTAATCATTTTAGTCAAATCCAGTTCTATTCATTTTTCCTTCTTAACGCCCTAGGCATTTGGAAAATTTAGAATGGATAAATATTATAGCACATGTAATCGATCCTATACCCGAAGCATATGGTACCCGATTCATGCTATAAAATTTTTTATTTGCCATGTTCTCAAAATTCGAACTATGAAGAGGGATGCCGTAATCATATTCGAATTTTGAGAATGCAACATATATAGAATTTCCTTATGTTGAACCATTCCAACATAACATCCATATATATCCTTGACTAAAGTTGATTAAAATCTCAATCTAAGCTTTTAGAATTGGAATGAAGTATAAATCCTCTCCCTTAATTATAGCAAAACAACTTTTCAAAGCGAATTGAACCTTTTGTTTTCTATAATTAACTTTGCTAACTTGCAACACTAACCATAATAATCATGCTCCCACTAGCACAATGATTATTATCTTACTAGCACAACACTTATGCTCCCACTAGCTTTGACATGTACTTAGAGATCAACTGGACTTCTAGAAATCAATACATTATTGACTTTCTTGCCAAAGTTCAGATTTATGATACAAGATTGCTTTGATAAGACTTTATCAAAATCATACACCTTTCCTTAGATAGCTCATATGTTTGTCTAGACCTATTGCCATTCTCACTAGTTAGTGTGCCGGTTAACCACACACGCTCCACTAACGACATGAGAATGCAAATATCACAATTGCTATCTACTTAAAATCTACTTAGTGAAAGCGTTTCCTCACCATCATTTTCATGAATCGGAGAGAAACCTTATGACACTTAGATTTTTTTATGGTGTATGTATTCCTATCCATGTGAATTTGTCAAAAACATAATCACAAGACAGGGTTAGTGACAAACCCAAAATCATATGGACTGAACTTGTTCAATCTTAATTTCTTGCCACTTGGCAGCTCAAGGGCCTACCATTTTTTCCACATTGTTATGCAAACAATTGAGAACTCATAGAACTCACAAGCATAGTCAACTTTAACTGGAATAAGCACAGAAATAAGAATATGTCAACACGGTAGGTTACAAACTTCAAGTCGTGGGCTAGTGATTAACAATACTCTTGATTAGTTCTTAAAACTTTCTCAAGATCTTTTAAGACTCCCACTGACCTCTTGGCATATAAGATTCTCTTGTCAAGAACCATTCCTTGACAAAACAAATATTCAAGAGTTAGTGCAGATTCTTATCAAGTTAAACACTTTATACAATTGGTCTTAGTTGGTCTTTGTTTTATCCAAGACATCACAACTAACCAACTTCAAATGTACAAGAATAGGAAACATCTTACTCTACATTTGACAAGTGTTATAAACTTTCTAAAGATTATGTCACTCAAGTTACAATCTTAGAGTATGACTCTAAGATTTGATTTTGGAACGAAGTATGATTTATCTTTTGATTTAACCATTTCAATAATTCATGATTCCTCTCCTTAGCCAAACAAATGCACTAAGGTGTCCTTAGAGGATCAATTGTGATATGGTTTCATAATCACCAAGATAACCATAAACCAAGATACTTAAGCACTCTGTCACCTTTTCAGATTGGAGAAACTTTTATCTTTCTGCCTAATTTGATTCTTCTCATTCGTTCTGCCATACATTGAAACTTTTCCAATGTTTCATAATTACACTTAAACTTGTAAGTATAACCATATTTACTAAACTTTAGTAAATCATGACGAATAATCTTATCATTCCTTGTGGTCGACTTGACCAGCACACAACCAAGTGTACCCAATCCTTTAGTCCATCACTTGACTCACATATACATGTGAGCAAGGACTTAGTCTTAATTTCCCAAAGATGAAAATTCTCATTCATCACACAATATAACTTGCATGATTCCAAGTTTCTATCCAACTGAAACTTGGGTGATGAGAATTTTTCCTTATTTGGTAAATTATGACACTACCACAAATGAAAGACTCAAATCCATTTTCCAATATTTCTTATCAATGGAAACATATAAACAACAATTTTTCACAAATGTCATTGTAAGGATACTTAAAATAAATGAAAACCTTTTCTTTTATTTTTAAAACTTGCGGAAAAATCTTATCCTTACAATGCAAATACATATGAAAAACATGTTGTTGTCTATTCCTAAGCAATATATCATAACTCTTAAGCAGCAACTCAAAATTCTGATCATCGATCCATGCGATCGAGATCCATCTTAGCGATCAGATGAGCATATTCTTTCTTTAGGTTTCCTTTGGTTCTTCCAAAACATCATATTGTAATTTACATTACATAATGTATTAAGAATCTCCAAAAGAGACTTCATAGAGTTAGATAATGGACTTTACCTGAAGCAAAGTCAAACTTTTTGACTTTTGCCATCCTTATGAACTTTTCAGGTAAATTCGGCAGCTTCGCAACCAATGTCCCTTCCTTTGGCAAAAGAAACATATGGACCTTTTGGAAATGGTACACTTGATTGTCTCAGACTTAGCCTTTATCTTTACCATTGGTCAAATGACTTGACCATGGCCAATCCCTTTCTATTGGGAAGAGAAAGCTTTTCTGGACTTCCAATGTCACCATTGTCAATGTCCAAATAGGTTTGGGAAGTAGATCTTCCAATCTAATTTGCTTTACCAATGCTCCAAATCATTGCTGATTTAGCAGCATCAAGCAAATAAGTAAGATCACTAAGGGTTATGTCGTGATCTGTCATCAGGGAGTGACTGAAGTACCAAGTCAACAACCAGCTACCTCGAGACTTCAACACCCGACTCTCCCGGCTTGCCAATATGTGACTTAACCTCCAATATGTAAGAACATATAGTCTTTGCTTGCCAATAGGGATTGAGTGACTTAGAACTTTTCAAGTCTTGAAACTTGTGGGATAGGGATAATTATTGGAGGAAGTGGAGGAAGTGAAGCATGATTTCCAGTCCCATTAATGCACAACAAAGAGATTAATCTTTCACCTTGATTGCCATGTGGGATATCATCTTCATTAGGAAGGCTTGTTCCTAAAGATTTGGGAAGACCGTAGTTATCTGAAATAGACATTTATGAGGGAGAAATTCAAGTTTAGTTGATTTAAGTCCTTAATATAACACCCAATATGAAGTATTAAGGCTAGGACCCAACAAACTATTTATAACTGGAAAAGGGATGCCGTAATCCAAGTTATAAAATATTTGAAGGTAGGTAAATGACGATTTACCAATTTCCACCATGAAAAACAAAATAAATTATTAAGTTTTAATTAGATTGAAACTCCTAGATCTTTTGAGATTCATTGAACTTTCAATGGCATGTTTAAATCTCGATTGTGCCCTCTCAAGTTTGTGACTGGGATGCCGAGGATCACAAACAAGGTGTGAATAACCATGCAAATTTACTTGGTACCCTTAACTTTATCATCTAATTGATGTGCCGGTTAACCACACGCGCTCCACCAATCTATGATAAACATTATGTTACCCTTTGCCACACATTGTCAGTCCCATGTTAGTGTGCCGGTTAACCACACACGCTCCACTAACGACTTAACAAAGGTGCAAAGTGCAATTTTATGGGTTAGTACCTTTTCACATTTTCCTAAGTAACTAAGATTGAGAATTTATAAGTGTTTAGTTACTTAGTATTTATCATTATACTTTTAATGAAGGGAGAATTAAAGTCCTTATCCTACCCGTTCGGCTAACGACCCTCCACCAGTCAAGGAAGCGGTGGGTGAGAGTAGACACCCATTAAACTGCCATTTTATAGGCAGTAACCTTATACCCCCCTTATTGACCGGCTTCGTGAATGAGGCCTACTAACGGTAAGATTGACTTTATCTTATACATATCTATATAATTAAAATTATAATAATAGTATAAGAGTTGAATTTTAAACTTTTAAAATTCTTGGGTTTGATTTGGAATTAAAGCATTCATAAGCAAAACTTTACAAATTCCAAAACTTGAGGGCAAGTATTGAAACTTTTCAAAACTCCTGGATTTTCATAACTTATGAGTTTAATTAAAGTTTTAAAAACTTTAATGAAGAGACTCTTGAACATCCATAACTTGAGGACAAGTTATGAAGTCCATAAAACTATTTATGAAAAAAAGACTCTTCATTTTGTAACCTATGGCACTTTTATGAGTTTTAAGATTCATAAATGTGACTTTTCATATAACTTGAGGACAAGTTACAAAAACACATTTTATGAACTACTTTTAGATCAATTTGGATTGAAAACAACTAACACATAATTTGTTCATTAATCTAAATTAACTCATAGAACAAGGTGACACAAAAAACTTGGTAATACATAACTTGAGGACAAGTTATGGGGTCCATACAATGTCATTAAGATCAAGAATTACACTAACAAACAATTTGCACATAATTCCTATGATCTACCAGAACTCATAAGCATGAACAATCCATATCAACAATTTTCAAGAATCATATAAACATATATAAAACTTGAAACTTTGATAATAACTTTGAAATTGGTTTACCATAATCATTACCACATTAAAAAAACAAGTTTATAAGTTCAAAAACAACTTAGGGTAATGATTCTAGACCAATTACAGCACCAAAACTCGAAGATATGCTGTCAGGGGGTCCAACTCGTCGAGTGCATGAACCAATTTGACGAGTTGGATGAATTTAGGCATGGAATCGGCGAGTCAGCTGTCCCGATAGAATACAAACTTCGATTTTCAGCAATTTGCATCAAGTATAAGTGAAAACAAGCCTTGGCTCTGATACCACTGTTGGGTTTTTGAGCATTCTAACACTCCTATGGTGTACATGCAAACCTAAATACCTTGGATCTATGTTTTCTCTATTATACATGCAAATATCAATTTTCCAAGGTATTGTTCTAACTAGCATAATATAAAGTACATGTAATATAATAATCTAGTAGAATTACATACCTCTTTGTTGTAGCTTGATTCCATGGAGCTCAAGAACCTAGTGCCCCAAGTGTGACACCTCAAATGGTACACACAACATCAAAACAACTTGGAATAACCATGAGAAGAGATACTTCACTCTAGAAATCGGCTTGCCCTCTTGTGTATGCACTAGTCCGATTTCACCAACCAATGGGGTCTTTATATAGTGTGCATATTAGGGTTACACCATGTAACACATGACTTTGCCCATTTCTTATGCTCCATGGGTTTTAACCTCCATGGAGTATCCATGGGTCACCACATGGGTTAAACCCAACATAATGAATCATGGATCATAAGCCCACATATATAAGAATGAATGATTTACACAATCAATCCCCATATATTTAATTAGTCTCTTTTGATCACTAAATTAATTCCAAATTAATTCTTGATCAATACTAATTAAATAATATGATTTCACATTAATATATTAGAACTTATAATATATTAATATGTCACAAATATCCTCTTCTCACAAAAGGTCTATCCAAAGGTCCCGATGCCATGCAACCCAAATGGACCATGTCGGGTCGGGTCAAGTATATACAAATTATAGTTATGGGCTTAGACACTAATACAACAATATATTCAACATTTTATTTTATCTATCCAAACGTATTATAGACAAGTGTCCCTTAGTGCTACCTAACCCAAGAGAAACACCCCGTTCACTTCTTGTGTGCACAACCAGTCGAGTGCTCTAAGTGGCTCATGACTTCCACCCGAAACACAAAATTTGGTGGTTGTCGAGGCCAACAAAATAAATACCCTTAATATTGTGCACAAAAATAGAGTATAATGGTAAAGGGGTCGTATCCATGGAGATTGATTCAATTTTATAACTCTATGTAAGTCTCTTTGTTTAAGCACTTGTGAAATAAAAATAAAAGTAAAAATGGGGGTTTAAATCTTTTTTTGGTTGTTTTGACAAAACTAAAATTATACTAGAATGTAGAAATTGCGAATAAACAAGTAAAAGGTTTGATTTGAATTAATGAAGGGAAGTTAGTTGACAATGGAATTTACCACATGGATTTCTTAGTTAACTTATCATTAGACAATATGGTGCAATACTTGTGATTTTATTTAACTTTGCTATAGAAATTCATAAGCATAAATCACCTTAACTCTTCTTTATTATTAAAATGGCTAGAGAAGCTCATAACACATTTCCAAAATCAAAGTCACAAAACTAATGAAACATGTAATTTTGTGAAAGTCAATTATCATTAAGTTTTAAGAGTCACAAAGTCCAAAAGATAATCAAATACTTGTTGGATTAATGTCTAAGTCCATAACTATAATTGGTAAGACTTGACCCGACCCGGCATGGTCCATTTGGGTTGCATGGCATCATGCATTTGGATAGACTATAATGAGAGAAATAACACTTAAGGTTGGTTAATATATTATAAGTTCTAATATATTAATAAGGTTATTTAATTAGTATTGATCAAGAACTAATTTGGAATAAATTAAGTGATCAAAAGGAGACTAATTAAATATATGGGTTGATTGTGTAAATCATTCATTCTTATATATGTGGGCTTGTGATCCAAGATTCCTTATGTTGGACTAAGTCCATGGGGTGACCCATGGATACTCCTTGGAGATTAAAATCCATGGAGCATAAGGAATCGGTAAAGTTATGAGTTACATGGTGTAACCCTAATAGCCACCATATAAAAGAATCTCATGGCTCAGGAAATCGTGCACTAATGTGTGAGTGTGAGGGCTAGACGATTTCAAGGAGTGTTCAAGTTTCTCTCAAGTTATTCCAAGTGTATTTGGTGTTGTGTGAACCATTTGATGTGTCACACTTGGGGCACTAGACACTCAAGCTTCATGAAGACATTCTACATCAAAGAGGTATGTATTCTATCTTGTTATATTTATTATTTTGTATGCTAGATTAGGATAATACCTTGGATGTTCATAATTGTATGTATAATAGACAAAACATAGATCCAAGGTATTTAGGGTTGCATGTACACTTAGGAGTGTTAGAATGCTCATAGCCCAACAGTGGTATCAGAGCCTAGGCTTGTTTTCTTGTTATACTTGCAAAAGTAGCTGAAAAATCGAGTTGGATGCATATATTCGATTGTTTTGGCTGGAATTGGACTAGGAACATTACCCTAAGATGTTTTTGGACTTATAAACTTGTTTTTGATGTGGTAATGTTCATGCTAATCCAATTTCTAAGATAATTGTCATAATTTCAAGATTTGTATTAGTTTGTATGTTCATGCTAATTTCTTGAAGATTGATGATTTGAATTATCTTGTTCTTATGAGGTTCTTAGATTAATAGAAAAGTTGTGTGAAATAGTTGTTTTCAATCCATTTTAATCTAAGAGTTGATTCCAAAGTGTGTTTTTGTAACTTGTCCTCAAGTTATATGAAAAGTCACATTTAAGAATCATAAAACTCATAAAAGTTGGCAAAGGTTACAAAATGAAGAGTCTAGTTCTAATTAAATGGTTTTATGACTCCATAACTTGTCCTCAAGTTATGGAGGTTCAAGAGTCTCTTCATTAAATTAAAAAAAAAATG
The DNA here is from genome assembly GCF_052849685.1 of Lactuca virosa. NCBI lineage: Eukaryota > Viridiplantae > Streptophyta > Magnoliopsida > Asterales > Asteraceae > Lactuca > Lactuca virosa. The sequence goes on from NC_136426.1 coordinate 55,324,049, forward strand.
TAACCTTAATTAGTTCCATAAGTTACAATAAAAAAAAGTTATTTTTTTTATTAATTAGTTTAAAGTCTTCCATAACTTGTCCTCAAGTTATGGAACTTGAAGAGTTTTTTATTTTTTTTTTATATTTTTTTAAATAAAACTACTTTAAACTCATAAGTTATGGAATTAATTAGTTTTGAATAGTTTCAAAACTTGCCCTCAAGTTTTGGAATTTGAAAAGTTTTCACTTATGAATACTTTAATTCCAAGTTAGCCCTTAGAATTTTAAAAGTTAAAATTCAACCCTTATACTTTATAATATTATAAGTTAATAATATTTATATATATGTATAAGAGTAAAGTCAGTCTTACCGTTAGTAGGCCTCATTCACGAAGTCGGTCTATAAGGGGGGTATAAGGTTACTGCCTATAAAATGGCAGTTTAATGGGTGTCCACTCTCACCCACCGCTTCCTTGACTGGTGGAGGGTCGTTAGCCGAACGGGTAGGACAAGGACTATAATTCTCCTTTCATTAAAAGTATTAATGATAACTACTAAGTAACTAAACTCTTATTAATACCCAATCTTAGTTACTTAGGAAAATGTGAATTTGGTGCTAACCCATGAAATTACACTTTGCACTTTGCTTAAGTCGTTAGTAGAGCGTGTGTGGTTAACCGGCACACTAACCTGGACTTAACAAGGTAGGCAAAGGGTAACTTAATATTTATCATAGTATCGGTGGAGCGTGTGTGGTTAACCGGCACACTGATTAAGGGGTAAATATTAAGGGTACCAAGTATATTTGCATGGTTATTCACACCTTGTTTTGTGATCCTCGGCATCCCAGTCACAAAACCTGAAGGGCACACTCGAGATTGAAACATGCCTTTGAACAGTTCAATGAATCTCAAAGATCTAGGACTTTCAAATCCAATTAAAACCTAATAAATTATTTCGTTTTTCATGGTGGAAATTGGTGAATCGTCATTCACCTACCTTCAAATATTTTATAGCTTGGATTACGGCATCCCTCTTCTAAGTTATAAAATAGTTAGTTGGGTCCTAGCCTTAATATTTCATATTGGGTGTCATATTAAGGACTTTAAATCAACTATCTTGAATATCTCCCAAAAAGATGTCTGGTCTAGACATTTATGATCTTCCCAAATTTCTTGAAACAAGCTTTCCTAAATGAAGATGATGTCCCATGGATATCATACTTCTTTTACCTCCTCCAATTATTCTCCCTAACCCACAAGTTCCTAAAACGTTTAAGGTCACTCAAGCCCTATTGGCAAGGCAAGGTCTAGGTGTGATCACATCTTGGAGATGTAGTCACATATTGACAAGCCGGGAGAGTTGGGTGTCAAAGTCTTGAGAAAGTTGGTGGCTCAACTACTTTCTAAGTCACATAGTGAGTTCTTTTGGGAATCCTATGAAACAGACTAAGACAAGACCCTTAATGATCTTATCTATTTGCTAAGATCAACTTCCTAAAACGCTATGGACATTGACTATGATGACATTGGATATCCAGTAAAGCTCTCTCTTCCCAATGGAAAGGGATCGCCCATAGTCAACTCGGTTGACCCAATGGTAAAGAGAGAGGCGAAGTCTGAGATAGTCCCATTATCAAGGGTCCATAGGTAACTATTGCCAAAGGAAGGGGCATTGGTTACGAAGCTGCCAAATTTACCTAAGGATGTTAAAGTCAATAAGTTTGGCTCTACTTCAGGTAAAGTCCATTGTCTAACTCTATTAAGTACATGCTGATTCTGATCGCGAAGATGGATTTCAATCGCATGGTTCGGTGATCAGAATTTTGGGCTATTACTTAAGAGTTATGATATTTATATTGCTTAGGAATAGATAACAAGAAGGTTTTCATATGGATTGTAAGGATAAGTTTTTCCGCAAAGTTTTAAAATAAAAGAAAAAAGGTTTTGATTTTATTTATTTTAAGTATCCTTACAATGGCATTTATGAAAAGTTGTTGCTTATAAGATTCCATTGATAGCAATATTGGAAAAATGGATTTGATTCTTTCGGTTGTGGTAGTGTCTAATATTACCAAATAAGGAAAGATTCTCATCACCCAAGGTTCAATTGGACCGAAACTTGGAATCATGCAAGTTGTATAGTATGATGAATGAGAACTTTCAGCTTGGAAAATTAAGACTAATTCCTTATGTGAATAAGGAAAGGACTAAGGGATCGAGTACACATTCTTGTGCATTGGTCAAGTCCACCACAAAAGATCAAGAAGACTATTCGTCATGATTTACTTATGTGCAGTAAATATGGTTATACTTATAAGTTTAAGTATAAGTCTGTAGCATTGGAGAAGTTTCAATGTGAGACAGAACGAATAAGAAGAATCAAAGTATGGCAGAAAGATAAAAGTTTCTCAAATCTGAAAAGATGGGAGAGTACTTTAGTATCATGTTTATGATCATCTTAATGGTTAAGATACCTTATCACAATTGGTCTTCTAAAGTCATCTTAGTGCATTCTTATGACAAAGAAGAGGAGTCATGAATTGTTGAAATGGTTAAATCAAAAAAGATGAGTCATACTTTGTTCCAAAACAATTCTTAGAGTCAAACTCCAAGATTGTAACTTGAGTGACATATCTTAAAGAGGGTTTGTTAACACTAGTTAAATGTAAGAGTAAAAGGTTATCTACTCTTGTACATTTGAAATTGGTAAGTTGTGATGTTTTGTATAAAACAGAGACCAACTTAGGCCAATTGTGTAAAGTGTTAGTCTTGATAAAGAATCCACACTATCTCTTGAATATTTGACAAGGGAGTCTTATATGTCAAGAGGACAGTGGGAGTCTTAAAGCTCTTGAAAGTTTCAAGACTTAATCAAGAATAAAACCTAAAGTCCTTCACTAGCACACGACTTGAGGTTTATAACCTATCGTGTTGAAATTTTTGTGCCTATTCAAGTTAGCTTTGCATAGGAGTTCTGAGAGTTCTCAATTGGTTGCACAACTACTTGGAAGCAATGGCAGTCACCTGAGCTACCAAATGGCAAGAATTTAAGATTGCACAAGTTTAATCAATATGAGTTTGGATTTGTCATTATCCTTGTCTTGTGACTATGGTTTTGACGATTCACATGGATAAGAACACATACACCATAAAATCTAAGTGTCATAAGGTTTCTCTCCGATTCATGAAAATGATGGTGAGGAAACACTTCCACCAAGTAGATTTGAAGCAGATGGCAAAAGGTCTAAACAATTGAGACTATGATTACGACATCCCTTTTCATAGTTCTGAAATTGTTTAGACACACATGCATGCTATCTAAGGAAAGGTGTATGATTTTGATAAAGTTTTATCAAAGCATCTCGTATCAGAAATCTGAACTTTGGTAAGAAAGTCAATAAAGTATTGTTTTCTAGAAGTCTAGTTGATTTCTGAGTACATGTCAAAGCTAGTGGGAGCATAAGTGTTATGCTAATAATCATCATGTTAGTGGGAGCATGATAATTATTGTTAGTGTTGCAAGTTAGCAATGTTAATTATAGAAAACAAAAGTTTCAATTCGTGAGGCTGCAGGAATTGAAAAAGTTGTTTTGCTATAATTAAGGGAGAGGATATACTTCATTTCAGTTCTAAAGGCTTAGATTGAGACCTTAATCATCTTTAGTCCAGAATATATATATGAATTTCATGTTGGATTGGTTCAACTTAAGGAAATTCTATATATTGCGTTCTCAAAATTCGATTATGATTACGACATCCCTCTTCATAGTCAAATTTTGAAAACATGGCAAATAAAAATATTGTAGCAAAAGACTGGTCTAGAATCATGTCTTTATGTGAGACATCATGAATCGTGTACCATTTGCTTTGGGTACAGGATCGATTGCATGTGCTATAATATTTGTCATTTCTAAATTTTTCCAAATGCCCAAAGGCATTAAGAAGGGAAAAGGTCTAGAATTGAATATGACTAAAATGATTAAGCAATTGTCGAGGACAATATGAGGTTTACCAAAGATTGGTTGCTCAGGGACAGTTGGAAGTATAGTGCTAATTTTGGAAGGACCAAATTGACATATTCTGAAAAGAGGCATCTCTTATTCAGAAGTGATAGTCAAAATGAGAATATGGAGTTGTCTCCATAGGTGGAAGTTATTTATGTAAGATTAGAAAACTTAATGCAAGAAGCATGTCCAAAGCAATGTACTTTGAATATGAGACTTAGTTTCCATGGAGTTGATCTCCATTGGAATACCTTATAATGACTGTTGACAAGTCTTTGTGACTTTGTACATATTCATTACAGGAGGGTCAGTGCATATAAGTTTAAAATCTAAACAGATTTCGATAACTGATAGGAATTTGAAATTCTCACATTTTTCGATAAGGATTTGGGAGTGTGAAATTAGAATCATTGAAATTATTTTTAATTGGTTTATTTCACAAAGTAAGGATCATAGACAAACATAGAGTGCATACTTGGTGTATGGCAAAGCTATTGTTCAAGAAAAACATAGTGTAAATGCTTGGAGCATGGGACAACTAGTGTTTTTAATTCAAGTATAAAGTTGATAAAACCGAAACAATGAATAATGAGTAATCAGTATGGTGATAAATAAAAGTCTTTATTTATATTCATAGGGTTTGATACCATATTTGATTCATTTATTCTTGTGTTTCACTTTGCATGTTTTGACTTCCAGAATAACTAAGTCGCTCTTCTTAAATGATTAAGTTATTCAAACCATCCACAGTCGGTCATATGTTGGAAGTAGATATGAATCAAGACTGTCATGGGTTGGTTTGTAGAGGTCCAAGTTGGTGGACAAAGTGGTGCTACAACACTCATGAGTGCTCATAAGTTCTGAGTATTGGATTCAACCCATGCTCATTTGAATCACTTCATGGATTTTATCACGAGTGATCATGAGACGATAATATCTTATATTCTTAAAACCTAGATATATGAGTTATTACTATGAGTTGGTTATACATTGATTGCACGAAAACGCATTGGTAACTCGATGTTATAAAACGTGCCTTTGTGTATGATTCAACAAGTAGTAGAACAAGCCATATGAGTCGAAGTTTATCCATTCCTTTTACCTTCGGGATAAAAGCGATATATGTGGGCCCCTCGATGATTTAAAGATGATACATGTGAGTGCTTGGCCAAGCCAGGACTGATTTGATTTGTTCAATCAGTCAGTCATCATGAATTGGAAATCGGGAAACAACAAATGGACAGAGAGAATGATTGATAATCCATGTCTCAGTCCATATGATATCTAGAATGGAGGAATATATGATCCCTTATCTAATGGACAAGTCATTGACAAAGGTCAGAGTTCATCGACAAGGTCAGAGTTCGACAGAAGCTTTTGAGAGCTACGATTGCTGATCGGTTCCTGAAGTCATACGCAATAATAGTTTTAGACTTATCCAAGTGGGAGACTGTTGGATTAATGTCTAAGTCCATAACTATAATTAGTAAGACTTGACCCGACCCGGCATGGTCCATTTGGGTTGCATGGCATCATGCATTTGGATAGACTATAATGAGAGAAATAACACTTAAGGTTGGTTAATATATTATAAGTTCTAATATATTAATAAGGTTATTTAATTAGTATTGATCAAGAATTAATTTGGAATTAATTAAGTGATCAAAAGGAGACTAATTAAATATATGAGTTGATTGTGTAAATCATTCATTCTTATATATGTAGGCTTGTGATCCAAGATTCCTTATGTTGGACTAAGTCCATGGGGTGACCCATGGATACTCCATGGAGGTTAAAATCCATGGAGCATAAGGAATGGGTAAAGTTATGAGTTACATGGTGTAACCCTAATAGCCACCATATATAAGAATCCCATGGCTCAAGAAATCGTGCACTAATGTGTGAGTGTGAGGGCTAGACGATTTCAAGGAGTGTTCAAGTTTCTCTCAAGTTATTCCAAGTGTATTTGGTGTTGTGTGAACCATTTGAGGTGTCACACTTGGGGCACTAGGCACTCAATCTTCATGAAGACATTCTACATCAAAGAGGTATGTATTCTATCTTGTTATATTTATTATTTTGTATGCTAGATTAGGATAATACCTTGGATGTTCATAATTGTATGTATAATAGAGAAAACATAGATCCAAGGTATTTAGGGTTGCATGTACACTTAGGAGTGTTAGAATGCTCATAACCCAACAATACTTACATTATCATTGTAGAGGAAATACTTCCATGGCTTAAATGAAATGAAAACAAACAAAGAAACCATTTGTTGCTTACTAATTTGAGGGTGCATTACTAAACCAATAAATGAGTCAACAAAATAAATATTCATTCATCCATGCTCATGATCTAAGAAAAACAAACATAAAAAGATGTTTAACTAGAAAACATTTCCATAGATTTCAAACACAAATTCATACGAAATCTTCAAAGTAACTAATCATCCATGAGTTAAACCAATATCAACCAAAGATAAACGTAGCCTAACATGGGTAAGATTAAATAAAATAAAGATAGTTTAGAAATACCAAACATTGTTCAATATGAAAGATGAAAATATCCACCAATTTCCAAAATGCTCTTGAGAGTAAAAGTCTTGTTCTTGACAAGAGTTTTCTCCTTTTTCTCCAAGACATATCCAGTCAAATATGCTGAAAAATCAGATATAAAAGTTGTCCAAAAAGTATCCCACAAAACTTCCCAAAGTAGAGGCAAGATGCAAAAATCTGGATTCTTCACCGAACGATCCACGTGGACTGTTTGTAGATCCATGCGGACCGCGTGTAAGTGCAGATTGGGTCAATTTGGCCCAATTTTTAATGAGCTTCCTTCTTCATTGCTTCTTGTCTTGATCCAACCCAAATGCAAGGATCTTGATAGCCCAAATATGTCTTCTAAACTCTTTCAAGATGGTTCATTGCTCCTTTGATCTTTCAAAGCTCATATCTTCCTCTCATCATCATCATTATTCATTCAAGGTTAATTCCATTCCTGTCCCATCTTCTTTTTAACACCAAGCCCGATTGTCTTCTTTCTTTTCAATCCAAATCCAGGAGTTCCATAGTTTAGCCATAAGTACCGTAAGCTTCCCGCATTCAAGGTCCCGCCTTCCGCCATCCTCCTTGTTGAATAGTCTTCGATAAATCCTGCAATTAATCTCAAAACACTAGAAATTACCCAATGAAGATGAAAAAAAAGAGGGAAAATATGCATGAAGATTAACTAAAATGAGATAGAATGAGCTAAAATAAACTAGGAAAAGAAGTAATAAAATGAAGCTATCGAATCACCCCAAGCATAAACCTTACTTGTCCTCAAGTAAGATAAGACTAAAATGAACTCGGGATGAAGTAACCTAAAAAGAAAAAAAAATAATGAACATCTTATGTAGAAATTCATGACCACGCGCTTAAAATAAAAACATATAATCCATTTTTAGAGATAAGAATTTCTTTAAGGGACGAGCCTTTGCTACACTTCTAGCAAGGGACACATGTTGAACGAGATACAAAGCAACCAGGCATACTTCATTAATATGGGTCATGTGACATTGTTTCGCAGTACGATCTAGCCCACAAGCCATAAGAAAGTGTTCCCCGTTTAGAATGTTCCTTACTCCCCACAACTTCCATCCATGCCAAGGAATAAAACCTAGAAAAAGATAACTCGGGCCAAAAATGTTAAGGAACGAGTTATGTACAAAGGTTGACAAAACTACAATCATCTAGAAGTATAAGTGCTCATACCAAAATGAGATTCATGTAAAGTGAAGAATCGAGCACGTGATGAATAAAGGGCGCCATTATAGTTGCCTACAAAAGATGAAATTTAAACTAGAAATACATCAAAATAGAAACGAGCTACATAAAATAAAATCCAAAATAATCTAAACATCTAATGAATGAAAAATGGATGCAACTCCTTGTCCCGACGTTTTTAATATACATATTTTTTTCTTTTTTCTTTTTTTTGGCTCACTTTTTGGTTTACCAAGGCGTTTTACATAGGTTTCATCAAGTAAAAATACAAAGCACAACTATATACAAACCATAAGTGACATCTAAATCTGACCCAAATAAAAAGCTAAACGACAAAATCAAGCAAAGCTAAGCATAACCAAACAGATGCTAAATTCGGATCAAATGGGAAAAATATGTATATATCATAAGGTGATGTGATACGATATGAAATACACTAGACAGACATTAAGGATCTTAATATAGCACAATCTAGTTCTTATTCCTTTCTTTGGGGTTTGATTGTGGTTTGTAAGGAACATGCAAGTGAGGAATTAATCGGCTTGAGACTAAGTTGTCCCTCTACTTATTCCACACTTGACATAAGTCGATTCTTCGGAATAACTACTTGCAATCTCTCCCCACATATATATAAAGGAAGATGATAACTGAAAGTCCCTATGAGCGATTCGTATTTTTTATGTGAGTTTCTAAAAGAATTGTTATTAAGATGTGTCGAGTCTTTCAAGTAAAGATGTTCGGGGATGAGAATATAGAGATATTAAAGATGCATGCATGATGATGTCCTAGGTTAAATGTCATTCTAAAATAAAAATGAAAAAAAAAGAAAATAAAACCCTTTTTGGAGTTTTTGTGTAAAAAAATGAATGCAAATTATTTAATGACTAGTATATTATGCAACCAAACTAATATGCATGCAAAAGTAAAAGTAAAAGGAAATACCCCACCCCAAGCTTAGAAATAAGCATTGTCCTCAATGCTTGGGGAAGGGTGAAGTACCTAATTCGGGGGGTCGGGAGGAGGATAGGGGTATTGGTATTGCGGGTAAGTGTAAGGGTAAGGTGGAGGGGGATAAGGATGAGTAGGGGTAGGGTATGGAAATGTGGGAGGAAGCGATAGGTTCTCGAAATGTTTTTGAGATTGGTGCCAACTTCACATATGATGTATCTGTTGTGAAATGATTTGGTTGGAGATACAAAGAGCATCGAATCGTTTGGCAAAATTAAGGGAGATGGTAATATCCTGGGGGCACTTTTGGCTGCGTTTGTTTGGGATCATGGGCAGGCTCATCGTCAAACTCGTCATCGATGTTCATCTCGTCTTGAGGAAGGACTTCTTCCTCACGAATCGTTTGGGTGATGGTCCTCTCGAGTCTCAATTGATTGTGATCATGATGAGTGAAGTTGGAGACTCTAGGATTGGGAAGAATGAGATACTTGGCCCCTTGAGGACAAAACCATGTGAAGCCACATCCACTCTGTCAGCGGATTTTATGCATGTTTGTTAGAACTCGAACATCCAAAAGATTCTTGTCGTCTACGGGAGTGGAGTCTTCTGGGAACTCGATCTTGAGACGGCGGGCTAAAAGAGTGACAAATCCTCCTATGGAAATATCACCAGATGTTGTAGCTTTCACGCTGACTTACTTGTAGAAAAAGAACGGAGCGAAATCTGGAATGGGAGGGTTTTCATGCCTTGTCATGAACTAAAGGAAAAAGTTCAATCTTTGTAACTTGACTAGATTCTTTCCGGGTGAATGATGGAGGTTTCCTTGTCGCGACTGGCACAAGAAAAAAATACCACCGGTGATCTCTGTCCAAAATATCTTATGTTCAAACTCAGAAGGTAATGTATCGGAGGTCAAAAAGCTGTTCGTTGATGGCAATCCCATGATGCCATTGATCCTCTCGAAATCAAGAAGGGTCGGTTCCCCCATAAGTTGGAATCTAACTTTTCTTGCCTCGATGTTTAAACCACAGTCATCAAGGATCTCTCTAGTAGGAAGCTGGTATGTATGAGCCACGAGGTTGAGAATATTCTCTCATCCGATATTACAAAACAATTAGCCAACCCCGTCGAGAAATCCCAATTCAGTGAGGGTGGTTGTGCAAACAAACTTGGTTGAAGCAACCTTCCTAGGTAAACGTTTTTGTAGTTCTCGATTGCTTTCTTGTCCCGGAACATTGGAATGTTCGGTTCAACATTTCCCTAGCCGGGGCTTTTCCTCGTTCGACAGTCGAGCATTTCCTTGAGGTGGGCATAACTACCCTGCAATAAAATTTCAAACCCAAGTATACCAACAATCCAAATAGATAGTGATTTAATCCAATTCAAACCAATTGACTCCGTACAAACTTCTAAATGGATCACCAAACCAATTCACAATATGATTGCTATACCTATTTGATGCAATTTAAACTAAAATAACATTTTCAATATTTATGAAAATTATCTAAATTCAAGGAAAGAGTGTACCCGTCGCTGTTTACGAATTCTAAAAATCTAAAATGCGTGCGAAAATCCAGAATTCAAAATTCTTGCAAACCCGTACCCCAAGCTTGAAGCTTTGCCTAGTAACTCATGAGAAAGAGTTCTCCATGAAAACTCAAGAAATCCAGCAAGATTTTAAAAATCTGGTGAAATTTTCCAGTGAGCTGCGAGAGATATTTTTGGTGGGGTTTGTAGCCTAGACCAAGGGGAACACAATGGTGGTGTCGAAATTCCAAGAGGCGGCCGGAGATGGCTAGAAAATCGAGATTTCCGGCGAGATGGGTGGTGGTCGGCACTGCTAGCACAGGTAACGGATCGGAGTAAAATTCAGATAGGAAATGTAGAGCTCGAAAAATAGGAGAGAATGGCATTAATTTTACGTAATTCCGACCAGTGGTTTGATGGGAAATCGTGTTCTAGTGATGGAGATGAAGGTTGCAATGGAGGTTGGAGAGAGAAGAGAGAAAAGAAGTGAGGAAGAAGAAGCGAGGAAACGGTTGGAAGTAGGGTAAAGGAGGATTTAACTTTCAGTCAAACTTGGTCAACACCCCCTAGTCAACAAAAGTCAACATGCCACGCGGATGCTTTGTAGTACACGTGGTCCACGTGGATTAAGCTGAGAAACTCCTGTTTTGCCAATTATCACACGATCGACTTTATGCAGACTGGGGTTCTACACGTGGTTGTGCTGGACATGCGGCGACTTGGGAGGTCTCGCGACCCGTGTGAGTGGGCCTGAAAAGTTGTTTAATCCATATTTTTCACAAAATCTAGATCACGCGGACGAGGAAATCACATGCGAACTGTTTGGAAAAACTTTTGGAAAAATTTCAAAACTTCCGAGCTTGATCAAAATAAACCTCGGTTCTTCAAAATTCAGCAGAATCTGACTTCAAAAGAAAGGAAAGCTTGGATTTGTAAAAACGAAAACTTTTGAAAACGCAAAAACAGTTTTAATAAAAACATTTATTCGGAATGTGAAAAAGACGAAAGCACAATGCTTTCCAAAAATGCCCCTGTTTAACGTCTTTGGCGAGACGGCTTCCCTTTATTACTTCAGTACCACGGGACATCCAAACGGATGACATCTATGACATTTGGATTGAAACCCTCGTAGAAAGGCTTCAAACGATGCCCATTGACTTTGAATATTTGTCCAGTTTATTCACTTTGAATTTCCACCGCTCCATGGTTAAAGACTTTTATCACAATGAATGGACCTATCCATCTTGACTTCAATTTCCCAAGAAATAACTTCAAACGGAAATGATAGAGTAAGACTTTGTGTATCGTCTTGAAGTGTTTTTGGGCAATGGACTTATCGTGAAAGGCTTTGTTTCCTTATATATCCTTGTGTTTTCATAAGAGTCATTCCTTAGCCCTTCTAACTCTTGGAGTTGAAGCTTTCTATGCCTTCCTGCCTCATCAATGTTGAAATTGCATTGTTCGACCGCCCAAAATGCATGGTGCTCAAGTTCTACGGAAAGATGACATGGCTGTCCAAAAACCAATTTAAATGGAGACATGCCTATCGGGGTCTTGTAAGTGGTTCGGTAAGCCCATAAGGCGTCATCAAGCATTAAACTCCAATCCTTTCTCTTAAGGTTCACTATTTTGTCGAGGATGGACTTAACTTCCTGGTTTGAAACCTCCGCTTGTCCATTCGTTTGGGGGTGATAAGCGGTAGAGACACGATGGGTCACATAGTATTTCTTTAGCTAAGCCTCCATCATCTTGTTGAAAAAGTGTGTCCCTTGATCACTAATCAAATCCCTAGGCACACCATACCTCACAAACACATTAGACATTAAAAACTCGATAACCGTTTTGGCATCATCCGATCTTGTGGCTTTTGCCTCAACCCATTTAGAAACATAGTCGACCGCGAGAAAAATGTATACGTTGCCAAATGAGATGGGAAATTGTGACATCCCCTAGTTTCTCGGCCAAAAAAGACCGAATTAATTTATGCTTTTAAAATAAAATCAGAGAAATCATTTCAAAAGATGTTGCGGAATTGGTCCCCAAAACAAAACATGATAGAAGTTTATCAAAAGCTTTCTTTAAGAAGTATATAATTTCCTTTTATATAAAAACCTCGGGATGTCATGTTCCGATACAGATCAAAAGCATAAACAAGACATTATAAGCCTTACAACAGTTATTTACAACTACTGGCCTATAATCCAAAAATCTCTCATCATCCTCCGACTATGCTCGGGGTCCACTACCTGTAACATAAAAAGCTGAGTGGGTCAGGCTTGGGAGCCTGGTGAGCATATAGGGTTTTCAACCCACAATAATAATAAACTTATTAAGTTCACCAATCAACAATAACCCTGATTACCCATTCCCGTTATCCTCACTTTACGTCCCTAAACACCTATCACAAGGGACCTAGCCTAAGGAATATCATCGGGATGGACACTACTGCTAAGGGGACTCCTCAGCCATACATGTCCTAAAGGCAACCATGAGGGGGATGGAGTACGCCAATGAACATTTAGTTCATCAACACCTACAAGTTGCGAACCTGCTAGTGTGCCACTGGACTGTCTAGAAAGGTCCATGGTCGTCATCTATACTCCGCTAGACGACTACAACAACAACAACAACAACAACAACAACATCGAGGCCTCTCACCATTTTAACACACATCGACTATTTCGTCTACCCATGTTCTACCCAACATATTTGTAGATAAAATACATATACAGTTTAAACTTGTATAAAACATCTATTCAATAGTCACCTCAATTAAACAATTAATATAATTACACATAACACGTATTTTATAGAAAATACTTCATATCTAGGTGTAAGATGAAAGTGACTACACACTCACATGATTTGATGATAATTGGGCAGCACTTTGTTTCCTAAAACGATCGTTTCTAATAAAACCGGGAGTTTTATTGAGAAACCGGGCTCTGCGAAGGTTGGGCTTCAAAACCGAAAAGATAAATTTATTGGGATTCTCGGGCACTTCGGGACGTGTTTCGGATGTTTGGTATGATACCGGGGCTTTGGGGGAAGTTGGAATGAAAGAAATATTGAAAGAGGGGTGAAAATTGACAAATTTCCAAAGTATCCCCGGGGTCTCGCACCCTTCTATTTATAGGGGCGAGGCTTCTGATCGGACGGCTGAGAGGCTTCCAGGTGGCAGAAGATCCGAAGACCAAGCACATGGCTCGCACGTGCGAGGGTCCTGCTGGAGGCTTCTGGTTGGACCGAGGTCTAGGTCCGAGGAGGGGGGGTTCGTGGCACACCTGCGAGGCTCGGACACGTCAGGAGAGGGTACGCGTCGCACTCCCATTGGACCGAACTTCGGATGCGAGGGCAGGCGACACGCCTCGCCAGGTGGCTTCGGCGACTCATCAAATTTCGGACACGTGCCACGTTTTGAACGAGGGTGACGTGGCCGAAGTCCACCTATGCGAAATTTCTCGGATTTGACATTTTTTCTCGATTTTTGTGCAAAAACTTCTAAAGTCCATAACTTTTGCATACGAGCTCCGTTTTTGATGTTCTTTATATGCACGCGTAGGTAAAATTACGCTCTACAACTTTCGTTTAGACTTCGTCGGCTAATTTTGAATTTAATTTTTATATTATTATTTTCAACAGACCGGGAAAGGAAATCCGTTAAAAATTCATAATTTCTTCATCCGACGTCCGTTTTCATCTGTCTTTTTACCGTTGTACTACTATTGATGAGACCTTCGATTCTCATTTAGTTTGTGTCGGCTAAAAATCACTCGATCTAAAATTCGAGTTTTTAGCTGTCTATTGCTAAGCCGAAACTTAGAAAAATCATAACTTCCTCATACGAAGTCAGATTTGGGATTTCTTTTTATACGTACTGTCGGTTTGACGAACACTACGACTTTTATTTAGATCACTAAGGTTAAAAGGTAGTTTATTAAAAACTCACTTTTTACGTCATTCGGCACCGTGCCGGTTTTGTCGCGAAACTTCGACAGGTCATAACTTCTTCGTTATAACTCGGATTTCGGTATTCTTTATATATCCGTAATCCTTGTCACGACCACTACAACTTTATTAATTGATATCGGCTTTATCTAATATTTATTTTCGACGCTCATTTTTATTCTTAATTAATTAAATCCTAATAATTAAGCATAAAACACATAATTCACATAATATTCACATAATTCCTTTTCATTTCTTCAAAATGAGTTACAAAGGTTAACCTACACTATCACATCAATATTAATGCCTAGCCTAGAAACACGGGCATTACAATTCTCTCCCCTTAGGATGATTCCGTCCCCGGAATCACACATCCACAAACAACTGCGGGTAGCGACTCATCATGTCACTCTCTGTTTCCCAGGTGAGATTTGGCCCATTCGTATGTTTCCAAAGCACAAGCACTAAATCGACCATCTTGCGTCGCAACATCTTAGTCTTACGGTCAACGATTGCCTCAAGTTTTTCAATCAACCTCTTGTTTTCATCCAACCTTAATTCAGAAATGGGAATTATGTCGGGCACATCTCCCGTGAACTTTCTCAAATAACACACATGAAAGGTGTTATGAATACCCTCCAGTTCTTCTGGTAATTGTAGCTTGTAAGCTTGATTCCTGATCCTCTAAAGAACTTTAAATGGTCCAATAAACCTTGGACTCAATTTTCCCCTTTTACCAAATCTTATAAGTCCCTTCCACTGCGGGACTTTAAGTAAATATGAATCTCCAACTTCCAAGGATATCAGTTGTCTTTTCTTGTCAGCATAACTCTTTTGTCGATCTTGAGCTGCCAACATCCTTTCTCTAATCACTTTCAACTTTTCAGCAATCTGATGGACTATTTCAGGTCCCATAAACTGCTTTTCCCCTGCTTCCAGCCAACATGACGGCGTTCGACACTTTTCTCCATACAAAGCGTGATAAGGTGTCATCTTGATGCTTGAGTGGAAACTATTATTATAGGAAAATTCTACTAGAGGTAAGTGTTCATCCCAGTTACCTTGGAATTCCAGGGTACATGCTCTCAGCATATCCTCCAACGTTTGAATTGTTCGTTCGCTCTGACCATCAGTTTGCGGATGGTAAGTTGTACTCAAACACAACTTGGTACCCAAATCCTCTTATAGACTCCTCCAAAACCTTGAGGTAAAACGGCTGTCACGATCGGATACAATCGTTAACGGAACACCGTGAAGCCTCACAATTTCCTTCACGTAAGAATTCACAAGTTTATCCATAGACCATTTCTCGTTGGCTGCTATGAAATGCGCACTCTTAGTGAAGCGATCAACGACCACCCAAATCATGTCGTGACCGTTCCTTGTTCTGGGCAGTTTAGTCACAAAATCCATGGTAATATCTTCCCATTTACCCATGGGTACAGGTTCAGGTTCTAAACTCCCATACGATTTCTGATGTTGTACCTTAACCCTAGCACAAGTTACACACTCGGCCACATACTTAGCGACATCGAGCTTCATCGTCGGCCACCAGTAATAGGGTTTTAGATCCCTATACATTTTTGTACTGCCGGGATGAATCGAGTACATGGTCTTGTGAGCTTCTTCCATCAGAAGATCTCTTACTCCTCCCGTCTTAGGTACCCAAATCCTATCTTTGAATACCTTCAGTCCTTGACCGTTTGTATCAAACACCAAGGTTTTGCCCAAACGTTCTTCCTTTCCGTCATTTTTCTCTAAAGCTTCCTCTTGAGCTTTCTTTATACTTTCCATAATTGTCGAGACAACTTCAATTCTCAACGCTCTTGGCCTTATCTTTTCAAGGTTTACCTTCCGACTGAAAGCATCAACAACAATGTTTTCTTTACCAGGGTGGTAAAGTATCTCACAGTCGTAGTCCTTGAGTAACTCTAGCCAGCGCCGCTGCCTCATGTTCAATTCCTTCCGATTAAAGAGATATTGAAGACTCTTATGATCAGTGAAAAGTTTGCATTTAGTACCATAAAGATAGTGCCTACATATCCTTAAGGCGAATACTACCGCTGCAACTCCAGATCATTAGTGGGGTAGTTCTTTTTGTTGGATTTAAAGTCCTAGATCTTTGAGATTCATTGAACTGTTCAAAGGCATGTTTCAATCTCGAGTGTGCCCTTCAGGTTTTGTGACTGGGATGCCGAGGATCACAAAACAAGGTGTGAATAACCATGCAAATATACTTGGTACCCTTAATATTTACCCCTTAATCAGTGTGCCGGTTAACCACACACGCTCCACCGATACTATGATAAATATTAAGTTACCCTTTGCCTACCTTGTTAAGTCCAGGTTAGTGTGCCGGTTAACCACACATGCTCTACTAACGACTTAAGCAAAGTGCAAAGTGTAATTTCATGGGTTAGCACCAAATTCACATTTTCCTAAGTAACTAAGATTGGGTATTAATAAGAGTTTAGTTACTTAGTAGTTATCATTAATACTTTTAATGAAAGGAGAATTATAGTCCTTGTCCTACCCGTTCGGCTAACGACCCTCCACCAGTCAAGGAAGCGGTGGGTGAGAGTGGACACCCATTAAACTGCCATTTTATAGGCAGTAACCTTATACCCCCCTTATAGACCGACTTCGTGAATGAGGCCTACTAACGGTAAGACTGACTTTACTCTTATACATATATATAAATATTATTAACTTATAATATTATAAAGTATAAGGGTTGAATTTTAACTTTTAAAATTCTAAGGGCTAACTTGGAATTAAAGTATTCATAAGTGAAAACTTTTCAAATTCCAAAACTTGAGGGCAAGTTTTGAAACTATTCAAAACTAATTAATTCCATAACTTATGCGTTTAAAGTAGTTTTAATTAAAACTACTTTAAACTAATTAATAAAAAAAATAACTTTTTTTATTGTAACTTATGGAACTAATTAATGTTACACCTCTTTTTTTAATTTAATGAAGAGACTCTTGAACCTCCATAACTTGAGGACAAGTTATGGAGTCATAAAACCATTTAATTAGAACTAGACTCTTCATTTTGTAACCTTTGCCAACTTTTATGAGTTTTATGATTCTTAAATGTGACTTTTCATATAACTTGAGGACAAGTTACAAAAACACACTTTGGAATCAACTCTTAGATTAAAATGGATTGAAAACAACTATTTCACACAACTTTTCTGTTAATCTAAGAACCTCATAAGAACAAGATAATTCAAATCATCAATCTTCAAGAAATTAGCATGAACATACAAACTAATACAAATCTTGAAATTATGACAATTATCTTAGAAATTGGATTAGCATGAACATTACCACATCAAAAACAAGTTTATAAGTCCAAAAACATCTTAGGGTAATGTTCCTAGTCCAATTCCAGCCAAAACAATCGAATATATGCATCAAACTCGATTTTTCAGCTACTTTTGCAAGTATAACAAGAAAACAAGCCTAGTCTCTGATACCACTGTTGGGTTATGAGCATTCTAACACTCCTAAGTGTACATGCAACCCTAAATACCTTGGATCTATGTTTTCTCTATTATACATACAATTATGAACATCCAAGGTATTATCCTAATCTAGCATACAAAATAATAAATATAACAAGATAGAATACATACCTCTTTGATGTAGAATGTCTTCATGAAGCTTGAGTGCCTAGTGCCCCAAGTGTGACACCTCAAATGGCTCACACAACACCAAATACACTTCGAATAACTTGAGAGAAACTTGAACACTCCTTGAAATCGTCTAGCCCTTACACTCACACATTAGTGCACGATTTCTTGAGCCATGGGATTCTTTTATATGGTGCTTATTAGGGTTACACCATGTAACGCATAACTTTACCCATTCCTTATGTTCCATGGATTTTAACCTCCATGGAGTATCCATGGGTCACCCCATGGACTTAGTCCAACATAAGGAATCTTGGATCACAAGCCCACATATATAAGAATGAATGATTTACACAATCAACCCATATATTTAATTAGTCTCCTTTTGATCACTTAATTAATTCCAAATTAATTCTTGATCAATACTAATTAAATAACCTTATTCATATATTAGAACTTATAATATATTAACCAACCTTAAGTGTTATTTCTCTCATTATAGTCTATCCAAATGCATGATGTCATGCAACCCAAATGGACCATGCCGGGTCGGGTCAAGTCTTACCAATTATAGTAGGCCTTAGAATTTTAAAAGTTAAAATTCAACCCTTATACTTTATAATATTATAAGTTAATAATATTTATATATATGTATAAGAGTAAAGTCAGTCTTACCGTTAGTAGGCCTCATTCACGAAGCCGGTCTATAAGGGGGGTATAAGGTTACTGCCTATAAAATGGCAGTTTAATGGGTGTCCACTCTCACCCACCGCTTCCTTGACTGGTGGAGGGTCGTTAGCCGAACGGGTAGGACAAGGACTATAATTCTCCTTTCATTAAAAGTATTAATGATAAATACTAAGTAACTAAACTCTTATTAATACCCAATCTTAGTTACTTAGGAAAATGTGAATTTGGTGCTAACCCATGAAATTACACTTTGCACTTTGCTTAAGTCGTTAGTGGAGCGTGTGTGGTTAACCGGCACACTAACCTGGACTTAACAAGGTAGGTAAAGGGTAACTTAATATTTATCATAGTATCAGTGGAGCGTGTGTGGTTAACCGGCACACTGATTAAGGGGTAAATATTAAGGGTACCAAGTATATTTGCATGGTTATTCACACCTTGTTTTGTGATCCTCGGCATCCCAGTCACAAAACCTGAAGGGCACACTCGAGATTGAAACATGCCTTTGAACAGTTCAATGAATCTCAAAGATCTAGGACTTTCAAATCCAATTAAAACCTAATAAATTATTTCGTTTTTCATGGTGGAAATTGGTGAATCGTCATTCACCTACCTTCAAATATTTTATAGCTTGGATTACGGCATCCCTCTTGGGTCCTAGCCTTAATATTTCATATTGGGTGTCATATTAAGGACTTTAAATCAACTATCTTGAATATCTCCCAAAAAGATGTCTGGTCTAGACATTTATGATCTTCCCAAATCTCTTGAAACAAGCTTTCCTAAATGAAGATGATGTCCCATGGATATCATACTTCTTTCACCTCCTCCAATTATTCTCCCTAACCCACAAGTTCCTAAAAAGTTTAAGGTCACTCAAGCCCTATTGGCAAGGCAAGGTCTAGGTGTGATCACATCTTGGAGATGTAGTTACATATTGACAAGCTGGGAGAGTTGGGTGTCAAAGTCTTGAGAAAGTTGGTGGCTCAACTACTTTCTAAGTCACATAGTGAGTTCTTTTGGGAATCCTATGAAACAGACTAAGACAAGACCCTTAATGATCTTATCTATTTGCTAAGATCAACTTCCTAAAACGCTATGGACATTGATAATGATGACATTGAATATCCAGTAAAGCTCTTTCTTCCCAATGGAAAGGGATCGGCCATAGTCAACTCGGTTGACCCAATGGTAAAGAGAGAGGCAAAGTCTGAGATAGTTCCATTATCAAGGGTCCATAGGTAACTATTGCCAAAGGAAGGGGCATTGGTTACGAAGCTGCCAAATTTACCTAAGGATGTTAAAGTCAATAAGTTTGGCTCTACTTCAGGTAAAGTCCATTGTCTAACTCTATTAAGTACATGCTGATTCTGATCGCGAAGATGGATTTCAATCGCATGGTTCGGTGATCAGAATTTTGGGCTATTACTTAAGAGTTATGATATTTATATTGCTTAGGAATAGATAACAAGAAGGTTTTCATATGGATTGTAAGGATAAGTTTTTCCGCAAAGTTTTAAAATAAAAGAAAAAAGGTTTTGATTTTATTTATTTTAAGTATCCTTACAATGGCATTTATGAAAAGTTGTTGCTTATAAGATTCCATTGATAGCAATATTGGAAAAATGGATTTGATTCTTTCGGTTGTGGTAGTGTCTAATATTACCAAATAAGGAAAGATTCTCATCACCCAAGGTTCAATTGGACCGAAACTTGGAATCATGCAAGTTGTATAGTATGATGAATGAGAACTTTCAGCTTGGAAAATTAAGACTAATTCCTTATGTGAATAAGGAAAGGACTAAGGGATCGAGTACACATTCTTGTGCATTGGTCAAGTCCACCACAAAAGATCAAGAAGACTATTCGTCATGATTTACTTATGTGCAGTAAATATGGTTATACTTATAAGTTTAAGTATAAGTCTGTAGCATTGGAGAAGTTTCAATGTGAGACAGAACGAATAAGAAGAATCAAAGTATGACTGAAAGATAAAAGTTTCTCAAATATGAAAAGATGGGAGAGTACTTTAGTATCATGTTTATGATCATCTTAATGATTAAGATACCATATCACAATTGGTCCTCTAAAGTCAAGAAGAGGATGAATTGTTAAATTGGTCAAATCAAAAAGATGAGTCTAACTTCGTTCCAAAACAATTCTTAGAGTCATACTCCAAGATTGTAACTTGAGTGACATATCTTAAAGAGGGTTTGTTAACACTAGTCAAATGTAAGAGTAAAAGGTTATCTACTCTTGTACATTTGAAATTGGTAAGTTGTGATGTTTTGCATAAAACAGAGACCAACTTAGGCCAATTGTGTAAAGTGTTAGTCTTGATAAAGAATCCGCACTATCTCTTGAATATTTGACAAGGGAGTCTTATATGTCAAGAGGACAGTGGGAGTCTTAAAGCTCTTGAAAGTTTCAAGACTTAATCAAGAATAAAACCTAAAGTCCTTCACTAGCACACGACTTGAGGTTTATAACCTATCGTGTTGAAATTTTTGTGCCTATTCAAGTTGGCTTTGCATAGGAGTTCTGAGAGTTCTCAATTGGTTGCACAACTACTTGGAAGCAATGGCAGGCACCTGAGCTGCCAAATGGCAAGAATTTAAGATTGCACAAGTTTAATCAATATGAGTTTGGATTTGTCACTAACCTTGTCTTGTGATTATGGTTTTGATAAATTCACATGGATAAGAACACATACACTACTAAATCTAAGTGTCATAAGGTTTCTCTCCGATTCATGAAAATGATGGTGAGGAAACACTTTCACTAAGTAGATTTTAGCTAGATAGCAATTGTGATATTTGCATTCTCAAAGTCGTTAGTGGAGCGTGTGTGGTTTACCGACACACTAACATGGACTTGTGAGAAGTGGCAAAGGTCGAAACAATTGAGACTATGATTACGGCATCCCTTTTCATAGTTCTAAAATTGTTTAGACACACATGTGAGCTATCTAAGAGAGGTGTATGATTTTGATAAAGTTTTATCAAAACAATCTAGTATCAGAAATCTGAACTTTGGTTAGAAAGTCAGCAGATTTCTGAGTACATGTCAAAGCTAGTGGGAGCATAAGTGTTATGCTAATAATCATCATGTTAGTGGGAGCATGATAATTATGACAAAGGTTGCAAGTTAGCAATGTTAATTATAGAAAACAAAAGTTTCAATTCATGAGGTTGCAGGGGTTGAAAAAGTTGTTTTGCTATAATTAAGGGAGAGGAAATTATACTTCATTTCAATTCTAAAAGCTTAGATTGAGATTTTAATCGTATTTAATCAAGGATATATATATGAATTTCATGTTGGAATGGCTCAACATAAGTAAATTCTATATATGGGTCCATTATTTGCGTTCTAAAATTCGATTATGATTACGGCATCCCTTTTCATAATCTGAATTTTGAGTACTTGGCAAATTGAAATGGAAATATTATAGCAAAAGACTGGTTTAGTCTTTATGTGAGACATCATGAATCGTGTCCCATATGCTTCGGATATAGGATCGATTACATGTGCTATATTCATCCTTTCTAAAATTTTCCAAATGCCTGGGGCATTATGAAGGGAAAAGGTCTAGAATTAGATATGACTAAAATGATTAAGCAATTGTCGAGGACAATCTAAGGTTTACCAAAGATTGGTTGCTCAAGGACAGTTGGAAGTATAATGTTAATTCTGGAAGGACCATATTGACATAATCTGTAAGGAGGCAACTCTTGTTCAGAAGTGATAGTCAAAATGGAATATGGAAATGTTTCAAAGTTAGAAATTATTCAATCTGTGTAAGATTAGGAAACTTAATGAAAGAAGGATGTTTCCAAGGAGCTGATCTCCTTTGGAATGCTCTGTAATGATTGTTGTCAAGTCTTTCTGACTTTGTGCATAATCATTAAGAGGATCAATGCATATAAGTTTAGAATCTAACAGATTTCAGTAAATGGCATGAATTTGGAATTCTTGCATTTGCAGTAAGGATTTGGGACTGTGAAAAGAGGATCATTGGAGTGATGTTTAATTGATCTATTTTACAAAGTAAAGATCATAGACAAACATAGTATGCATACTTGGTGTATGGCATGACTAGTGTTTAGAAAACATAGTGTACATGCTTGGAGCATGGGACAACTATTGTTTTAAATTCAAGTATAAAGTTGATAAAACCGAAACAATGAATAATGAGTAATAAGTATGGTGATAAATAAAAGTGTTTATTTATATTCATAGGGTTTGATACCATATTTGATTCATTTATTCTTGTGTTTCACTTTTCATGTTTTGACTTCCAGAATAACTAAGTCTCTCTTCCTGAATGATTAAGTTATTCAAACCATCCACATCCGGTCATATGTTGGAAGTAGATATGAATCAAGACTGTCATGGGTTGGTTTGTAGAGGTCCAAGTTGGTGGACAAAGTGGTGCTACAACACTCATGAGTGCTCATAAGTTCTGAGTATTGGATTCAACCCGCGTTCATTTGAATCACTTCATGGATTTTATCACGAGTGATCATGAGACGATAATATCTTATATTCTTCAAACATAGAGATATGAGTTGTTACTATGAGTTGGTTATACATTGATTGCACGAAAACACATTGGTAAATCGATGTTATAAAACGTGCCTTTGTGTATGATTCAACAAGTAGTAGAACAAGCCATATGAGTCGAAGTTTATCCATTCCTTTTACCTTCGGGATAAAAGCGATATCTGTGGACCCCTCGATGATTTAAAGATGATACATGTGAGTGCTTGGCCAAGCCAGGACTGATTTGATTTGTTCAATCAGTCAGTCATCATGAATCGGAAATCGGGAAACAACAAATGGACAGAGAGAATGATTGATAATCCATGTCTCAGTCCATATGATATCTAGAATGGAGGAATATATGATCCCTTATCTAATGGACAAGTCATTGACAAAGGTCAGAGTTCATCGACAAGGCCAGAGTTCGACAGAAGCTTTTGAGAGCTACGATTGCTGATCGGTTCCTGAAGTCATACGCAATAATAGTTTTAGACTTATCCAAGTGGGAGACTGTTGGATTAATGTCTAAGTCCATAACTATAATTGGTAAGACTTGAACCGACCCGGCATGGTCCATTTGGGTTGCATGTCATCATGCATTTGGATAGACTATAATGAGAGAAATAACACTTAAGGTTGGTTAATATATTATAAGTTCTAATATATTAATAAGGTTATTTAATTAGTATTGATCAAGAATTAATTTGGAATTAATTAAGTGATCAAAAGTAGACTAATTAAATATATGGGTTGATTGTGTAAATCATTCATTCTTATATATGTGGGCTTGTGATCCAAGATTCCTTATCTTGGACTAAGTCCATGGGGTGACCCATGGATACTCTATGGAGGTTAAAATCCATGGAGCATAAGGAATGGGTAAAGTTATGAGTTACATGGTGTAACCCTAATAGCCACCATATAAAAGAATCCCATGGCTCAAGAAATCGTGCACTAATGTGTGAGTGTGAGGGCTAGACGATTTCAAGGAGTGTTCAAGTTTCTCTCAAGTTATTCCAAGTGTATTTGGTGTTGTGTGAACCATTTGAGGTGTCACACTTGGGGCACTAGGCACTCAAGCTTCATGAAGACATTCTACATCAAAGAGGTATGTATTCTATCTTGTTATATTTATTATTTTGAATGCTAGATTAGGATAATACCTTGGATGTTCATAATTGTATGTATAATAGAGAAAACATAGATCCAAGGTATTTAGGGTTGCATGTACACTTAGGAGTGTTAGAATGCTCATAACCCAACACTTTTCATGCTCTTTCAATTGCCTTGATGCATACGCTATCACTTTATCCCTTTGAGTCAGAACACAACCTAACCCAACTCCAGAGGTATCACTATAGACTGGGAAGTCATCAACTCCTTCAGGTAACGAAAGAATCGGTGCTTCACACAATCTCTTCTTTAAATTTTCAAAGGCTTCCTTATGCTTCTCATTCCAAGTATAAGTAGCTCCTTTGTGGGTCAAAGCTGTTAATGGAGTAGCGATCGAAGAAAAGCCTTGGATAAATCGGCGATAATATCCGGCTAATCCTAAAAAGCTTCGAATCTCTGTAGGACTTTTTGGTTGTTCCCACTTCATTACAGCTTCAATCTTTTCTGGGTCAACCATTATTCCTTCTTGGTTAGCCACATGACCTAAAAATTGGACTTCTTGAATCCAAAATTCACATTTGGAGAACTTTGCATACAACTTCTCCTTTTTCAAAACTTCTAGCACTTTACGCAGATGCTTATCATGCTCCTGCTTGCTTTTCGAATAAATCAAGATATCATCTATGAATACTATCACGGATTTATCAAGGTATGGTTTACAAACCATGTTCATCAAATCCATGAAAGCTGCTGGGGCATTGGTTAGTCCGAACGACATAACCAAAAATTCATAGTGTCCATATCTTGTTCTGAACGCAGTCTTTTCGATATCCTGCTCTCTCACATTTAGTTGATGGTATCCTGACCTAAGATCGATCTTCGAGAAATAGCTCGAACCTTGCAACAGATCGAACAGGTCATCGATCCTCGGCAACGGGTACTTGTTCTTTATTGTCGCTTTATTTAGCTCTCTGTAATCGATGCACATTCTCATTCTCCCGTCTTTCTTCTTTACAAATAACACCGGGGATCCCCAGGGTGAGGAACTAGGTCGAATAAAACCCTTGTCCAATAACTCCTGAAGTTGTGTCATAACTTCTTTCATCTCTGTTGGTGCTAGTCGATACGGTGCTTTTGCTATCGGCATCATTCCTGGTAACAAGTCGATACGAAATTCTACTTGTCGATCAGGGGGTAATCCGGGAAGATCTTTGGGAAAGACTTCCGGATAGTCACACACCACCGGAATATTCTACACCTCCTTCTTTTCCTTCTTAGCATCGATCACGAACGCTAGATATGATGTACATCCCTTGGCCAAACAGTTTCTAGCTTTCATTAGGGAAATGATTCCAGAGTTTACTCTGCGTTTGTCTCCATACACCATAAACGACTCTTTCCCTGGCGGGTTTACTTTTACTATCTTCTTCCTGCACAATATTTTGACATCATTGGCGCTAAGCCAATATATTCCTAGAACGATGTCGAAACCATTTAACTGATGGGTTTTGAGCATTCTAACACTTCCTAAGTGTACATGCAACCCTAATAACCTTGAATCTATGTTTTCTCTATATACATGCAAATTTCTTTTTCAAGGTTATTTCCTAACTAGCATGGCATGGGGATTACATAAAACATAAAACTAGTAGAAATACATACCTTGTTGTTGCTTGGATTCCTTCAAGACTTTGTGAGCCTAGCACCCCAAATGTTGTGCCTCAAATGCTTCACACAACACCACAAGACTTGGAATAACTTTAGAGAATGTCACTTAGCTTCAAAATTGGTTATGCCCTCTCTAGTAACACTAGGTCATCTAGATCACCATTTTGCTAGCCATAGGGTTCCTTTTATAGTGTTGTCACAATTAGGGTTTACACATGAATGCCCTTAATTGTCATGACTCTTGATTTCCCATGACCCATGGATTTGTAACTCCCATGGACTATCCATGGAGCTCCATATGGTTACATCCATAACCCATAAACCATGGATCATTAATCCACCATAAAAGAATTGATGATTGTCATAATCAACCCTATATATTTAATTAGTCTCACTTTGATCACCAAATTAATCCTAGATTAATACTTGATCAATACTAATTAAATAATACTATTATTAATATATTAGAACTTATAATATATTAATAATCATAAGTGCCTTATTCTCTCATTTAGTCTATCCAAGTATTGCAATGTCATGCAACCCAAATGGACCATGCCGGGTCGGGTCAAGTACATACGAAATAAAGTTATGGACTTAGACACTATATCCAACACTAACTCGATAGGCAATAATTCCTTGTGGAACTTATTCCCATTGAAGTCAATGAAGATGTTTTTCATACGATGGCTAACAGGTACAAACTTGCCACTAGCAATCTCGACTATTATAGCATTAACTAGTCTATCTACAGGCAAAGCTAGTTTTCTACCAAATTCATGCGAAATAAAGGAGTAATTGGCTCCACAATCAAACAAAATTTTGGCAGGCAATTCGTTTATGAGAAAGGTACCTGAAGCGACATCGGATTCTTCTTTCGCAGCTTCAAGTGTCATCTGAAAGGCTCTCGCCTTCGGCTTTGGTGGAATATTTAGCTTTGCTGCATCCTTCTTCTTCGGGCAATCCCTCAAAATATGCCATTCTTCATGGCACCCAAAACAGAGATTCTTATCGAAGGTGCATTCATTGGCATAATGCCCTGGCTTTCCACATTTGTAACAAGTGACTTCCACGCTGCATTTCCCAGCATGTTTCTTCTTGCACTTGTCACACCACTTGGCTTCGACTCCTCCTCCGAATTTTCTCGAACCAGTCTTCGAGAATTTGTTCTTTTTATTGGAACCTGAAGTTCCTTCAAACTTTCTCTTTTTGCCAACTTCAACCTTGCTGGCGGCTCTCCCCAACACACTTGGCAGCCCAGATAGCTGCCTCCAAAGTAAGTGCCTGACGTACTGGCACCGCATACTCCCATGGAAGTCCCTTTGCGTATCTGTCAATTTTTGCCAGCTCATCTGGGACAATACGCAAAGCAAACTCCATTTTGTCTGTGAAGTTATTCGTATATTCATCAACGGTCATACTCCCCTTCTTCAACGTTAGAAATTGGTTTTCTAACTCAAGCACGTTTTGGGCCGAGCAGTACTTGCGCTTGAAGTGCACCAAGAACTCTACCCAAGTCAGTTGCAGTGGCTCATTAGGGCTTAGGGTTTTCCCCAAAGTGTTCCACCAACGAGCAGCACTACCCCTGAACTGACGCACTGCAAATGTGGTTTGTAACTTGCCTTGGCAACCACAAGTCATGAAAGCCAATTCCATTTCCGAGATCCAATCCATTACTCCGACGGGATCTTCTTTTCCAGTGAAGGTCGATGGATTGCAAGTCATAAATTCCTTATACTTGCACCCATTTCTCTCCACTCTATCTTCGTGGTTATTTCTCCCAACCACAAGCGGTTCATTATGACCAACAGATCTACTGTTGTTTCCTTCTTCAGATCTATCGTTATTTAATTCACGTTGTTCAACAGGAACTGAAGGTTCATCCCTGTTGTTCAGCAACATTTGCCTCAAATCCTCCCTTTGTTCAGCCATCATGGTCTGAATCATGGCTCGTACTCCAGCCATGGTGATGGGTTCTGGTGCAGCTCCTACTATAGGCACATGTTCCACCACTTGGGGTTGAGGTTGTTGGTTTCTGTTTGCATTTCCCGCTCCACTTCGAGTTCTTGCCATTATAATCTATATACCGAATAAGGCGAATTTAGGTCTTTATCCTTGATAGATATTTCAATTCCCTTATCACCCCGAAACGTTTACATGTTAGTTCTAATCTCGTAATCATACGCTTAGAATCCTACACACATATGGTTTCTACATCCGGTCGGCAACAGACCATAGATCCGAACAATTAATGGCATATATGGCAAACATATAGCATTTAGCACATAAAAGCATTTTAGGCACCTTTCCTAAAATAACCTAGTGCTCGTGTCTAAAATATGGTAGACACTCATCTCACAATCATTACTTAGCATTCTAAGTTTAAGTCTAGAAATCCTACAATTTCTTAGTTCGCTTAAACTAATGCTCTAATACCAACTGTGACATCCCCTAATATCTCGGCCAGAAAAGACCGATTTAATTTATGCTTTTAAAATAAAATCAGAGAAATCCTTTTAAAAGATGTTGCGGAAATGGTCCCCAAAACAAAACATGATAGAAGTTTATCAAAAGATTTCTTTAAGAAGTATATAATTTCCTTTTATATAAAAACCTCGGGATGTCATGTTCCGATACAGATCAAAAGCATAAACAAGACATTATAAGCCTTACAACAGTTATTTACAACTACTGACCTATAATCCAAAAATCTCTCATCATCCTCCGACTATGCTCGGGGTCCACTACCTGTAACATAAAAAGCTGAGTGGGTCAGGCTTGGGAGCCTGGTGAGCATATAGGGTTTTCACCCCACAATAATAATAAACTTATTAAGTTCACCAATCAACAATAACCCTGATTACCCATTCCCGTTATCCTCACTTTATGTCCCTAAACACCTATCACAAGGGACCTAGCCTAAGGAATATCATCGGGATGGACACTACTGCTAAGGGGACTCCTCAGCCATACATGTCCTAAAGGCAACCATGAGGGGGATGGAGTACGCCAATGAACATTTAGTTCATCAACACCTACAAGTTGCGAACCTGCTAGTGTGTCACTGGACTGTCTAGAAAGGTCCGTGGTCGTCATCTATACTCCGCTAGACGACTACAACAACAACAACAACAACATCGAGGCCTCTCACCATTTTAACACACATCGACTATTTCGTCTACCCATGTTCTACCCAACATATTTGTAGATAAAATACATATACAGTTTAAACTTGTATAAAACATCTATTCAACAGTCACCTCAATTAAACAATTAATATAATTACACATAACACGTATTTTATAGAAAATACTTCATATCTAGGTGTAAGATGAAAGTGACTATACACTCACAGGATTTGATGATAATTGGGCAGCACTTTGTTTCCTAAAATGATCGTTTCTAATAAAACCGGGAGTTTTATTGAGAAACCGGGCTCTACGAAGGTTGGGCTTCAAAACCGAAAAGATAAATTTATCGGGATTCTCGGGCATTTCGGGACGTGTTTCGGGTGTTTGGTATGATACCGGGTCTTTGGGGGAAGTTGGAATGAAAGAAATATTGAAAGAGGGGTGAAAATTGACAAATTTCCAAAGTATCACCGGGGTCTCGCACCCTTCTATTTATAGGGGCGAGGCTTCTGATCGGACGGATGAGAGGCTTCTAGGTGGCAGCAGATCCGAAGACCAAGCACATGGCTCGCACGTACGAGGGTCCTGCTGGAGGCTTCTGGTTGGACCGAGGTCTAGGTCCGAGGAGGGGGGGGGGGGGTTCGTGGCACACCTGTGAGGCTCAGACACGTCAGGAGAGGGTACGCGTCGCACACCCATTGGACCGAACTTCGGATGCGAGGGCAGGCGACACGCCTCGCCAGGTGGCTTCGGTGACTCATCAAATTTCGAACACGTGGCACGTTTTGAGCGAGGGTGACGTGGCCGAAGTCCACCTATGCGAAATTTCTCGGATTTGACATTTTTTCTCGATTTTTGTGCAAAACTTCTAAAATCCATAACTTTCGCATACGAGCACCGTTTTTGACGTTCTTTATATGCACGCGTAGGTAAAATTACGCTTTAAAACTTTCGTTTAGACTTCGTCGGCTAATTTTGAATTTATTTTTTACATCCATAACCCATAAACCATGGATCATTAATCCACCATAAAAGAATTGATGATTGTCATAATCAACCCTATATATTTAATTAGTCTCACTTTGATCACCAAATTAATCCTAGATTAATACTTGATCAATACTAATTAAATAATACTATTATTAATATATTAGAACTTATAATATATTAATAATCATAAGTGCCTTATTCTCTCATTTAGTCTATCCAAGTATTGTAATGTCATGCAACCCAAATGGACCATGCCGGGTCGGGTCAAGTACATACCAAATAAAGTTATGGACTTAGACACTATATCCAACACTCTCCCACTTGGATAAGTCTAATAACTATATTTGCAAATATGACTTCAAAATCCGACTAGCAATTGTAGCTCTTTCAAAGTCTCTCGGAACTGAGATGATGATGATACGCCATTTAAGATAAGTGATCATATAATCCTCTGTTCTCATGATATCAGCCGGACAAACACATGGAACATGGTCTTACTTATTGTCCAGCATTTGTTTCTCGATCTCTGATTTGTTTCGACATAGAACTAAATTGAACACATCAATTAGGTTCTGACCGGGCCCGGTACATAGGTCAAAACCAAATCATCGAGGGGCCCAGATATCGCTTCTATTTCTAGAAGGAACAGATAAACTTCGACTGATATGCTTGTACTAACTACTTGTTGAATTATTCACAAAGGCACGTTTTATGACATCGAGTTACCAATGCGTTTTCGTGCAATCAATGAATAACCAACTCATAGTCAACAACTCATATCTCTAGGTTTGAAGATTTATATGATATTACCGTCTTACGATCACTCGAGATAAATTCCATGAAGTGATGCAAGTGAGCGTGGGTTGGATCCAATACTCAGCCCTTATGAGTACTCATGAATGTTGTAGCAACCATTGCATTGTCCAAAGCACTTTTAGACAAATCATACAAGCCAAATTCATGACAGTCTTAAATCAATACTTACTTCCAAAGTTTGACTGACTGTGGATGGTTTGAATAATAACACAATTATTCTGGAAGTAAAAACATGCAAAATTGAAACATAGTAAACAATCAACACAAGATAGTAACACCTTACTCATAAATAAATAACAACTTTTATTTATCATCAAATGTCAATTACATTTTACAAGTTTCAGGAATCTAATTATTGAAACTAGTATCATCCTTCAGCCCAATGCGCCTCGCATGCTGTAAATGCTTAACCCTGCTCAGTCCCTTCGTGAGGGGATCTGCCGGGTTCTCATCTGATGATACCCTCTTAGCCATGAGGAGTCCTTCTATTCGATGTCTGATGAAATGGTATTTTCTGTCAATGTGCCTAGATCTCCAGTGATCTCTCGGTTCCTTAGCCAAAGCAACTGCACTTTCGCTGTCACAGAAAATTTCCATTGGCTCCTTTATAGCTGGTACAACTCCAAGGTCTCCGATGAAGTTCTTTAGCCATATCGCCTCCTTAGCTGCTTCACTTGCTGCTATGTACTCTGATTCACAAGTAGAATCAGCTACTGTTTCCTACTTGGAACTTTTCCAAGTAATTGCCCCTCCATTTAGGATAAAGACCCAGCCTGACTGAGAGCGGAAATTATCCCTATCAATCTGGAAGCTAGCATCGCTATATCCTTCCACTCTCAAGTCATCACTGCCTCCGAGGGTAAGGACCCAGTCCTTAGTCCTCCGCAGATACTTGAGAATGTTCTTTACCGCTGTCCAGTGTGCCTTGCCAGGGTTCCCTTGATATCTACTGACCATGCTCAAAGCAAAGGCCACATCAGGGCGAGTACAAGTCATAACATACATGATCGAGCCCACAGCGGAAGCATATGGTATTTGACTCATCTCAGCTATCTCAGCCTCTGTACTCGGACTCTGAGTATTACTTAGCTTGGTATTACTCTGGATTGGTAATTCTCCTTTCTTGGAATCTTGCATACTGAACCTCTTCAGTACCTTATCCACATAAGTACTCTGACTAAGTCCAATTAGTCTCTTACTCCTATCTCTCAATATCCTTATCCCTAGGATATAGGCAGCTTCCCCAAGGTCCTTCATAGCGAAACACTTCCCAAGCTAGGACTTAACCTCCTACAAGGTTGGGACGTCGTTTCCTATGAGAAGTATGTCATCCACATACAACACCAAGAAGCTAACTATGCTCCCACTAGCCCTGACATACACACAAGACTCATCCTCACTCCTAGAAAAGCCAAACTCTTTGACTTTCTCATCAAAGCAAAGATTCCATCTGCGAGATGCTTGTTTCAATCCATAAATGGATTTATCAAGCTTACACACTCTATTAGGGTATCTTGTATCGACAAAACCCTCTGGTTGAGCCATGTAAACATCCTCAGCCAACTTTCCATTAAGGAAAGCGGTTTTGACATCCATTTGCCATATTTCATAATCACGAAATGCAGCTATGGCTAACAATACTCTAATAGACTTAATCTTAGCTACTGGTGAGAAGGTCTCATCATAGTCAACTCCCGGAGTTTGAGTAAAGCCCTTCGCAACCAGTCGCGCTTTATAAGTGTGTACCTTCCCATCCATGTCAGTCTTCTTCTTGAAGATCCATTTGCACCCAACTGTCTTACGACCTGGTACATTGTCAACCAAGTTCCAAACTTGATTGTCATACATGGACTGAATCTCGCTGTCCATAGCCTCCTTCCATTTAGCAGACTCAGGGCCTGCCATGGCTTCCCTGTAATTATTAGGTTCATCCAAATCTATTAGTGTACTATCACTAATAAATGTATCACCTTCAGTGGTGATGTGATAACCATAATAAAAATCAGGTGTGTTCCTCACCCTAGTGGAACGTCTTGGAGGTACAGACTCATCTATCGGATCAACAGGAGTTTCCTCCTCAGGTTGGTCGATAGCATTTGAGGTTCCTTCACCACTTGACTCTTGAAGCTCTTTAAGGTCAATTTGCCTCCCACTGTCCCCTTGGCTTATGAATTCTCTCTCACGAAAGACTCCTCTTCTTGCTACAAAGACCACATTATCACTGGGTCTGTAGAAGAGGTAACCAAAGGATCTCTGTGGGTAGCCGATGAAAATACACCTCTCACTTCGAGGTTCAAGCTTATCATGAGTCTCACGCCTCACGAAAGCTTCACAACCTTAAATCTTGATGTGGTCCAAATTGGGAACTTTCCTAGTCCACATCTCGTGAGGTGTTTTGGCAACCTTTTTAGTAGGGACTAGATTAAGGATATGGGCTGCAGTCTCTAAGGCATACCCCCAGAAAGAGATTGGTAACGAAGCTCGACTCATCATGGAACGAACCATATCCAACAAGGTTCGATTGCGCCTCTCAGCTACACCATTCAACTGTGGTGTTCTGGGAGGTGTCAATTGTGAGACAATCCCACATTCCTTAAGATAGTCAAGGAACTCAATGCTAAGATACTCTCCTCCTCGATCGGATAGGAGCATCTTGATGTTCCTGCCCAATTGATTCTCAACTTCCTGCTTAAACTCTTTGAACTTTTCAAAGGTTTCTGACTTATGCTTGATTAAGTAAATATATCCATATCTACTGTAATCATCAGTAAAAGTCACATAATAGCGATTAGCATCCCTTGTAGCAACTCTGAAGGGCCCACACACATCCGTGTGTACAAGGTCCAACAAACCTTCACCCCTATCACAAGTACCTGTGAAGCGTGACTTTGTCATTTTTCCAAGTAAACAAGACTCGCAACTATCATCTGACTTGAGGTCAAATGATTCCAAGACTCCAGCCTTTTGGAGTTGGCCTATGCGCTTATTGTTAACATGTCCAAGACGACAATGCCACAAGGATGCTTTATCAAAGCTATCTGAAGAATCAATATACATCACATTATTTCCTAGATTGTCTACAACATTCACGGCTTCATATACACAATCACAAGGTAATGCTTTAAAGTAAA
This sequence comes from Lactuca virosa, assembly GCF_052849685.1. Taxonomy (NCBI): domain Eukaryota; kingdom Viridiplantae; phylum Streptophyta; class Magnoliopsida; order Asterales; family Asteraceae; genus Lactuca; species Lactuca virosa. The sequence goes on from NC_136426.1 coordinate 55,357,946, forward strand.
ATACATCATTGTAATAAACATTAATAGCACCATTTTTATTATCAAATGAAAATGTAAAACCTTGTTTGTACAAGCCATGAAAGGAAATAATATTTCTCGCCATTTCGGGCGAGTAACAACACTTATTCAAATCTAACATTAACCCATTATTAAGCAATAAAGAATAAACTCCTATCTTGGTAACAGGTGATGCTTTCCTGTTGCCCATGACTAAGTTTATCTTCCCGTGCTCCACTTGCTCACTTCTTCTTAGTGCCTGCAAATCAGTACAAATGTGAATACCACACCCTGTATCAAGCACCCAAGAATTAGCATTAGATGAGTTGTTAGACAATATTGTGTAAATACCTGCATGGGTGGGTTTAACCTTCCCATCCTTTAGATCTTGCAGATATTTGGGGCAGCTTCGCTTGAAGTGTCCCTTATCCTGGCAATAGAAGCACTGTGCTTCCTTTGGGTTTGAAGAAGGAGTAATGGGACCTTTCTTTGTCCCACTTGAAGAGGAACCATCAAGAGTCTTACCCTTGGTACCCTTCGAAGGGTTTTTCCTCTTCTTACCCTTTCCCTGCCCAATAGCCAGAACAGGGGCTATTGAAGGAGTAGAAGTAGCAACCGCTTTACCCTTAAGGCCATTTTCAGCTGTCCTTAAGAGTCCTTGAAGTTTGCTAAGTGTGACTTCCTCCTTGTTCATATGATAAGTCATACGAAACTGATCATAACTTGGAGGTAAGGAATGGAGAATGATGTCAATCGCCATTTCCTCAGGAAAGTCAACATTTAGCTTCAGCAACCGGTCAACGAACCTTTGCATCTTCTGCAAGTGACCGGTGATGGGTTCACCATCCTTCATCCTTGCGGTTATCATGGAGGAGATGATTTCATACCTCTCCTGACGCGCGCTCTGATGGTACCTTTCCATCAGATCCAGGTGCATCTCATAGGGGTAGAAATCTTCATAGGATTTTTGAAGTTCAGGAGTCATGGTGGCCATCATGATGCATGCTACTTTAGTAGCATCCTTTTCATGTGCAACAAACTCCGCAAACTCTTCAGGAGTAGCAGTGGCTTCACTCACAACCTTAAGCTCCCTATCGAGGACATATTCTTTGTCCTCATAGCGGGTAATCATTATGATGTTTCTGATCCACTCATTAAAATTGGATCCATCAAAGATGACCTTACCACACAAGTTCATAAGGGAAAAGGAGCCTGTTGTGTTTGAGCCAGAAGCATTGTTGGAAGACATCTGAAAGGAAAGAAAGACAAGTTTCATTAGATTAGGAATCCTTAATAATTCACCCAAATGAAATATTAAGGCTAGGATCCAACAAACTATTTATAGTTGGAAGAGGGATGCCGTAATCCATACTATAAAATATTTGAAGGTAGGTAAATGACGATTTACCAATTTCCACCATAAGAACGAAATATTTTATTATTAAGTTTTATTGGTTTTGAAACTCCTAGATCTTTTGAGATACATTGAACTTTTCAATGGCATGTTTGAATCTCGATTGTGCCCTCTCAAGTTTGTGACTGGGATGCCGAGGATCACAAACAAGGTGTGAATAACCATACAAATTGACTTGGTACCCTCAACAATATTACCTAATCGATGTGCCGGTTAACCACACACGCTCCACCGATCTATAATAAGGTCAAGTTACCCTTTGCCACTCTTACTAGTCCATGTTAGTGTGCCGGTTAACCACACACGCTCCACTAACGACTTGGTAAGGTACAAAGTGTAATTTTATGGGCTAGCACCAATTTCACATTTTCCTAAAGTAACTAAGATTGGGAATTTATAACGTATAGTTACTTTATAATTCATTATACTTTTAACAAGTATTTAAGGTCGTATCCTACCCGTTCGGCTAACGACCCTCCACCGATCAAGGAAGCGGTGGGTGAGAGTGGACACCCATTAAGTCACCATTTTATAGGCAACAACCTTATACCCCCCTTATAGACCGGCTTCGTGAATGAGGCCTACTAACGGTAAGAATGACATATTCTTATACATATCTATATAATAAAATTATAATAATAGTATAAGTGTTGATTTTTAAACTTTTTAAAAATCCAAGGTTTAATTTGGAATTAAAGTATTAAAGTGTAAGACTTTTCAAATTCCAAAACTTGAGGGCAAGATTTGAAACTATTCCAAGTCTCTTCAATTTGTAACTTATGAGTTTTAATGGTTCATAAAATGAAGACTCTTCATTTTATGAAACCTCTTTAGTTCTTTAATCACAATTAAAAGAAGTGACTTTTGGTTATCCATAACTTGAGGACAAGTTATGGACACCATCATAGCCATTAAGATCATGAATTAAACACACATGGTGGTTACACATAATTCCTATGATCTTCTAAAAACTCATAAGAACACAAATTCATATTAAGCAATTTCAAGAAATCATAAAACTATATATAATACTTGAAAATTGATAAAAGTCATGTAAAATGGGTTAACATAATCATTATCATTTTGAAAAACAAATTTTACAAGTCCAAAACAGATTGGGATAATGATCTTAATCCATTTCCAGCAACAAAACTCGAAAAAACTGCCCAGCACGCTCCTACTCGCCGAGTGCACTATTCTACTCGTCGAGTAGGATGAATTTGTTCATGGACTCGGCGAGTCCAGTCGTCAGAATGCAGAATTTTCGATTTTTAAGCAGTTTTGCATCAAGTATACAGAAAACAATCCTAGGCTCTGATACCACTGATGGGTTTTGAGCATTCTAACACTTCCTAAGTGTACATGCAACCCTAATAACCTTGAATCTATGTTTTCTCTATATACATGCAAATTTCTTTTTCAAGGTTATTTCCTAACTAGCATGGCATGGGGATTACATAAAACATAAAACTAGTAGAAATACATACCTTGTTGTTGCTTGGATTCCTTCAAGACTTTGTGAGCCTAGCACCCCAAATGTTGTGCCTCAAATGCTTCACACAACACCACAAGACTTGGAATAACTTTAGAGAATGTCACTTAGCTTCAAAATTGGTTATGCCCTCTCTAGTAACACTAGGTCATCTAGATCACCATTTTGCTAGCCATAGGGTTCCTTTTATAGTGTTGTCACAATTAGGGTTTACACATGAATGCCCTTAATTGTCATGACTCTTGATTTCCCATGACCCATGGATTTGTAACTCCCATGGACTATCCATGGAGCTCCATATGGTTACATCCATAACCCATAAACCATGGATCATTAATCCACCATAAAAGAATTGATGATTGTCATAATCAACCCTATATATTTAATTAGTCTCACTTTGATCACCAAATTAATCCTAGATTAATACTTGATCAATACTAATTAAATAATACTATTATTAATATATTAGAACTTATAATATATTAATAATCATAAGTGCCTTATTCTCTCATTTAGTCTATCCAAGTATTGCAATGTCATGCAACCCAAATGGACCATGCCGGGTCGGGTCAAGTACATACGAAATAAAGTTATGGACTTAGACACTATATCCAACACTAACTCGATAGGCAATAATTCCTTGTGGAACTTATTCCCATTGAAGTCAATGAAGATGTTTTTCATACGATGGCTAACAGGTACAAACTTGCCACTAGCAATCTCGACTATTATAGCATTAACTAGTCTATCTACAGGCAAAGCTAGTTTTCTACCAAATTCATGCGAAATAAAGGAGTAATTGGCTCCACAATCAAACAAAATTTTGGCAGGCAATTCGTTTATGAGAAAGGTACCTGAAGCGACATCGGATTCTTCTTTCGCAGCTTCAAGTGTCATCTGAAAGGCTCTCGCCTTCGGCTTTGGTGGAATATTTAGCTTTGCTGCATCCTTCTTCTTCGGGCAATCCCTCAAAATATGCCATTCTTCATGGCACCCAAAACAGAGATTCTTATCGAAGGTGCATTCATTGGCATAATGCCCTGGCTTTCCACATTTGTAACAAGTGACTTCCACGCTGCATTTCCCAGCATGTTTCTTCTTGCACTTGTCACACCACTTGGCTTCGACTCCTCCTCCGAATTTTCTCGAACCAGTCTTCGAGAATTTGTTCTTTTTATTGGAACCTGAAGTTCCTTCAAACTTTCTCTTTTCGCCAACTTCAACCTTGCTGGCGGCTCTCCCCAACACACTTGGCAGCCCAGATAGCTGCCTCCAAAGTAAGTGCCTGACGTACTGGCACCGCATACTCCCATGGAAGTCCCTTTGCGTATCTGTCAATTTTTGCCAGCTCATCTGGGACAATACGCAAAGCAAACTCCATTTTGTCTGTGAAGTTATTCGTATATTCATCAACGGTCATACTCCCCTTCTTCAACGTTAGAAATTGGTTTTCTAACTCAAGCACGTTTTGGGCCGAGCAGTACTTGCGCTTGAAGTGCACCAAGAACTCTACCCAAGTCAGTTGCAGTGGCTCATTAGGGCTTAGGGTTTTCCCCAAAGTGTTCCACCAACGAGCAGTACTACCCCTGAACTGACGCACTGCAAATGTGGTTTGTAACTTGCCTTGGCAACCACAAGTCATGAAAGCCAATTCCATTTCCGAGATCCAATCCATTACTCCGACGGGATCTTCTTTTCCAGTGAAGGTCGATGGATTGCAAGTCATAAATTCCTTATACTTGCACCCATTTCTCTCCACTCTATCTTCGTGGTTATTTCTCCCAACCACAAGCGGTTCATTATGACCAACAGATCTACTGTTGTTTCCTTCTTCAGATCTATCGTTATTTAATTCACGTTGTTCAACAGGAACTGAAGGTTCATCCCTGTTGTTCAGCAACATTTGCCTCAAATCCTCCCTTTGTTCAGCCATCATGGTCTGAATCATGGCTCGTACTCCAGCCATGGTGATGGGTTCTGGTGCAGCTCCTACTATAGGCACATGTTCCACCACTTGGGGTTGAGGTTGTTGGTTTCTGTTTGCATTTCCCGCTCCACTTCGAGTTCTTGCCATTATAATCTATATACCGAATAAGGCGAATTTAGGTCTTTATCCTTGATAGATATTTCAATTCCCTTATCACCCCGAAACGTTTACATGTTAGTTCTAATCTCGTAATCATACGCTTAGAATCCTACACACATATGGTTTCTACATCCGGTCGGCAACAGACCATAGATCCGAACAATTAATGGCATATATGGCAAACATATAGCATTTAGCACATAAAAGCATTTTAGGCACCTTTCCTAAAATAACCTAGTGCTCGTGTCTAAAATATGGTAGACACTCATCTCACAATCATCACTTAGCATTCTAAGTTTAAGTCTAGAAATCCTACAATTTCTTAGTTCGCTTAAACTAATGCTCTAATACCAACTGTGACATCCCCTAATATCTCGGCCAGAAAAGACCGATTTAATTTATGCTTTTAAAATAAAAGATTTCTTTAAAAGATTTCTTTAAGAAAACATGATAGAAGTTTATCAAAAGATTTCTTTAAGAAGTATATAATTTCCTTTTATATAAAAACCTCGGGATGTCATGTTCCGATACAGATCAAAAGCATAAACAAGACATTATAAGCCTTACAACAGTTATTTACAACTACTGACCTATAATCCAAAAATCTCTCATCATCCTCCGACTATGCTCGGGGTCCACTACCTGTAACATAAAAAGCTGAGTGGGTCAGGCTTGGGAGCCTGGTGAGCATATAGGGTTTTCACCCCACAATAATAATAAACTTATTAAGTTCACCAATCAACAATAACCCTGATTACCCATTCCCGTTATCCTCACTTTATGTCCCTAAACACCTATCACAAGGGACCTAGCCTAAGGAATATCATCGGGATGGACACTACTGCTAAGGGGACTCCTCAGCCATACATGTCCTAAAGGCAACCATGAGGGGGATGGAGTACGCCAATGAACATTTAGTTCATCAACACCTACAAGTTGCGAACCTGCTAGTGTGTCACTGGACTGTCTAGAAAGGTCCGTGGTCGTCATCTATACTCCGCTAGACGACTACAACAACAACAACAACAACATCGAGGCCTCTCACCATTTTAACACACATCGACTATTTCGTCTACCCATGTTCTACCCAACATATTTGTAGATAAAATACATATACAGTTTAAACTTGTATAAAACATCTATTCAACAGTCACCTCAATTAAACAATTAATATAATTACACATAACACGTATTTTATAGAAAATACTTCATATCTAGGTGTAAGATGAAAGTGACTATACACTCACATGATTTGATGATAATTGGGCAGCACTTTGTTTCCTAAAATGATCGTTTCTAATAAAACCGGGAGTTTTATTGAGAAACCGGGCTCTACGAAGGTTGGGCTTCAAAACCGAAAAGATAAATTTATCGGGATTCTCGGGCACTTCGGGACGTGTTTCGGGTGTTTGGTATGATACCGGGTCTTTGGGGGAAGTTGGAATGAAAGAAATATTGAAAGAGGGGTGAAAATTGACAAATTTCCAAAGTATCACCGGGGTCTCGCACCCTTCTATTTATAGGGGCGAGGCTTCTGATCGGACGGATGAGAGGCTTCTAGGTGGCAGCAGATCCGAAGACCAAGCACATCGCTCGCACGTACGAGGGTCCTGCTGGAGGCTTCTGGTTGGACCGAGGTCTAGGTCCGAGGAGGGGGGGGGGGGTTCGTGGCACACCTGTGAGGCTCAGACACGTCAGGAGAGGGTACGCGTCGCACACCCATTGGACCGAACTTCGGATGCGAGGGCAGGCGACACGCCTCGCCAGGTGGCTTCGGTGACTCATCAAATTTCGAACACGTGGCACGTTTTGAGCGAGGGTGACGTGGCCGAAGTCCACCTATGCGAAATTTCTCGGATTTGACATTTTTTCTCGATTTTTGTGCAAAACTTCTAAAATCCATAACTTTCGCATACGAGCACCGTTTTTGACGTTCTTTATATGCACGCGTAGGTAAAATTACGCTTTAAAACTTTCGTTTAGACTTCGTCGGCTAATTTTGAATTTAATTTTTATATTATTATTTTTAACAGACCGGGACAGGAAATCTGTTAAAAATTCATAACTTATTCATCCAACGTCCGTTTTCATCTGTCTTTTTACCGTTCTACTACTATTGACGAGACCTTCAATTCTCGTTTAGATTGTGTCGGCTAAAAATCAGTCGATCTAAAATTCGAGTTTTTAGCTGTCTACTGCTAAGCCAAAACTTAGAAAAATCATAACTTCCTCATACGAAGTCAGATTTGGGCGTTTTTTTATACATACTCTCGGTTTGACGAACACTACGACTTTCGTTTAGATCACTAAGGCTAAAAAGTAGTTTATCAAAAACTCACTTTTTACGTCATTCGGCACCGTGCCGGTTTTGTCGCGAAACTGCGACAGGTCATAACTTCATCGTTATAACTCGGATTTCGGCATTCTTTATATATCCGTAATCCTTGTCACGACCACTAAAACTTTCTTAATAGATATCGGCTTTATCTAATATTTATTTTCGACACTCATTTTTATATTTAATTAATTAAATCCTAATAATTAAGCATAAAACACATAATTCACATAATATTCACATAATTCCTTTTCATTTCTTCAAAATGAGTTACAAAGGTTAACCTAGACTATCACATCAATATTAATGCCTAGCCTAGAAACACGGGCATTACATAAATGGGCCCATAAAAATCAGTCCCCCATACGTAAAAGACTTCACAAACAAGGATTGAATTTTTTTGGCATTTGATTCTTTTGAGAAATATTTCCCATTCTTTGGCACCGTTCACAACTTTTACAACACAAATTGAAATTGTGCGTCATAGTCAGCCAAAATAAACCACATTTAAGAATTTTTCTCAAAGTCTGATTAGGTACAAAGTGTCCCCCGCAAGCAAGTTCATGACAAAATTGCAAAATGGATTAATGTTCTTATTGGGGGTACAAATCTCCTAATAATTTGATTGGGAAAATGTTTCCACAAATAAGGTTCATCCCACATGTGACATCCCCATTTTCACGGCCAGAAAAGACCGATTTGTTTATGCTTTGTTTTGAAAATCAGAGTATCCTTTTAAAGAAAAATGTTGCGGAATTTGTTCCCAGAAAAACATGATAAATAACGTTATCAAAGCATTTCCGAAGAAATGTATTTTATTCATTTTAAAACTTTCGGATGTCATCATCCATATAGAAACATAAGCATAAACAGAACTTACATTCATTAACACTAGTGATTTACATCTCCTTAATATCTCAGTGTAATGTAACTTCATATCGGTACCTATGATACAATAAACTTGAGTGGGTCAGGTTGGGAAACCTGGTGAGTACATAGGGTTTTCAACCCACAATAATATAATTATTATGTTTAATCATCAAACAATTAACCCAATTACCCATTCGCATTATCTTCTTTATTCTTAAGGGTCTACCCTAAGTATCATCTATCCTGCATGCATTCCTTCTGAAGTCTATTTCTTCCAGGGTTTATATGACAGGCACTAGGTCCATAGCTGCCAATGTCCATTCATAAAGCACTTAATCCATAGCTGCTAATGTTTACTAATATCATCCTTCATTTCCCATCATTCATCTACCCATGTTTCACCCAACACATTTGTAGATATTGATGGGTTTTAAGCATTCTAACACTTCCTAAGTGTACATGCAACCCTAATAACCTTGGATCTATGTTTGTCTAATTATCATGCAAAGTTGAATGCCAAGGTTATATTCCTATCTAGCATACATGGGGAACAAATTTTAACTTGCATGAAAGATAGAATAACTTACCTTATTGTTGCTTATGATCCTTGAAACCTTGTGAGCCTAGCACCCCAAGTGTGATGCCTCAAATGCTTCACACAACACCAAATGCTTTTGGAATGACTTTAGAGAGAATACACACTTCTAAAATCGGCCTAGCCCTCTTGTTTCTTATTGTCGTCGATTTTGGTGGAGAACATGTTGCTTATATAGTGTGTCACATCTAGGGTTACACCATGTAAACCCTAATGTGGCATGACTCTTCATTTCCATGACCCATGGGTTTGTAACTCCCATGGAGCCTCCATGGAGCATTCAATGGGTTTAACCCAACTTGATTATCCATGGAGCCTTTTAGCCCACTATACAAGTTATGGATGATTTACATGATCAACCCATATATTTAATTAGTCATCTTTTGATCACTTAATTAATCCTAGATTAATTTTTGATCAATACTAATTAAATAATACTATTAATATATTAGAACTTATAATATATTAATAAACCACAAGTGTTATTTCTCTCATTTAGTCTATCCAAATGCATGATGCCATGCAACCCAAATGGACCATGCCGGGACGGGTCAAGTACATACCAGAAATAGTTATGGACTTAGACACCTTATCCAACAGTCTCCCACTTGGATAAGTCTAATAACTATAACTGCAAGTATGACTTCAGGAACCGATCAGCAATCGTAGCTCTTTTCAAGGTTTCTCGGAACTGAGAAGATGATGATACGCCATTTCAGATAAGTGATCATATAATCCTCTGTTCTAGATATCAGCCGGACAAATACATGGAACAGTGTCTTACTTTGTGTCCAACAGTTTGTTTCCCGATTTCCGATTTGTTTGACATAGAACTCAATTCAACACATCAACTTAGTTCTGACCGGGCCCGGTACATAGGTCAAAACAAAATCATCGAGGGGCCCAGATATCAGCTTCTAATCCAAGAAGGAACAAATAAACTTCGACTCATATGTTTGCTCTACTACTCATTGAATTATACACAAGAGCACGTTTTATAACATCGAGTTACCAATGCGTTTTCGTACAATCAATGCATAACCAACTCATAAGTAACAAATCATATAACTAGGTTTGAAGACTTATATGATATTACCGTCTCACGATCACTCGAGATAAATTCCATGAAGTGATTCCAGTGAGCGTGGGTTGAGTCCAATGCTCAGAACTTATGAGCACTCATGAGTGTTGTAGCCATGTCCTACAACTTAGACCTCTGCAACCAATCATGACAGTCTTGATTCATACCTACTTCCGACATATGACCGACTGTGGAGGTTCGAATAATATGATATACCAAACATAATTATTCTGGAAGTCAAAACATGCAAAAGAAATATAGTAAACGATCGACAAGAGATAGCAACACTTTACTCATAAATAAAACACCTTTTATTCATCATCTAATGTCAATTACACTTTACAAATTTCAAGGTTATCTAACTACTAAATCTAATATCATCCTTCAGCCCTAGGCTCCGAGCATGCTGGAGATGCTTAACCCGAGTCAGTCCCTTCGTGAGGGGATCTGTTGGATTCTCATCCGATGATACCCTCTTTGCCACGAGGGGTCCTTCTTCTATTCGATGTCTGATGAAATGGTATTTTCTGTCGATGTGTCTGGATCTCCCGTGATCCCTTGGTTCCTTGGCTAAGGCAACTGCACTTTCACTATCACAGAAAATTTCCATTGGCTCTTTAATAGCTGGTACAACTCCAAGGTCTCCAATGAAGTTCTTCAGCCATATCGCCTCCTTTTCTGCCTCGCTAGCTGCTATATACTCTGATTCGCAAGTTGAATCAGCCACTGTCTCTTGCTTGGAACTCTTCCAAGAAATTTCTCCTCCATTTAAGGTAAAGACCCAGCCTGACTGAGAGCGGAAATTATCCCTATCAGTCTGAAAACTAGCATCACTATACCCTACAACTCTCAATTCTTCACTCCCACCGAGGGTAAGGACCTAGTCCTTAGTCCTCCGTAGGTACTTGAGGATATTCTTTACCGCAGTCCAGTGTGCCTTGCCAGGGTTCCCCTGATACCTGCTAACCATGCTCAAAGAAAAGGCTACATCAGGTCGAGTACACATCATAGCATACATGATCGATCCTACAGCCGAAGCATAAGGTATTCGACTCATTTATGCTATCTCAACGTCAGTACTAGGGCTTTGTGTCTTACTCAATCTGGCGTTACCCTGGATGGGTAACTCTCCTTTCTTGGAGTCTTGCATGCCGAATCTCTTCAGCACCTGATCCAAGTAGGTACTCTGACTAAGTCCAGTTAGTCTTTTACTCCAGTCTCTCAAGATCCTTATCCCTAGAATATAGGCAGCTTCTCCTAGGTCCTTCATAGAGAAACACTTCCGAAGCCAGGACTTAACTTCCTGCAGAGTTGGGATGTCATTTCTATGAGTAGTATGTCATCCACATACAATACCAAAAAGCTAACTATACTCCCACTAGCCTTGACATATACACAAGATTCATCTTCACTCCTAGAAAAGCCAAATTCTTTGACTTTCTCATCAAAGCAAAGATTCCATCTGCGAGGTGCTTGCTTTAACCCATAAATGGATTTCTCAAGCTTACACACTTTATTAGGGTACTCTGTATTGACAAAACCCTCTGGCTGACTCATGTCAACATCCTCAGCCAACTTTCCATTAAGGAAAGCGGTTTTGACATCCATTTGTCATATTTCATAGTCATGAAATGCAGCTATGGCTAACAGAACCCTAATAGACTTAATCTTGGCCACTGGAGAAAAGGTCTCATCATAATCAACTCCCGGAGTTTGTGAGAAACCCTTTGCAACCAGTCGTGCCTTATAAGTGTGTACATTACCATCCATGTCGGTCTTCTTCTTGAAGATCTATTTGCACCCTATAGTCTTACGACCTGGTACATTCTCAACCAAGTTCCAAACTTGATTGTCATACATGGACTGTATCTCGCTGTCCATTGCCTCTTTCCACTTGGTTGACTCAGGGCCTGCCATGGCTTCCGTGTAACTATTAGGTTCATCCAGACCTATCAGTGTCTCATCACTGATAAGTGTATCACCTTCCGCAGTAATATGGAATCCATAGTAATGCTCAGGTGCATTCCTAACCCTTGTGGAACGCCTCAGAGGTATAGACTTGTCAATTGGCTCAACAGGAGTTTCCTCCTCAAGTTGAGTGCTAGGGTTTGAAGTTCCTTCACCACTTAACTCTTGAATTTCTTCAAGGTAAACTTGCCTCCCACTGTCTCCTTGGCTTATGAACTCTCTCTCTCTCGAAAGAAAGCCCTCCTAGCTACAAAGACCACATTCTCACTAGGTCTGTAGAAGAGATAACCAAAGGATTTCTGTGGGTAGCCGATGAAAATACACCTCTCACTTCGAGGTTCGAGCTTATCATGAGTCTCGCGTCTCACGAAAGCCTCGCAACCCCAAATCTTAATGTGGTCTAGTTTGGGTACTTTACCAGTCCACATCTCATGAGGAGTTTTGGCAACTTTCTTTGTGGGAAGTAGATTAAGGATATGGGCGGCAGTCTCTAAGGCATACCCCCAAAATGAGATTGGTAGCGAAGCTCGACTCATCATGGAACGAACCATATCCAACAAGGTTCGATTACGCCTCTCAGCTACACCATTAACCTGCGGTGTCCTGGGAGGTGTAAATTGTGAGACAATGCCACATTCCCTAAGATAGTCAAGGAACTCTAAACTAAGATACTCACCACCTCGATCGGATCGAAGCATCTTAATGTTCCTGCCCAATTGATTCTCGACTTCCTGTTTAAACTCTTTAAACCTCTCAAAAGTCTCTGACTTATGCTTGATTAAGTAGATATATCCATATCTACTATAATCATCAGTAAAAGTCAAATAATAACGATTAGCATCCCTTGTGGCATGTTTGAAGGGCCCACACACATCCGTGTGTATAAGATCCAACAAACCTTCACCCCTCTCACAAGAACCTGTGAAGCGTGACTTTGTCATTTTTCCAAGTAAGCATGATTCGCAACTATCATCTGACTTTAGGTCAAATGACTCCAATACTCCATCCTTTTGGAGTTGGCCTATGCGTTTCTTGCTTATATGTCCAAGACGACAATGCCATAATGATGCTTTATCCAAGTTATTATCATTAACAGAATCAATACACAATAAATTATTTCCTAAGTTATCAACCACATATACAGTTTCATACACACCATCACAAGGTAATGCTTTAAAATAAAGAACATTATTAAAGAAAGCATTAATCGAACCAACTTCATTATCAAATGAAAAGGTGAAACCTTGTTTATACAATGCATGAAAGGAGATAATATTTCTTGCCATTCCTGGCGAATAACAACATTTATTCAAATCTAAACTAAACCCAATACTTAACGATAAAGTATAAACTCCAATCTTGGTGACAGGTAAAGCGTTCCTATTCCCCATGATTAAGTTTATTCTTCCATGCTCCACATTCTCACTCCTTCTTAGTCCCTGCAAATCAGACCAGATAGGAATACCACAACCGGTATCAAGGACCCAAGAGTTAGAATGGGGTGAGTTATTAGATAAGATAGTGTAAATACCTGCATGGTTGGGTTTAACTTTCCCATCCTTCACATCTTGCTGGTACTTTGGGCAGTTCCGCTTCCAATGTGACTTTTCATGGCAATAGAAGCATTCAGCCTCTTTAGGGTCAGAAGAAGGAGTGACAAAACCTTTCTTGGTTCCACTTGAAGAAGAGCCATCAAGGGTCCTAGCCTTGGTACCCTTAGAAGAGCTCTTCCTCTTCTTCCCTCTACCTTTCCCGATTGCCAAAACCGGGGCGGAGTTTGGAGTAGGAGTGTTAACAACCGACTTACCCTTAAGACCTGTTTCTACGGTCTTGAGGAGTCCCTGAAGTTTGCTGAGTGTGACCTCTTCCTTATTCATGTGATATGTCATGCGGAATTGATCATATCACGATGGTAAGGAGTGCAAAATGATATCTATTGCAAGCTCCTCAGGGAAGTTCCCATTAAGCTTCAGCAACCGATCCACATACCTTTGCATTTTCTGCATGTGGCTCGTGACGGATTCCCCGTCCTTCATCATGGTTGTTATGATAGAGCATATGATTTCATACCTCTCTTGTCGTGCACTTTGATGATATCTTTCCATCAGATCTTGGTGCATTTCAAAAGGGTAGAAGTCCTCATAGGACTTTTGGAGTTCCGCTGTCATGGTGGCCAACATGATGCATGCCACTTTTGTAGCATCCCTTTCATGTGCCCGAAAGTCAGCGATCTCCTGGGGAGTTTCAGTGGTCTCATCAATCTCCTTAAGCTCCTTGTCAAGGACATATTCTTTGTCCTCGTAGCGAGTAATCATCCTGATGTTTCTGATCCATTCATTGAAGTTGGATCCATCAAAAGTGACTTTCCCACACAAGTTCATAAGGGTAAAGGAGCCATTAGGATTAGAGCCAGAAGCAGCATTGTTTGAAGACATCTGAAAGAAGAGAAGAAGATTAGTTTAGATATTAAGAGAGTCCTTAATAAAACACCCAAATGTAATATTAAGGCTAGGATCCAATCACAATATATTATAACTTAGAAGAGGTAGGTCGTAATCCAAGCTATAACATATTTGAAAGGTAGGTGAATGACGATTCACCAATTTCCACCATGAAAAACGAAATATAAATATTAGGTTTTTAATTGGTTCTTAGAAATTCCTAGATTCTTTTGAGATTCAATGAACTTTTCAAAGGCATGTTTCAATCTCGAGTGTGCCCTCCAAGTTTTGTGACTGGGATACCGAGGATCACAAAACGAGGTGTGAAGTAACCATGCAAATCACTTGGTACCCTCAAGGTTTATCACTCAATCGATGTGCCGGTAAACCACACACGCTCCACCGATGCTATGGTAAACCTTAAGTCACCCTTTACCTACCTTGTTAAGTCCAAGTTAGTGTGCCGGTTAACCACACACGCTCCACCAACGACTTAAACAAAGTGTAAAGTGTAATTTCATGGATTAGCACCTTATTCACATTTTCCTAAAGTAACTAAGATTGAGAATTTAATAAAAGCATTTAGTTACTTTATAATATTCATCATACTTTTAATGAGAATTTATAAGTCCTTGTCTTACCCGTTCGGCTAACGACCCTCCACCGATCAAGGAAGCGGTGGGTGAGAGTGGACACCCATTAAGTTGCCATTTTATAGGCAACAACCTTATACCCCCCTTATAGACCGACTTCGTGAATGAGGCGTACTAGCGGTAAGACGACTTGACGTTATACATATATATATTAGTAACTTATAATATTATAAAGTATAAGGGTTGAATTTTAACTTTTAAAATTCTAAGGGTTGGAACTAAAGTTTTAATCAAGACTTTACATGTTCCAAAACTTGAGGGCAAGTTTTGTAAACTTCCAAAACTTTTCATTTCTTATAACTTATGAATTAATTGAGTAATAAAAATGAAGACTCTTCATTTTTATAACTCTTGTGTTCTTTTAATGGCTTTAATAAAAGTGAGACTTTTGGTTTTCCATAACTTGAGGACAAGTTATGGACTCCATTAAAACACATTATGATCATGAATTAAACTATCATGAAGGTTACAAACAATTCCTATGATCATCTAATCTTCATAAGTTCAAGAACATGAATATGAACACTTTCAAGAATCAAAAATTACACTTAAAAAAACTTGTAATTTTAATAATTGCCATTGTAAATGGATTAGCATAAACATTACACCATCTAAAACAAGCTTTAAAACATCAAAACAGTTTAGGGTAATGTTTCTAGTCCATTTCCAGCAACAAATGTGCAAACTTTCATACGAGCAGAAAACAGAAAAACGATTTTTTTCCAAGCTGTTTGCACACAAAAAAAAGAAAAAAACAAACGAACCATGCTCTGATACCACTGATGGGTTTTGAGCATTCTAACACTTCCTAAGTGTACATGCAACCCTAATAACCTTGGATCTATGTTTGTCTAATTATCATGCAAAGTTGAATTCCAAGGTTATATTCCTATCTAGCATACATGGGGAACAAATTTTAACTTGCATGAAAGATAGAATAACTTACCTTGTTGTTGCTTATGATCCTTGAAACCTTGTGAGCCTAGCACCCCAAGTGTGATGCCTCAAATGCTTCACACAACACCAAATGCTTTTGGAATGACTTTAGAGAGAATACACACTTCTAAAATTGGCCTAGCCCTCTTGTTTCTTATTGTCGCCGATTTTGGTGGAGAACATGTTGCTTATATAGTGTGTCACATCTAGGGTTACACCATGTAAACCCTAATGTGGCATGACTCTTCATTTCCATGACCCATGGGTTTGTAACTCCCATGGAGCCTCCATGGAGCATTCAATGGGTTTAACCCAACTTGATTATCCATGGAGCCTTTTAGCCCACTATACAAGTTATGGATGATTTACATGATCAACCCATATATTTAATTAGTCATCTTTTGATCACTTAATTAATCCTAGATTAATTTTTGATCAATACTAATTAAATAATACTATTAATATATTAGAACTTATAATATATTAATAAACCACAAGTGTTATTTCTCTCATTTAGTCTATCCAAATGCATGATGCCATGCAACCCAAATGGACCATGCCGGGACGGGTCAAGTACATACCAGAAATAGTTATGGACTTAGACACCTTATCCAACAGATATAACATACTTATACAGCTTAAATCATTAAAACATGTATAAAATTGTTCATCCAGCATAGATATCAAGTACACGTATAATTTGCACATATAGCACATATTAAATACTTCATATCTATGTGTAAGATGAAAGTAACTATGCGTTTACTTGTTAAAGTGATGATTCCAAACTCGGGCAGCGCTTCGCTTCTAACGATTCTATTTTCCTTCGACGAAACCTAGCATTATTATCGCTAAGTTTTAGTCTAATGTTTATTGCGACTAATTATTAGTCTAGATTCATCATTAAATAAAAGTATACTTTCATGATCTATCAAGTAAGGAACAACCAGGTAGGATCATATCGGAGGTAAGGTCCGTTTGGTATACGAAGTATACTGTTTGGAAATCCCACTTTAAGCACCTCACTAAATCACAGCCAATACATCATCCCAGTAAGTAGATCAATCAATATAATGACTTGGAATCACTGATAAATCTTGTTTATAAGTTCATAATAACGATAATGAACTTAAACATAAGTTATACTTAAAGTAGGGTAAGCATAACTCACTTACAATGGTGTTTAGCGAAGAAACGGGATCTGCGCGGACAGAACTTCTGAGCCGAAAGCTCTTCTTCTCAGGGCCTTGTGGCGCTCCGGGACTCGCTACTAACTCCTAAGAAAGGCTAGAGAAAATCATTCAGGATTTCGGGGTATTTGGGAGAGAAATTGAGAAATGGTGTGAAGAAAAATGAGGAAAAACGCCTCTATTTATAGGCTGCCAGCGCCGAGTACGATCAGCGTACTTAAGAATTACGCTGAGCGTAATGGGTTTGTAAGGGTTATGCAAAGCGTACTCAAAATTACGCTGGGCATAATGTGCCACATGTCGCTATCTCATGCAAAGCCGTGGGGAAGAAGGTGCGGCTCAGATTGCGCCACGTGTCACTCGCTGGTTACTCTAAAAACTAATTATCTTCTAAAATCCGTAACTTTTTCATACGAGCTCCGTTTCTGACGTTCTTTATATCCACGCGTAGGTGGGATCGTACTCTACAACTTTTGTTTAGACTCCATTGGCTAATTTTGACTTTATTTTTAAAGTTATATTTTTAACAGGCCGGGACGGGAAAAGTCCGTTAAAAATTCATAACTTCTTCATCCGACGTCCGTTTTCATCTGTCTTTTTACCGTTGAGCTACTATTAATGATACCTTAGATTCTCTTTTAGGTTATGTTGGCTAAAAATCGGTCGATCTAATATTCGAATTTCGGGTTGTATACTGCTATGCGAAATCTTAGAAAAATCATAACTTCGTCATACAAAGTCAGATTTTGACGTTCTTTTTATGCACGCTCTCGGTTTAACATATACTACAACTTTCATTTAGATATATAAGTCTAAAAATTAGTTTATCAAAAATTCACTTTTTACGATTCCCGGTGCCGTGCTGGTTTTGCCGTAAAACTTCGACATGTCATAACTTCTTCGTTATAACTTGGAATTCGGCGTTCTTTATATGTATGAAACCTTTGTGACGTATAGTCTTCTAAATAGTCTTCTATAAAAAAGAACAAGTTAAGATTATTTATTCTAAACCTTTGTGACGTATAGTCTTCTAAACCTTTGTGACGTATAGTATAACTTAGTTAAGATTATTTATTCTAAATAGTCTTCTATCAAAAAGTCGTTTTTGACGCTCCTTGTCTCTAAATTAACTTGCCCGAATCTGCGGTCGTTACAATTATCCCCCCTTAGGATGATTATGACCCGAAATCATCAACAAAATGGGGCTTGTATAATGACTCCATATGTTATCTCTTCATCCTAGTTAATAATCATAACTTCTATGTTCCTTCGAATGAATATCTATCTCTTGGACTTCTTATTACATACGATGCTCGGTCTTGCACCCGCTCTCTATCTCATGTTGGACTTTCAATCGTGACCTTTAAGTCACAATCTCGATCCCTATTGGAGACTCCTTCTTCTTCTTCTTAACAAACTTAAGATAAGTTCTTTCCTTCGATTACCATAATAGACCGATGAGTCATGTTCTAATGGTCTCTCATCGTATGATGCAACACTTAGACTTATGTCTTTTAGAGTCAAATTCCAGACTTGAAGACAACTTCCTTCATGCTCTAATGTGATATAATCACATTATAACATGTAGCACTTCTAGCTACAAGCTCTTAAAACGATTATGATACTTCTATTAATCGTTTCGATTATCTTTCACTTCAACTGTCTTGCTTAAGTCAGGTGCTACATCGAACTTTGTTCTCTGAACCAGGTAACATACTTATCTTAGTCGGACTCAATTTCACAAGACCACTAGGGTTAGAATAACAATCATCTTCTTAGTCATTACCGAAACAATGGTAACGACATACATGAACAAAACGGAATCAATTACTAGCTTCTTGGTAACCTTGTAACTTTCCCTGATCCAAGTGCGAGTCCTATGCTTCTGGTAGTATAGGCCTTTACTACCATTCACACCTACTCATACTCGTCCCAAGTATTTGTTGGATTAGATGTCTAAGCCCATAACTATTATTGGTATGTACCTCACCCGAGAGTAGCATGGTCCATTTGGGTTGCATATCATCAGGACAATTTGTTAGGATGAATTCTTGAGAGAAGGTTATATATGATTTGTTAATATATTATAAGTTATAATATATTAATATGAAATCATATGTTTTAATTAATGTTGATCAAGAATTAATTTTGTGATCAAAATAGACTAATTAAATCAATGAGGACTAATTATGGTAATTGGTTATATTTATATGTGTTGGGTTATGATCCATGTTGGACCAAGTTTATGTATGGATACATAAAGATTTGGGTCACATGAACCATGGATCATAAACCCATGGGTATGGATTTGGGTTATACCTATGACCCTTGGAATCCACCATATAAATAGGTTGCTTCATGACCAAAAACGTGTACTTCTAGTTCTTAGAGAAACATGGTGGTTTTTAGGTGCATGGAATTCTCTCTCAAGTTCCACCTTTGTTCATGATGTGTTGTGACTTCATTTGAGGCTTCCACACTATTGGGGATAAGCTCTTAAGACCAAATACATCAAGACTTCAAGCTACATAAAATGTATGTTACCCTAACTAGTATCTTGTATGGTATATGTCAATTGCATGCTAGTTGTAGGCTTAATACCTTGGAAACATCATTGCATGTACAATTAGCGAAAAAATAGATCCAAGGTATTTAGGGTTGTATGTGCACCATAGGATGTTGTAGTATACAAAACCCAACAGTGGTATCAGAGCCATGAGTTGTTTTCAGATTATACTTGATGCTACTTGCTGAAAATTGCTTGAAAAAACAAATTTTTTGCTGTCTGGACAGTGGAATCGCCGAGTCCACTGGCAGACTCGTCGAGTTGCATGCAGTTTGCCTTGGACTCGCCGAGTCCAGTAATGGGCTCGACGAGTTTGCAGTCCAGATTGCAAATTTTCGAGTTTTTTTGGCCTGTTTTGGATTAGAATCATTACCACAAAGTGTTTTTGTTCATAAAATTTGATTTTGATGTTATGGTAATGTTTATTCTCATCCAAAATAAAGGATAATTGTCAAAGTTTCAAGAGTTGTTTTAGTTTATGTGATTAGCTAAGTTCTTGAAAATTGTTGATGTGAATTATCTTTGCTAATGAGTTTGATCTTGTTCATAGTTTTTTTTTTATTTTTATGTTAATTGGAATAATTAATCTTAATGGTTTTTATGACTCCATAAATTTTCCTCAAGTTATGGAAAATGAAGAGTTTTTCAGTTAAAAGGACATTAAGTCTCATAGGTTATGAAAATGGAAGAGTCTCTATTTTTAATGTCTTCATAAAATGTTTTTTTATGTCTTCCATAATTTGTCCTCAAGTTATGGAACTTGAAAAGTCTTCCATAAAAACCATATTAATCTCATAAGTTATGGAAACCAAGAGTTTTTGAATTGTTCAAAATTTGCCCTCAAGTTTTGGAATTTGTAAAGTTACCCCCCATGTATACTTTAATTCCAAATTAAACCCTTAGAATTTTAAAAGTTTAAAATTCAACCCTTATACTATTATAATATTATAGGTTTAATATATATATATATATATATATATATATATATATATATATATATATATATATATATATATATATATATATATATGTATAAGAGTAAGTCAGTCTTACCGTTAGTAGGCCTCATTCACGAAGCCGGTCTATAAAGGGGTATAAGGTTATTGCCTATAAAATGGCAGTTTAATGGGTGTCCACTCTCACCCACCGCTTCCTTGACTGGTGGAGGGTTGGTAGCCGAACGGGTAGGCCAGGACATTAATTCTCCCTCCATTAAAAGTATAATGATAAATACTAAGTAACTAAACACTTATAAAGTCCCAATCTTAGTTACTTAGGAAATTGTGAATTTGGTGCTAACCCATGAAATTGAACTTTACACCTTTTTAAGTCGTTAGTGGAGCGTGTGTGGTTAACCGGCACACTAATCTGGGACTGACAATGTGTGGCAAAGGGTAGCTTGATGTTAATCATAGATCAATGGAACGTGTGTGGTTAACTCGCACATTGATTAGGTGGTTCTAACATTAAGTGTACCAAGTTAATTTGCATGGTTATTCACTCCTTGTTTCTGATTCTTGACATCCCAGTCACAAACTTGAAGGGCACAATCGAGATTTAAACATGCCATTGAATAGTTCAATGAATCTCAAAAGATCTAGGAGTTTCAATTCATTTAAAACCTAATGTTAAATTTCATTTTTCATGGTGGAAATGGGTAAATCGTGATTTACCTACCTTCAAATATTTTGTAGCTTGGATTACGGCATCCCTCTTCCAAGTTATAAAATATTGTGTTGGGTCCTAGCCTTAATATTTCATATTGGGTGTTATATTAAGGACTTAAATCAACTAAACTTGAATTTCTCCCTCATAGATGTCTAGTTATGACAACAATGGTCTTCATTATCCTTTTGGATAAAGCTTTACTAATGAAGATGATATCCCAAATGGCAATCAAGGTGAAATATTAATACCTTTGTTGTGCATTAATGGGACTGGAAATCATACTTCACTTCCTCCACCTCCTCCAATTGTTCTCCCTAACCCACAAGTTCTTGATAAGTTCAAGGTCACTCAATCCCTATTAGCAAGAAATGTCTATATATACTCTCATTTTGGAGATGAAGTCTCATATTGACAAGCTGGGAGAGCTGCGTGTCGAAGTCTCAAGGAAGTTGACTGTTGACTGGGTTCTTCAATCACTTTCCGAGTCATATAATGAGTTCGTTAAGGACTACTATATGACAGACCACGACATGACCCTTAATGATCTTACCTATTTGCTTGTTGCTGCTGAATCAGAAATGACTTGGAACACTGGAAAGGCAAATTTGATTGGAATATCTACTTCCCAAACTTACATAGACATTGAAAATGGAAACATTGGAAGTCCAGAAAAGTCTTCTCTTCCCAATGGAATGGGATCGGCCATAGTCAACCCGGTTGACCAAATGGTAAAGAGAAAGGCTAAGTCTGAGATAGTCCCATGTACTATTACTAAAAAGTCCATATGTTTCTATTGCCAAAGGAAGGGGCATTAGTTGCGAAGGTGCCTTATTTACCTGAAAGTTCACTAGGATGGTAAAAGTCAAAATTTGACTATGCTTCAGGTAAAGTCCACTATCTAACTCTATTAAGTTCCTATTTGGCGATTCTTATTACATGATGTGACTAGGTCGCATTTTGATGTTTTGTAGAATCGTAAAAGGAGAGGAAGCTTAGACGAAGAGTATGTTGAATCTGATCACGAAGATGGATTTCTATCGTATGATTCGGAGATCAGAATTTCGAGCTGCTACTTAAGAGTTATGATAGATTGCTTAGGAACAGATAACAACATAGTTTTCGTTTGTATTTGCATTGTAAGGATAAGTTTTTCCGCAGTTTTATAAATAAAAGAAAATTCTTTAAATTTATTTATTTTTAAGTTTCCTTACAATGGCATTTATGAAAATTTGTTGCTTATGTTGGATTAATGTCTAAATCCATAACTATAATTGGTAAGACTTGATCCGACCCGACATGGTCCATTTGGGTTGCATGGCATCATGCATTTGGATAGACTATAATGAGAGAAATAACACTTAAGGTTGGTTAATATATTATAAGTTCTAATATATTAATAAGGTTATTTAATTAGTATTGATCAAGAATTATTTTGGAATTAATTAAGTGATCAAAAGGAGACTAATTAAATATATGGGTTGATTGTGTAAATCATTCATTCTTATATATGTGGGCTTGTGATCCAAGATTCCTTATGTTGGACTAAGTCCATGGGGTGACCCATGGATACTCCATGGAGGTTAAAATCCATGGAGCATAAGGAATGGGTAAAGTTATGAGTTACATGGTGTAACCCTAATAGCCACCATATAAAAGAATCCCATGGCTCAAGAAATCGTGCACTAATGTGTGAGTGTGAGGGCTAGACGATTTCAAGGAGTGTTCAAGTTTCTCTCAAGTTATTCCAAGTGTATTTGGTGTTGTGTGAACCATTTGAGGTGTCACACTTGGGGCACTAGGCACTCAAGCTTCATGAAGACATTCTCCATCAAAGAGGTATGTATTCTATCTTGTTATATTTATTATTTTGTATGCTAGATTAGGATAATACCTTGGATGTTCATAATTGTATGTATAATAGAGAAAACATAGATCCAAGGTATTTAGGGTTGCATGTACACTTAGGAGTGTTAGAATGCTCATAACCCAACAGCTTATATGTTTCCATTAATAGCAATATTGGAAAATAGATTTGATTCTTTTGTTTGTGGTAGTGTCATAATTTACCAAATAAGGAAAGATTCTCATCAACCAAGTTTCAGTTGGATAAAAACTTGGAATTATGCAACTTGTATTGTATGATGAATGAGAATTTTCATCTTTGGTAAAATAAGACTAATTCCTTGTTCACATGTATATGTGAGTCAAGTGAAGGACTAGGAGATCGGATACACTTGGTTATGCGCTGATCAGGTCCACCACAAAGAACGATTAGGCTATTCTTCATGATTTACTAAAGTTTAGTAAATATGGTTGTGCTTACAAGTTTAAGTATAATTCTGAAACATTGGAAAAGTTTCAATGTATGGCAGGACGAATGAGAAGAATCAAATTAGGCAGAAATATAAAAGTTTCTCCAATCTGAAAAGATGGGAGAGTACTTCAGTATCGTGTTTTATGATCATATTAATGATTATGAATAACCATATCACAATTGATCCTCTAAGGACATGTTAGCACATTTGTTTGACTAAGAAGAGGAATCGTGAAGTGTTGAAATGGTTAAATCAAAAGATGAATCATACTTCGTTCCAAAATTGAGTCTTAGAGTAATACTCCAAGATTGTAACTCGAGTGAAATAATCTTAAGAAAGGTTTAAAACACTTGTCAAATGTAGAGTAAAATGTTTTCTACTCTTGTACATTTGAAATTGGTCTAGTATCATGTCAAATAGAAATAGAAATATTATAGCAAAAGTCTGGTCTAGTATCATGTCTTTATGTGAGATATCATGAATCGGATCCCATATGCTTCGGATATAGGATCGATTACATGTGTTGTAATATACATCCTTTCTAATCTTTCCAAATGCCTAGGGCATTAAGAGGGAAAAAGGAATAGAACTGGATATGACTAAAATGATTAAGCAATTGTCGAGGACAATCTGAGGTTTACCAAAGATTGGTTGCTCATGGACAGTTGGAAGTATGGTGTTAATTTTGGAAGGACCTTATTGACAAATTCTGAAAAGAGGCAACTCTTGTTCAGAAGTGATAGTCAAAATGGGAATATGGAAATGTTTCCGTAGCTGGAAGTTATTCTTTAAATCTGTGTAAGATTAGAAAAACTTAATGCAAGAAGGATGTTCAAAGGAATGTAATTTGAATGTGAGACTTCGTTTCCATGGAATTTCTCTCCATTGGAATACTTTGTAATGTCTGTTGCCAAGTTTTTGTGACTTTTGTGCATAATCATTACAAGAGGATCATTGCACATAAGTTTTGAATCTAACAGATTTCAGTAAATGACAAAGAATTATGTATTATTACATTTATAATAAGGATTTGGAATTGTGAAATGAGCATAATTGAAATGTTGTCAATTGATCTATTCCACAAAGAAAGGACCATAAGTAAACATAGTGTGCATGCTTGTAGCATGAGACAACTATTGTTTTAGTTCAAGTATTAAGTTGATTATTTGAAACATTATACAATGAATAATGAGTAATCAATATGACTCAAACGTTTTGGGTCCATATAGGATTAGTATTATTCTTGTGTTTCACTTTGCATGTTTTGACTTCCCGAATAACTAGGTTATTCAAACGTTCCACAGTCGATCATACTTTGGAAGTAGGTATTGAGGCAAGACTGTCATGAATGGGTCTGTAGTATGTCTAGGTATTTTAGACATAGCTGCAGTATGCATGAGTGCTCCTGGAATAAGATTCGAGTATTGGATTAAACCCACACTCATTTGAATCACTTCATGGTTTTATCACGAGTGATCATGAGACGATAATATCTTATATTCTTCAAACGGAGAGATATGAGTTGCAGTCTACAATTCGGTTGCACATTGATAATGTGAAAACGCACCAGTAACTTGGTGTTATAAAAGGCATTGTTGTGTGTGATTTGATGAGTAGATAGAGCAAGCATATGAGTCGAAGTTTATCCATTCCTTTTACCCTTTGAGGGATAAAAGCAATATATGTGGGCCCCTCGATGATTTGGTGATGACAACCTTAAGTGCTCGGCCGGGCCTGGACTGATTTGATTTGTCCAATTAATCGGTCGTCATAAATCGGAAATCGGGAAACAACAGATGGACAGAGAGTATGATTATAATCCATGTCTCAGTCCATATGATATCTAGAATGGAGGAATCTATGATCCCTTATCTAATGGACATGTCATTGACTAGGTCAGAGTTCGATAACGGCTTTTAAGAGCTACGATTGCTAGTCGGGTTTTGGAGTCGTACTTGCATTAATAGTTTTAGACTTATCCAAGTGGGAGACTGTTGGATTAGATGTCTAAGCCCATAACTATTATTGGTATGTACTTGACCCGAGAGTAGCATGGTTCATTTGAGTTGCATATCATAAGGACAATTTGTTAGGATGGATTCTTGAGAGAAGGTTATATATGATTTGTTAATATATTATAAGTTATAATATACTAATATGAAATCATATGTTTTAATTAATGTTGATCAAGAATTAATTTGAATTAATTTTGTGATTATATTTCTATGTTTGGGCTTATGATCTATGTTGGACCTAGTTTATGTATGGATACATAAAGAGTTGGGCCACATGAACCATAGATCATAAACCCATGGGTATGGATTTGGGTTATACCTATTGTTGGATATAGTTTCTAAGTCCATAACTATATTTGGTATGTACTTGACCCGACCCGGCATGGTCCATTTGGGTTGCACTTCACCCGAACAATTTATGGATAATCGATTGAGAATAGTATAAGTTATGATTTATTAATATATTATAAGTCCTAATATATTAATATAAAATCATATTATTTAATTAGTATTGATATATAATTAATTTAGAATTAATTTAGAGATCAAAAGTATGACTAATTAAATATGGGCTCTTGTATTTATATAGTGTGGGCTAATGCTTATTTGGAATGGGCTAGGCTTGCATGGAAAGTCCATGGATACTCCATGGAGCTTTAACCCATGGATCTCATGGAAATGAAAAGACATGGGTATTAGGGTTTACATGGATGTAACTCTAATCCACCACACTATATAAAGGAGGCTTTGGTTCTTGAAATAACGTTAGTTGATGTGTGTAAATCAAGAGGGCCGATTTCAAGAACTTTGTGACTATTCTCTCAAGTTTCCAAGTTTGTGGTGATTTGTGACTTCCATTTGAGGCATCCACATTATTGGTGCTAGGCTCTCAAACTCCAAGCAATCAACTACTACTACAAGGTAAGTAATTCTACTAGTTTTATTTGATTCAAGTATCCCATGCCATGCTAGTTAGGATAAGAACCTTGGAAAAATAATTATTTGCATGTATCTTAGTCAAACATAGATCCAAGGTTTATAGGGTTGCATGTACACCATAGGAGTGTTAGAATGCTCAAAACCCATCAGTGGTATCAGAGCCTGGTTTGTTTATTTAATAATTGATGCAAAAAAAAAAAACTTGAAAATCGAAGTTTTGTTCAAAAGCTCGTATCAAAATTTCAAGTTTTGTATATGTACTTACGATTCTTGAAATTTTTGATATGAACACTCATAAACATATGAGTTTAGAAGATCGTAGAAATTATGTGCTAATAATTGATTACATTAATTCTTGATCTTTATGTGTTTTAATGGAGTCCATAACTAGTTCTTAAGTTATGGATAACCAAAAGTCACATTTATAAATAACCATTAAATGAACACATAGGTTACAAAAAACGAAGAGTCTTCATTTTTAATAACCATTAACTCATAAGTTATGAGAAATGAAAAGTTTTGAAAGTTTACAAAATTTGTCCTCAAGTTTTGGAACATGTAAAGTCATATTAAAAACTTTAGTTCCAACCCCTAGAATTTTAAAAGTTAAAATTCAACCCTTATACTTTATAATATTATAAGTTTAATAATATTTATATATGTATAAGATCAAGTCGTCTTACCGCTAGTACGCCTCATTCACGAAGCCGGTCTATAAGGGGGTATAAGGTTGTTGCCTATAAAATGGCAACTTAATGGGTGTCCACTCTCACCCACCGCTTCCTTGATCGGCGGAGGGTCGTTAGCCGAACGGGTAGGACAAGGATTTATAAATTCTCATTAAAAGTATAATGATAATACTAAAGTAACTAAACTTTATTGAATTCCCAATCTTAGTTATTTTAGGAAAATGTGAATAAGGTGCTAATCCATGAAATTACACTTTACACTTTGTTTAAGTCGTTAGTGGAGCGTGTGTGGTTAACCGGCACACTAACTTAAACTTAACAAGGTAGGTAAAGGGTGACTTAATGTTTATCATAGTATCGATGGAGTGTGTGTGGTTAACCGGCACATCGATTGAGGGGTAATACATTAAGGGTACCAAGTAATTTGCATGGTTACTTCACACCTTGTTTTGTGATCCTCGGCATCCCAGTCACAAAACTTGAAGGGCACACTCGAGATTGAAACATGTCATTTAAGAAAGTTCAATGAATCTCAAAGAATCTAGGAGTTTCTAAACCAATTAAAACCTAATTAAATATTTCGTTTTTCATGCTGGAAATTGATGAATCGTCATTCACCTACCTTCAAATATCTTATAGCTTAGATTACGGTATCCCTCTTCTAAGTTATAAAATATTGTGTTGGGTCCTAGCCTTAATATTACATTTGGGTGTTTTGTTAAGGACTATCTCTATATCTAATCTAATCTATTCCGTCTTCTCTTCAGATGTCTTCCAATAACAATGCTTCTGGCTCAAACCCTACTAGCTCCTTCTCTCTCATGAATCTTTATGGGAGAGTCATCTTTGATGGGTCCAACTTTACATATTGGATCAGAAACATCAGGATGGTCACTCGGTATGAGAACAAAGAATATGTTCTCGACAAGGAGCTGAAGGTACCCGAGCCAACTGCTACTCCTGAAGAGCTTGCTGAATATGAGGTACATGAAAGAGATGCTACAAAAGTGGCATGCATCATGATGGCCACCATGACAGCCGAGCTCCAAAAGTCCTATGAGGACTATTATCCTTTTGAGATGCACCAGGACTTGATGGACCGCTACCATCAAAGTTCTCGTCAAGAGCGATATGAAATAATCTCCTCCATGATAACAACCCAAATGAAGGATGGTGAACCCATCACGGGCCACATGCAGAAAATGCAAAGGTATGTGGACCGTTTACTGAAGCTGAATGTGAACTTCCCTGAGGAGTTAGCAATAGACATCATTTTGCACTCCTTGCCATCGTGTTATAATCAATTCCGCATGACATATCACATTAACAAGGAAGAAGTCACCCTCAGCAAACTTCAAGGACTCTTGAAGACCGCCGAAAGTGGTCTAAAGGGTAAGTCGGTTGTTACTACTCCTACTCCTACTCCAACTGCGGCCAATGTCTTGGCAATCGGGCATGGCAAAGGGAAGAAGAGAAAGAACCCTTCTAAGGGTACCAAGGGTAAGACCCTTGAAGGCTCCTCTTCAAGCAAAACCAAGAAAGGTTTTGTCACTCCTTCTGCTAACCCTAATGAGGCTGAATGCTTCTATTGCCATGAAAAGTCGCACTGGAAGCAAAACTGCCCAAAGTACCAGCAAGATTTGAAGGATGGGAAAGTAAAACCCAACCATGCACGTATATACACTATATTGTCTAATAACTCACCTCATTCTAAGTCTTGGGTACTTGATACAGGTTGTGGTAGTCACATATGTTGTGATTTGCAGGGACTAAAAAGAAGTGAGAATGTGGAGCAGGGAAAGATAAACTTGATCATGGGAAACAGGAAAGCTTCACCTGTCACCAAGATAGGAGTTTATTCCTTAGTGCTAAATAGTGGGTTTACATTAGATTTGAATAAATGTTATTATTCGCCAGAAATGGCAAGAAATGTTATTTCCTTTCATGCATTGTATAAACAAGGTTTTACCTTTTATTTTGATAATAATAATGGTAGTATTGATGCTTTCTTTAATAATGTTCTTTATTTTAAAGCATTACCTTGTGATGGCATGTATGAAACTATATCTGTTGTAGATAATCCAGGAAATAATGTATTGTGTATTAACTCTTCCATTAGCTTAGATAAAGCATCCTCATGGCATTGTCGTCTTGGACATGTAAGCAAGAAACGCATAGGCCAACTCCAAAAGGATGGAGTCTTGGAGTCATTTGACCTAAAGTCAGATGATAGTTGTGAATCTTTGTTGCTTGGTAAAATGACAAAGTCACCTTTTACTGGCACCTGTGCTAGGGGTGAAGGTTTGTTGGACCTCATACACACAGATGTGTGTGGACCCTTCAGAACCGCCACAAGAGATGCTAATCGGTTCTATGTGACTTTTACTGATGATTTTAGTAGATATGGATATGTCTACCTAATCAAGCATAAGTCAGAAACCTTTGAGAAATTCAAAGAGTTTAAGCAAGAAGTGGAGAATCAGTTGGGCAGGAACATTAAGATGCTTCGATCCGATCGTGGTGGTGAGTATCTTAGTACTGAGTTGCTTGACTATCTTAAGGAATGTGGGATTGTCTCACAATTGACACCTCCTAGGACACCACAGTTGAATGTTGTAGATGAGAGGCGCAATCGGACCTTGTTGGACATGGTTCATTCCATGATGAGTCGAGCTTTGCTACCAATCTCATTTTGGGGGTATGCCTTAGAGACTGCCGCCCATATCCTTAATATAGTCCCTACAAAGAAGGTTGCCAAAACACCTCACGAGGTGTGGACTGGAAAAGTTCCCAATCTAGACCACATCAAGATTTAGGGTTGCGAGGCTTTCGTGAGACGCGAGACTCACGATAAGCTCGAACCCCGAAGTGAAAGGTGTATTTTCATCGGCTACCCACAGAAATCCATTGGTTACATCTTCTACAGACCAAGTGATAACGTGGTCTTTGTAGCAAGAAGAGGATTCTTTCGAGAGAGAGAATTCATGAGCCAAGGAGACAGTGGGAGGCAAATTGACCTTGAGGAAATTCAAGAGTCAAGTGGTGAAGGAACCTCAAACCCTAGCCCTCAACCTGAGGAGGAAACTCCTGTTGAGCCGACTGAAGAA
This sequence comes from Lactuca virosa, assembly GCF_052849685.1. Taxonomy (NCBI): domain Eukaryota; kingdom Viridiplantae; phylum Streptophyta; class Magnoliopsida; order Asterales; family Asteraceae; genus Lactuca; species Lactuca virosa. Next base: position 55,388,303 of record NC_136426.1, read on the forward strand.
TTTATACCTCTGAGGCGTTCCACAAGAGTTAGGAATGCACCTGAGCATTATTATGGTTTTCATATTACTGCAGAAGGTGAAACACTTATCAGTGATAACACACTGGTAAATCTGGATGAGCCTAACAGCTACACGGAAGCCATGGCAGGCCCTGAGGCTGCTAAATGGAAAGAGGCTATGGATAGCGAGATACAGTCCATGTATGACAATCAAGTTTGGAACTTGGTTGACAATGTACCTGATCGTAAGATAGTTGGGTGCAAATGGATCTCCAAGAAGAAGACCGACATGGATGGTAATGTACACACTTATAAGGCACGACTGGTTGCAAAGGGTTATTCTCAAACTCCGTGAGTTGATTATGATGAGACCTTTTCACCAGTAGCCAAGATTAAGTCTATTCGGGTTCTGTTAGCCATTGCTGCATTTCATGATTATGAAATATGGCAAATGGATGTCAAAACCGCTTTCATTAATGGAAAGTTGGCTGAAGATGTTTACATGGTTCAGCCAGAAGGTTTTGTCAGTAGAGAGTACCCCAGTAGAGTGTGTTAGCTTGAGAAATCCATTTATGGATTAAAACAGGCACCTCGCAGATGGAATCTTTGCTTTGATGAGAAAGTCAAAGAATTTGGCTTTTCAAGGAGTGAAGATGAATCTTGTGTCTATATCAAGGCTAGTGGGAGTATAGTCAGCTTTTTGGTACTGTATGTGGATGACATACTACTCATAGTAAATGACATCCCAACCCTGCAGGAAGTAAAGTCCTGGCTTGGGAAGTGTTTCGCTATGAAGGACCTTGGAGAAGCTGCCTATATCCTAGGGATAAGGATTTTGAGAAATAGGAGTAAAAGACTAATTGGACTTAGTCAAAGCACCTATGTGGACAAAGTGTTGAAAAAGGTTCAACATGCATAACTCCAAGAAAGGAGAGTTACCCATCCAGAGTAACGCCAGATTGAGTAAGACACAAAGCCCTAGTACTGAGGCTGAGATAGTAGAAATGAGTCGAATACCTTATGCTTCAGCTGTAGGACCGATCATGTATGCTATGACGTGTACTCAACCTGATGTAGCCTTTGCTTTGAGCATGGTTAGCAGGTATCAGGGGAACCCTGGCAAGGCACACTGGACTGCAGTAAAGAATATCCTCAAGTACCTACGGAGGACTAAGGACTGGGTCCTTACCCTCGGTGGCAGTGAGGACTTGAGAGTTGTAGGGTACAGTGATGCAAGCTTTCAGACTGACAGGGATAATTTTCGCTCTCAGTCGGGCTGGGTCTTTACTCTAAACGGAAGGGCAATTACTTGGAAAAGTTACAAGCAGGAGACAGTGGCTGATTCCACTTGTGAATCAGAGTATATAGCAGCAAGAGAGGCAGCAAGAGAGGTAGCAAAGGAGGCTATATGGCTAAAGAACTTCATCGGAGACCTTGGAGTTGTACCAGCTATAAAGGAGCTAATGGAGATTTTCTGTGACAGCAATAGTGCGGTTGCGTTAGCCAAGGAACCAAGAGATCATGGGAGATCCAGACACATTGACAAAAAATATCACTTCATCATACATCGAATAGAAGAAGGAATCCTCGTGGCAAAGAGGGTATCATCAGATGAGAACCCATCAGATCCCCTCATGAAGGGACTGTCTCGGGCTAAGCATCTCCAGCATGCTCAGAGCATAGGGTTGAAGGATGATATTAGTTTTAGTAGTTAGATAATCTTGAAATTTGTAAAATGTAATTGACATTTGATGATAAATAAAAGCTGTTATTTATGAGTAAAGTGTTGCTATCTCTTGTCAATCGTTTACTATTATTTCTTTTTGCATGTTTTGACTTCCAGAATAATTATGTTATGGTTTATATCATATTATTCAAACTCTCCACAGTCGGTCATATGTTGGAAGTAGATATGAATCAAGACTGTCATGGGTTGGCTTGTAGAGGTCTAAGATGTTAGACAAAGCGGGGCTACAACACTCATGAGTGCTCATAAGTTCTGAGTATTGGATTCAACCCACGCTCACTTGTATCACTTCATGGAATTTATCTCGAGTGATCGTGAGACGGTAATATCATATAAGTCTTCAAACCTAGAGATATGATTTGTTGCCTGTGAGTTGGTTATGCATTGATTGCACGAAAACGCATTGGTAACTCGATGTTATAAACCGTGCCTTTGTGTGTAGTTCAACAAGTAGTAGAGAAAACATATGAGTCGAAGTTTATCTGTTCCTTCTAGGATTAGAAGCGATATCTGGGCCCCTCGATGATTTTGTTTTGACCTATGTACCGGGCCCGGTCAGAACTAAATTGATGTGTTCAGTTAAGTTCTATGTCAAACAAATCGGAAATCGGGAAACAAATGTTGGACAATAAGCAAGACCATGTTCCATGTATTTGTCAGGCTGATATCTAGAACAGAGGATTATATGATCACTTATCTAAAATGGCGCTTCATAGTTCAACAGAGTTTAAAGAGCTACGATTGCTGATCGGTTCCTGAATTCATACTTGCAACTATAGTTATTAGACTTATCCAAGTGGGAGACTGTTGGATATAGTGTCTAAGTCCATAACGATATTTGGTATGTACTTGACCCGACCCGGCATGGTCTATTTGGGTTGCACTTCACCCGAACAATTTATGGATAATCGTTTGAGAATAGTATAAGTTATGATTTATTAATATATTATAAGTCCTAATATATTAATATAAAATCATATTATTTAATTAGTATTGATCTATAATTAATTTAGAATTAATTTAGAGATCAAAAGTATGACTAATTAAATATGGGCTCTTGTATTTATATAGTGTGGGCTAATGCTTATTTGGAATGGGCTAGGCTTGCATGGAAAGTCCATGGATACTCCATGGAGCTTTAACCCATGGATCTCATGGAAATGAAAAGACATGGGTATTAGGGTTTACATGGATGTAACCCTAATCCACCACACTATATAAAGGAGGCTTTGGTTCTTGAAATAACGTTAGTTGATGTGTGTAAACCAAGAGGGCCGATTTCAAGAAGTTTGTGACTATTCTCTCAAGTTTCCAAGTTTGTGGTGATTTGTGACTTCCATTTGAGGCATCCACATTATTGGTGCTAGGCTCTCAAACTCCAAGCAATCAACTACTACTACAAGGTAAGTAATTCTACTAGTTTTATTTGATTCAAGTATCCCATGCCATGCTAGTTAGGATAAGAACCTTGGAAAAATAATTATTTGCGTGTATCTTAGTCAAACATAGATCCAAGGTTTCTAGGGTTGCATGTACACCATAGGAGTGGTAGAATGCTCAAAACCCATCACCCATGACCCTTGGAATCCACCATATAAATAGGTTGCTTCATGATAAAAAAACGTGTACTTCTAGTTCTTAGAGAAACATGGTGGTTTTTGGGTGCATGGAATTCTCTCTCAAGTTCCACCTTTGTTCATGATGTGTTGTGACTTCATTTGAGGCTTCCACACTATTGGGGATAAGCTCTTAAGGCCAAATACATCAAGACATCAAGCTACATAAAATGTATGTTACCCTAACTAGTATCTTGTATGGTATATGTCAATTGTATGCTAGTTGTAGGCTTAATACCTTGGAAACATCATTGCATGTATAATTAGTGAAAACATAGATCCAAGGTATTTAGGGTTGTATGTGTACCATAGGGTGTTGTAGTATACAAAACCCAACAGTATTGTCTCGCAATTTTTCCAAGTCACCATACAAGAAAATCACATAACAAGTTAACACACTAGATAACAAAACCAAGTTTTATATTACTTCTTGAAACGATTACACAGATGTTCAATTTTTACCTATACTATGCCTCTAATCGGCTGCACCACGTGGTACTATCTACATGGCTACTTTATATCTTGATCTTGAGATATAAAGTCCTTACTTCTAATTCCTTGCGTTGTTATTTGCTTCATCGAGGATCATGTGGAATGCCCTTGGCTTTGGTGGTGCATCTGGCCTTGCTGCTTCATTTTTCCTCGCGCAGTCCCTAGATATGTGCCCTTTTCCTCCGCATCTGTAGCATACTTTATCATTTTGTGCACAATCCTTGGAATAGTGACCGATCCTTCCACACTTGTAACAAGTTACTTCTTCGTTGCATCTCCCATAATGCTTCTTCTTGCACTTATCACACCATCACGCTTCTCCTCTTCCTCCTCCTCCAAACTTCGAGAGTTTTCTCTCCTTGTTGGACCTTGAATATCCTTCAAACTTCCTATTTTCTCATGCCTTATGTTTTTCTAGGCCCATTTCTCTTATCTGGGTCTCTACATTCTTAGCAGCTCTAACGACTGTTTTCAAGGTAGTTGGCATTTTGACTGTTGGGCCAAACTCTGTGGGCAGTCTGTTAGCAAACCTATCTATCTTGGAGAGTTCAGTAGGCACCATGTAGGGGAATAGCTTCATCCTTTCAATGAATGCAGTGGCATAATCATCAACACTCATCTTCCCTTTATTTAGGTTCTGAAATTCGTTGTTTAGGTCTATTAGATCTATCTCTGAGCAGTATTGCATTTTCAACTGCTCTATGAATGCTTCCCAAGACATTCGCATGGCTTCTCCTCGTAGCATTGTATCTGCCAACAACTTCCACCAACTTAGCACTCTGGTCTTTAGTTGTCTGACTGCAAAGACAGTCTTTTGCTTATCGTTGCAATTGCAGCTCTCAAATACCATCTCCATCTCGGAGATCCAGTCCATAATTTACACTGGTTTTGGGCTTCTAGAGAAACTTGGTGGTTTGGCACCCAAGAAGTTCTTATACATACGCCCATCTCTATCAATATTTCTGTCCGGGTCGTTTCTCCTGACCACTCGGTGTCCAACTTGACTCACAGTACGACTGTAATTTCCCTCCTCCGACAGTTCTTCATTCAGTTCAGGCTGCACGATAGTGTTGGGTTATGAGCATTCTAACACTCCTAAGTGTACATGCAACCCTAAATACCTTGGATCTATGTTTTCTCTATTATACATACAATTATGAACATCCAAGGTATTATCCTAATCTAGCATACAAAATAATAAATATAACAAGATAGAATACATACCTCTTTGATATAGAATGTATTCATGAAGCTTGAGTGCCTAGTGCCCCAAGTGTGACACCTCAAATGGTTCACACAACACCAAATACACTTGGAATACCTTGAGAGAAACTTGAACACTCCTTGAAATCGTCTAGCCCTCACTCTCACACATTAGTCCACGATTTCTTGAGCCATGCGATTCTTTTATATGGTGGCTATTAGGGTTACACCATGTAACTGATAACTTTACCCATTCCTTATGCTCCATGGATTTTAACCTCCATGGAGTATCCATGGGTCACCCCATGGACTTAGTCCAACATAAGGAATCTTGGATCACAAGCCCACATATATAAGAATGAATGATTTACATAATCAACCCATATATTTAATTAGTCTCCTTTTGATCACTTAATTAATTCCAAATTAATTCTTGATCAATACTAATTAAATAACCTTATTAATATATTAGAACTTATAATATATTAACCAACCTTAAGTGTTATTTCTCTCATTATAGTCTATCCAAATGCATGATGCCATGCAACCCAAATGGACCATGCCGGGTCGGGTCAAGTCTTACCAATTATAGTTATGGACTTAGACATTAATCCAACAGTCTCCCACTTGGATAAGTCTAAAACTATTATTGCGTATGACTTCAGGAACCGATCAGCAATCGTAGCTCTCAAAAGCTTCTGTCGAACTCTGACCTTGTCGATGAACTTTGACCTTTGTCAATGACTTGTCCATTAGATAAGGGATCATATATTCCTCCATTCTAGATATCATATGGACTAAGACATGGATTATCAATCATTCTCTCTGTCCATTTGTTGTTTCCCGATTTCCGATTCATGATGACTGACTGATTGAACAAATCAAATCAGTCCCGGCTTGGCCAAGCACTCACATGTATCATCTTTAAATCATCGAGGGGACCACAGATATCGCTTTTATCCCGAAGGTAAAAGGAATGGATAAACTTCGACTCATATGGCTTGTTCTACTACTTGTTGAATCATACACGAAGGCACGTTTTATAACATCGAGTTACCAATGCGTTTTCGTGCAATCAATGTATAACCAACTCATAGTAACAACTCATATCTCTAGGTTTGAAGAATATAAGATATTATCGTCTCATGATCACTCGTGATAAAATCCATGAAGTGATTCAAATGAGCGCGGGTTGAATCCAATACTCAGAACTTATGAGCACTCATGAGTGTTGTAGCACCACTTTGTCCACCAACTTGGACCTCTACAAACCAACCCATGATAGTCTTGATTCATATCTACTTCCAACATATGACCGACTGTGGATGGTTTGAATAACTTAATCATTCAGGAAGAGCGACTTAGTTATTCTGGAAGTCAAAACATGCAAAGTGAAACACAAGAATAAATGAATCAAATATGGTATCAAACCCTATGAATATAAATAAACACTTTTATTTATCACCATACTGATTACTCATTATTCATTGTTTCGGTTTTATCAACTTTATACTTGAATTTAAAACAATAGTTGTCCCATGCTCCAAGCATGTACACTATGTTTTCTAAACACTAGTCATGCCATACACCAAGTATGCATACTATGTTTGTCTATGATCTTTACTTTGTAAAATAGATCAATTGAACATCACTCCAATGATCCTCTTTTCACAGTCCCAAATCCTTACTGCAAATGCAAGAATTCCAAATTCATGCCATTTACTGAAATCTATTAGATTCTAAACTTATATGCATTGATCCTCTTAATGATTATGCACAAAGTCAGAAAGACTTGACAACAATCATTACAGAGCATTCCAAAGGAGATCAGCTCCTTGGAAACATCCTTCTTTCATTAAGTTTCCTAATCTTACACAGATTGAATAATTTCTAACTTTAAAACATTTCCATATTCCATTTTGACTATCACTTCTGAACAAGAGTTGCCTCCTTACAGATTATGTCAATATGGTCCTTCCAGAATTAACATTATACTTCCAACTGTCCTTGAGCAACCAATCTTTGGTAAACCTTAGATTGTCCTCGACAATTGCTTAATCATTTTAGTCATATCCAATTCTAGACCTTTTCCCTTCATAATGCCCCTGGCATTTGGAAAATTTTAGAAAGGATGAATATAGCACATGTAATCGATCCTATATCCGAAGCATATGGGACACGATTCATGATGTCTCACATAAAGACTAAACCAGTCTTTTGCTATAATATTTCCATTTCAATTTGCCAAGTTCTCAAAATTCAGATTATGAAAAGGGATGCCGTAATCATAATCGAATTTTAGAACGCAAATAATGGACCCATATATAGAATTTCCTTATGTTGAGTCATTCCAACATGAAATTCATATATATATCCTTGATTAAATACGATTGAAATCTCAATCTAAGCTTTTAGAATTGAAATGAAGTATAATTTCCTCTCCCTTAATTATAGCAAAACAACTTTTTCAACCCCTGCAACCTCACGAATTGAAACTTTTGTTTTCTATAATTAACATTGCTAACTTGCAACCCTTGTCATAATTATCATGCTCCCACTAACATGATGATTATTAGCATAACATTTATGCTCCCACTAGCTTTGACATGTACTCAGAAATCAACTGACTTTCTTACCAAAGTTCAGATTTCTGATACTAGATTGTTTTGATAAAACTTTATCAAAATCATACACCTCTCTTAGATAGCTCACATGTGTGTCTAAACAATTTTAGAACTATGAAAAGGGATGCCGTAATCATAGTCTTAATTGTTTAGACCTTTGCCACTTCTCACAAGTCCATGTTAGTGTGCCGGTAAACCACGCATGCTCCAGTAACGACTTTGAGAATGCAAATATCACAATTGCCATCTAGCTAAAATCTACTTAGTGAAAGTGTTTCCTCACCATCATTTTCATGAATCGGAGAGAAACCTTATGACACTTAGATTTAATAGTGTATGTGTTGTTATCCATGTGGATTTGTCAAAACCATAATCACAAGACAAGGTTAGTGACAAATCCAAACTCATATTGATTAAACTTGTGCAATCTTAAATTCTTGCCATTTGGCAGCTCAGGTGCCTGCCATTGCTTCCAAGTAGTTGTGCAACCAATTGAGAACTCTCAGAACTCCTATGCAAAGCCAACTTGAATAGGCACAAAAATTTCAACACGATAGGTTATAAACCTCAAGTCGTGTGCTAGTGAAGGACTTTAGGTTTTATTCTTGATTAAGTCTTGAAACTTTCAAGAGCTTTAAGACTCCCACTGTCCGCTTGACATATAAGACTCCCTTGTCAAATATTCAAGAGATAGTGCGGATTCTTTATCAAGACTAACACTTTACACAATTGGCCTAAGTTGGTCTCTGTTTTATCCAAAACATCATAACTTACCAATTTCAAATGTACAAGAGTAGATAACCTTTTACTCTTACATTTGACTTGTGTTAACAAACCCTCTTTAAGATATGTCACTCAAGTTACAATCTTGGAGTATGACTCTAAGAATTGTTTTGGAACGAAGTATGACTCATCTTTTTGATTTAACCATTTCAACAATTCATGACTCATCTTCTTAGTCATAAGAATGCACTAAGATGACTTTAGAGGACCAATTGTCATATGGTATCTTAATCATTAAGATGATCATAAACATGATACTAAAGTAGTCTCCCATCTTTTCAGATTTGAGAAACTTTTATCTTTCTTCCATACTTTTATTCTTCTTATTCGTTCTGTCTCACATTGAAACTTCTCCAATGCTACAGACTTATACTTAAACTTATAAGTATAATCATATTTACTGAACTTAAGTAAATCATGACGAATAGTCTTCTTGATCTTTTGTGGTGGACTTGACCAGTGCAGAAGAATGTATACTCGATCCCTTAGTCCTTTCCTTATTCACATAAGGAATTAGTCTTAATTTTCCAAGCTGAAAGTTCTCATTCATCATACTATACAACTTGCATGATTCCACGTTTCGGTCCAATTGAACCTTGGGTGATGAGAATCTTTCCTTATTTGGTAATATTAGACACTACCACAACCAAAAGAATCAAATCCATTTTTCCAATATTGCTATCAATGGAATCTTATAAGCAACAACTTTTCACAAATGCCATTGTAAGGATACTTAAAATAAATAAAATCAAAACCTTTTTCTTTTATTTTAAAACTTTGCGGAAAAACATATCCTTACAATCCATATGAAAACCTTGTTGTTATCTATTCCTAAGCAATATAAATATCATAACTCTTAAGTAATAGCCCGAAATTCTGATGCGATCGAAATCCACCTTCGCGATCAGAATCAACATATACTTCCTTTAAGATTTCTCTCTATTCTTTGATTCTTAAAACATCAACATGTGACCCAGTCACATCATGTAATGAGGATCTCAGAATAGAACTTAACAGAGTTAGGTAATGGGCTCTACCTGATGTAGAGTCAAACTTATTGACTTTAACATCCTTAGGTAAATTTGGCAGCTTTGCAATCAACGCCCCTTCCTTTGGCAAAATAAACATATGGACCCTTTGGTAATGGGACTATCTCAGACTTATCCTTTCTCTTTACCATTTGGTCAACTGGGTTGACTATGGCCAATCCCTTTCCATTGGGAAGAGAATGCTTTTTCTGGATTTCCAGTGTCACCATTGTCACTGTCCATAAAGTTTTTGGGAAGTTGATCTTCTAATCAAATTTGCTTTACTATCGTTCCAAATCATTGCTGATTCAGCAGCACCAAGCAAATAGATATGATCATTAAGGTTCATGTCATAGTCTGTTTCATAGTAGTCCCAAAGGAACTCACTATGTGACTTAGAAAGTGATTGAACATTCAACTTTCTCAAGACTTTGACACCCAACTCTCCCACCTTGTTAATATGTGACTTCATCTCTAAGATGTGATCACACATAGACCTTGCTTGCCATTAGGGCTTGAGTGACCTTGAACTTGTGGGTTAGGGAGAATAATTGGAGGAGGTGGAGGAAGTAAAGTTCCAAGAGATTTGGGAAGATCATAGATGTCTGAAGTAGACATCTTTTGGGAGATATTCAAGATAGTTGATCTAAAGTCCTTAATATAACACCCAATATGAAATATTAAGGCTAGGATCCAACAACCTATTTATAACTGGAAGAGGGATGCCGTAATCCGAGTTATAAAATAGTTGAAGGTAGGTAAATTACGATTTACCAATTTACACCATGAAAAACGAAATAATGTAATTAGGTTTTTAATTGGATTTGAAACTCCTAGATCTTTTGAGATTCATTGAACTTTTCAATGGCATGTTTCAATCTCGAGTGTGCCCTTCAGGTTTTGTGACTGGGATGCCGAGGATCACAAAACAAGGTGTGAATAACCATGCAAATATACTTGGTACCCTTCATATTTACCCCTTAGTCACTGTGCCGGTTAACCACACACGCTCCACCGATACTATGATAAATATTAAGTTACCCTTTGCCTACCTTTTTAAGTCCAGGTTAGTGTGCCGGTTAACCACACACGCTCCACTAACGACTTAAGCAAAGTGCAAAGTGTAATTTCATGGGTTAGCACCAAATTCACATTTTCCTAAGTAACTAAGATTGGGTATTAATAAGAGTTTAGTTACTTAGTATTTATCATTAATACTTTTAATGAAAGGAGAATTATAGTCCTTGTCCTACCCGTTCGGCTAACGACCCTCCACCAGTCAAGGAAGCGGTGGGTGAGAGTGGACACCCATTAAACTGCCATTTTATAGGCAGTAACCTTATACCCCCCTTATAGACCGGCTTCGTGAATGAGGCCTACTAACGGTAAGACTGACTTTACTCTTATACATATATATAAATATTATTAACTTATAATATTATAAAGTATAAGGGTTGAATTTTAACTTTTAAAATTCTAAGGGCTAACTTGGAATTAAAGTATTCATAAGTGAAAACTTTTCAAATTCCAAAACTTGAGGGCAAGTTTTGAAACTATTCAAAACTAATTAATTCCATAACTTATGAGTTTAAAGTAGTTTTAATTAAAAAAAAAACTACTTTAAACTAATTAATAAAAAAAATAACTTTTTTTATTGTAACTTATGGAACTAATTAAGGTTACACTTTTTTTTTTAATTTAATGAAGAGACTCTTGAACCTCCATAACCTGAGGACAAGTTATGGAGTCATAAAACCATTTAATTAGAACTAGACACTTCATTTTTGTAACCATTGCCAACTTTTTATGAGTTTTATGAAACTTAAATGTGACTTTTCATATAACTTGAGGACAAGTTACAAAAACACATTTTAGAATCAACTCTTAGATTAAAATGGATTGAAAACACATAATCAATTAACTTTTCTATTAATCTAATAAACTCACATGAACAAAGATAATTAACCTCAAATTTCTTTTCAAGTAATTAGCATAACTTTTAAACTAATACAATTTGATTTTTAGCTAATTTTGCATGTATAACAAGAAAACAATCCTTGGATCTGATACCACTGATGAGTTTTGAGCATTCTAACACTCCTAAGTGTACATGCAACCCTAAATACCTTGGATCTATGTTTTCTCTATTATACATACAATTATGAACATCCAAGGTATTATCCTAATCTAGCATACAAAATAATAAATATAACAAGATAGAATACATACCTCTTTGATGTAGAATGTCTTCATGAAGCTTGAGTGCCTAGTGCCCCAAGTGTGACACCTCAAATGGTTCACACAACACCAAATACACTTGGAATAACTTGAGAGAAACTTGAACACTCCTTGAAATCGTCTAGCCCTCACACTCACACATTAGTCCACGATTTCTTGAGCCATATGATTCTTTTATATGGTGGCTATTAGGGTTACACCATGTAACTCATAACTTTACCCATTGCTTATGCTCCATGGATTTTAACCTCCGTGGAGTATCCATGGGTCACCCCATGGACTTAGTCCAACATAAGGAATCTTGGATCACAAGCCCACATATATAAGAATGAATGATTTACACAATCAACCCATATATTTAATTAGTCTCCTTTTGATCACTTAATTAATTCCAAATTAATTCTTGATCAATACTAATTAAATAACCTTATTAATATATTAGAACTTATAATATATTAACCAACCTTAAGTGTTATTTTTCTCATTATAGTCTATCCAAATGCATGATGCCATGCAACCCAAATGGACCATGCCGGGTCGGGTCAAGTCTTACCAATTATGGTTATGGACTTAGACATTAATCCAACAGATAGGCATAGTAGGTTCATCCCTATTTTGTTGAAGTATATGCCTTGTTTCTTCCATCTGACGATCCAACATCATCTGGATCATTGCTTGTACCCCTACCATCGTGATTGGCTCGGGTGCAACTGCTACTACATGTACTTGTTCAATCACTTGGGGTTGAGGCTGTTGATTCCTATTTCCATTTGCGTTTCAGACTCCACTTCGGGTTCTTGCCATTTTGGCCTATACACCAAATTAGACGTCCGGTGTGTAATGACGAGAATTAAGAAAGGAAAGATTTTATTTACGATCGACGTGTAAATCTCCCTATCACCCCGAAAAGTTATATGCCAGTTCTAATATCGTAATTAAACGTTTAAAAATCTGAACACATAAAATTTCTAGATCCGGTCCGTAACAGACCATAGATTCGATCAGACGATATCATCATAAAGCAACACAAATCATTTAGCACATAAAAGCATGTTAGGCATTTTTCCCTAAATGAGCTAGTGCTCATGTCTATTCAGGTGTACTAAAGTACAATAGACACTTTCCTCACAATCATCGCTTAGCATTCTAAGTTTAAGTCTAGAAATATATCCTTATTCCTAGTTCACTTAAACTAATGCTCTGATACCAAATGTGACATCCCCATTTTCACAGCCAGAAAAGACCGATTTGTTTACGCTTTGTTTTGAAAATTAGAGTATCCTTTTAAAGAAAAATGTTGCGGAATTTGTTCCCAGAAAAACATGATAAATACGTTATCAAAGCATTTCCGAAGAAAAGTATTTTATTCATTTTAAAACGTTAGGATGTCATCTTCAATATAGAAAAATAAGCATAAACAGAACTTACATTCATTAACACTAGTGATTTACATCTCCTTAATCTCTCAGAGTAATGTAACTTCATATCGGTACATGTGATACAGTAAACTTGAGTGGGTCAGGTTGGGAAACCTGATGAGTACATAGGGTTTTCAACCCACAATAATATAATTATTATGTTTAATCATCAAACCATTAACCCAATTACCCATTCCCATTATCTTCTTTATTCTTAAGGGTCTACCCTAAGTATCATCTATCTTGCATTCATTCCTTCCGAAGTCTGTTTCTTCCAGGGTTTATATGACAGGCACTAAGTTCATAGCTGCCAATGTCCATTCATAAAGCACTAAATCCATAGTTCCTAATGTTTACTTATATCATCTTTCATTTCCCATCATTCATCTACCCATGTTTCACCCAACACATTTGTACATATAACATACTTATACAACTTAAATCATTAAAACATGTATAAAATTGTTCATCCAGCATAGATATCAAGAACACATATAATTTGCACACATAGCACATACTAAATACTTCATATCTATGTGTAAGATGAAAGTAACTATGCACTCACTTGTTAAAGTGATGATTCAAAACTCGGGCAGCGCTTCGCTTCTAACGATTCTATTTTCCTTCGACGAAACCTAGCATTATTATCGCTAAGTTTTAGTCTAATCTTTATTGCGACTAATTATTAGTCTAGATTCATCATTAACTCAAAGTCTTCTTTCATGATCTATGAAGTAAGGAACAACCAAGTAGGATCATATCGGAGGTAGGGTTCGTTTGGTATACAAAGTATACTGTTTGGAAATCCCACTTTAAACACCTCACTAAATCACAGCCTAGACATCATTTCCGTAAGTAGATCAATCAGTATAATGACTTGGAATCACTAATAAATATTGTTTATAGGTTCATAATAACGATAATCAACTTAAACATAAATTATACTTAAAGTAGGGTAAGCATAACTCACTTACAAGGGTGTTTAGCGAAGAACCGGGATCTGCACGGGCAGAACTTTTGAGCCGAAAGCTCTTCTTCTCAGGGCCTTGTGGCGCTCCGGGACTCGCTACTAACTCCTAAGAAAGTCTAGAGAAAATCATTCAGGCTTTCGGGGTATTTGGGAGAGAAATTGAGAAAAGGTGTGAAGAAAAATGAGGAAAAACGCCTCTATTTATAGGCTGCCAGCGCCGAGTACGCTTAACGTACTCAAGAATTACGCGGAGCGTAATGAGTTTTTAAGGGTTACACTAAGCGTATTCAAAATTACGCTGGGCATAATGTGCCACGTGTCGCGATCTCATGCAAAGCCGTGGGGAAGAAGGTGCGGCTCAGATTGTGCCACATGTCACTCGCTGGTTACTCTAAAAACTAATTATCTTCTAAAATCCGTAACTTTTGAATATGAGCACTGTTTTTGACGTTATTGATATCTACGCGTAGGTGGGATCGTACTCTACAACTTTTGTTTAGACTCCGTTGACTAATTTTGACTGTATTTTTAAAGTTATATTTTTAACAGGCCGGGATAGGAAAAGTTCGTTAAAAATTCATAACTTCTTCATCCGACGTCCGTTTTCGTCTGTCTTTTTACGGTTGAGCTACTATTAATGAGACCTTCGATTCTCGTTTAGGTTATGTAGGCTAAAAATCAGTCGATCTAATATTCGAATTCTGGGTTGTATACTGTTATGCGAAATCTTAGAAAAATCATAACTTCCTCATACGAAGTCAGATTTTGACGTTCTTTTTATGCACGCTCTCGGTTTAACATATACTAAAACTTTCATTTAGATATATAAGGCTAAAAAATAGTTTATCAAAAATTCACTTTTTACGATTCCCGGTGCCGTGCCGGTTTTGCCGTAAAACTTCAACTGGTCATAACTTCTTCGTTATAACTCAGATTTCGGCGTTCTTTATATGTACGGAACCTTTGTGACATATACTATAGCTTGGTTAAGATTATTTATTCTAAATAATCTTCTATCAAATAGTCATTTTTGACGCTCATTGTCTCTAAATTGACTAGCGCGAATCTGCAGGCGTTACACCACACATAGTATTTTGCATCACTTTTAAATTTATCTTTTTAAGCACGTATGAATATTCCAGGATACATTTCTGTGACCAAAAGTTAACGATATCGTTACCCCAAGGAATAGATTGAGTAAGAGAAAAGAGATTCTCATCCGGAAACTCATCCCGCAATGGGAGAGGAGTTTCATTTGAAATGATTCGATTTAAGTGGTCGACAACAAGATTCTCACATCCGCTCCTGTCCCGAATTTCCATATCAAATTCTTGCAATAGTAAGATCCTCTGGATGAGTCTTAGCTTCACATCTTTGTTTTTCATCAAGTAGTTGAGAGACGCATGATCTAAATGCACAATTACTTTGGTACCTAGTAGATATTGCCTAAACTTCTCCAAAGCGAACATTATGGTCAATAGCTCCTTATCCATGGTAGAGTAGTTGCTTTGAGCATTTTCTAGAGTTCTTGATGCATAGTAGATCAAATGGGAGGCTCTTCCATTCTTTTGACCCAAAACATCGCCTGTAGCATAGTTGCTTGCATCACACATGATCTCAAAGGGGAGATCCGAATTTGGAGGTTGTATGGTGTGACCGGATGTAAGCAACTCCTTGAGCTTGTCAAAGGCCTATTTGCACGCCTCATTGAAATCAAAATCGACTTCCTTTTGCAAGAGTTGGCACATTGGTCTTGTTATCTTTGAAAAATCATTGATGAACCCTCGGTAGATGATGGGTTTTAAGCATAAGAACAATCCTATGTGCTCATACAAAACCTAATGCTTGGATCTAGGTTTCTCTATTGTACATGCATTGAATCCAAGACTTGCAAACCCTAATCTAGCATACATAATTCGAAAATTAACTTAATACATCAGATCTAGATGTTTACCTCTTCAAAGATTGGCTTAGATCTTCTTTTCTTCTTCTCTTGAGCTTAGAGTCACAATTGTAACTCCTCTAATGGATCACAAACACCTCAAACAAGAAGGCAACTTTGAGATAGGAGGGAGGATGCTAATTTTCGGCCCTAGGGTTTCTCTTGGAAGCAAGTGGCCGAAAATTGGAGCCTTGGGGTCTTATTTATAGTGCAAGCTGCTAGGGTTTCAGTCTAAACCCTAATGGATACCTTAGCCACCAAGTAGCCCAAGGAACGTTCTGGAATAAGGCCCTTGGACGAAAATATGATGATCCTTCATCATAATTTCGTTTCCCCTTCGTCCGTTAGGTTTCCCAGCCCAAAATCAACTATCACACATTTGACAGTTTATGCCCCTTTATTTAATTAATCTCTTTTAGTCACCAAATTAATTCCTAATTAATTTATGACTAATACTAATTTTATAAATATGATTTCTCCTTTAATATATTATTCTTATAATATATTAATAAACCATAATATCCTCTCTCTCATATCAAATTCCCTTGTCAAGTTGCTTTAGTGAAGGCAACCCAAAAGGACCATGCATAACCGGTACATTGTCAACCAAATTCCAAACTTGGTTGTCATACATGGACTGAATCTCGCTGTCCATTGCCTCTTTCCATTTAGCAGACTCTGGGCCTGCCATGGCTTCCTTGTAGCTATTAGGTTCGTCCAGATTTACTAGTGTACTATCACTAATAAACGTATCCCCGTCAGTAGAAATATGGAAACCATAAAACTGGGGTGGAACAATAACTCTACTCGATCGTCTAAGAGGTAAGGACTGGTCAATTGGTTCAACAGGAGTTTCCTCCTCAGGTTGAACGCCAGTGTCAGAGGTTCCTTCATCTCCTGACTCTTGAAGCTCTTCAAGGTCAACCTGACTCCCACTATCTCCATGACTTATGAGTTCTCTCTCTCTGAAAACTCCTCTCCTAGCAACAAAGACAACATTGTCACTTGGTCTATAGAAGAGATAGCCAAAAGACTTCTGTGGATAGCTGATGAAATAACACTTCTCACTACGAGGTTCTAGCTTGTCGTGAGTCTCTCGTCTTACGAAAGCTTCACAACCCCAAACCTTGATATGTGCTAACAAGGGAGCTTTCCCTGTCCACATCTCGTGAGGTGTCTTGGCAGCCTTCTTGGTAGGAACTAAGTTAAGGATATGGGCGGCAGTCTCTAAGGCATACCCCCAGAATGAGATTGGTAACGAAGCACGACTCATCATAGAACGAACCATGTCCAATAAGGTTCGATTACGTCTCTCAGCCACACCATTCAATTGTGGCGTTCTAGGAGGCGTCAATTGTGAAACTATTCCACATTCTTTTAGATAGTCGTGAAACTCAAGACTTAGGTACTCTCCTCCTCGATCAGATCAAAGCATCTTGATTTTCCTGCCCAGCTGATTCTCCACTTCATTCTTAAACTCTTTGAACTTTTCAAAGGTTTTTGACTTTTGCTTGATCAAGTAGATATATCCATATCTGCTATAATCATCTGTAAAAGTCACGTAGAAGCGACAAGCGTCCCTTGTGGTGGATCGAGAGGGTCCACATACATCTGTATGTATGAGATCCAATACACCCTCACCCCTTTCACATGTACCAGTAAAGGGTGACTTGGTCATCTTCCCAAGTAAACAAGATTCACACACGTCATCGTCCCTAAAGTCGAATGACTCCAAGACTCCATCCTTTTGGAGTTGGGCTATGCGTTTCTTGTTAAAATGGCCAAGGCGACAATGCCACAAGCATGCTTTGTCCAAACTTGTGGACGAATCAATATTCAAAACATCATTTCCTAAATTATCTATAACTAACACAGATTCATAAATCCCATTACAAGGTAATGCATTGAAATAAAAGACACCATTCAAATAAGCATTAATAGAACCATTACTATTATCAAACGAATATCTGAAACCTTGTCTAAACAATCCATGAAAAGAAATGATGTTCCTTGCCATATCTGGCAAATAGGAACAATTATTTAAATCTAGCCCTAACCTATTACTCAACACTAAGGAATAAACTCCGATCTTGGTTACTGGTGAAGACTTCTTGTTTCCCATGATCAAGTTTATCCTTCCATGCTCCACTTCCCTACTTTTTTTTAGCCCCTGCAAATCAGAACAAATGTGCTAACCACATCCAGTATCAAGGACCCATGAAGTAGCAAGTGATGAGTTATTAGATTTAATTAAATACATACCTGCAAAGGTGGGCTTTATCTTCCCATCCTTAATATCCTGCATATATTTAGGGCAGCTTCGTTTCCAGTGGCCCTTCTGGTGGCAATAGAAGTACTCTGCTTCCTTGGGGTCAGAAGAGGGCTTAACAGAACCTGCTTTGGTCCCACTAGAAGAGGAACCATCTTGGGTCTTACCCTTATGGTGGCTCTTAGAAGGAGCCTTCCTCTTCTTTCCCTTTCCTTGGCCAATTGCCAACACAGGAGCAGCTACATTAGAGGATGATGCAATAGATTTGTCCTTGAGGTTGCTCTCAGCTGTCCTCAGGAGCCCTTGAAGTTTACTCAGGGTGATCTCTTCTTTGTTCATATGGTAGGTCATTCTGAACTGGTTGTAGCAGGAAGGCAAGGAGTGGAGGATGATGTCGATAGCCAAATCCTCATCAAACTTAACATTAAGTTTGAGAAGACGATCAACATACCTTTGCATTCTTTGCAAATAAGCAGTTAGGGATTCTCCACTCCCCATCCTAGCGGTGATCATGTTGGTGATGATCTCAAAACGCTCTTGTCTCGCGCTCTAGTGGTACCTGTCCAGCAAATCTTGGTGCATCTCATATGGATACATGTCCTCATAGGACTTTTGGAGTTCGAGGTTCATGGTGGCCAACATGATGCAATGAACTTTCGTTGCATCACGCTCGTGGGCCTCAAAGGCGGCCATCTCTTCAGGAGCAGCTTCTTCTGGGTTGATCTTTTCTAGCTTCCCGTCGAGGACATATTCTTTATCCTCGTAGCGAGTTATCATGCGAATGTATCTCATCCACTCGTTGAAGTTCGAGCCATCAAATGTCACCTTTTGACATAGGTTCATCAACGAGAATGACCCAGAAGTGTTGTTGTTTGCGTTTGCGTTAGACATCTGCAACAAAGTTTGATTAGAAATGAATCCCCAATTAAACACCCAAATGAGAAATTAGGGCTAGGATCCAACAACATTATTTACAACTTAGAAAAGGGATGCCGTAATCTAAAAGTAAATAATTTGAAGGTAAGTGAATGACGATTCACTAATTCTCACCATGAAAAACGAAAAGAAATTAAGATTTAAATGTATTTGAAAATTCCTATATTTCTTTTGAGATTCATTGAACATTTTAATGGCATGTTTAAATCTCGATATGCACTTCAAATTTGCGACTGGGATGCCGAGGATCGCAAACAAGTTTGTGAATAACCATGCGAATCAACATGGTGCACTCAATGTCTTCATCACCTAATCAATGTGCTGGTTAGCCACGCACGCTCCATTGATCTATGATAAAATATCGAGCTACCCTTTGTCACCAATGTCAATCCCAAATTAGTGTGTCGGTTAGCCACGCACGCTCCACTAACGTTTGACAAGGGTACAAAGTGTAATTCCATGGAATAGCATCATTTTCACATTTTACCCTAAAGTAACTAAGATTGGGAATTTATAAAACAATGTAGTTACTTTAATATTTCCATTATACATATAATGAGGAATTAAGTGCCCTATCCTATCCGTTCGGCTAACGACGCTCCACCAGTCTAGCAAGCGGTAGGTGTGAGTGTACACCCATTAAGCGCCATTTTATAGGCAGCAACCTTATACCCACCTTATAGACTGGCTTCGTGAATGAGGCCTACTAGCGATAAGACTAGCTTATTCTTATACATACATATATATATATATATATATATATATATATATATATATATATATATATATATATATATATATATATATATATATATTAATCTTGTAATAGATAGAGTATAAGATTGAATTTTAAACTTGTAAAATTCTAAGGGTTGAAATTTAAATTTTTCAAAATTAAACTTTTAATCAAAAATTAAATTTCAAAACTTGAGGGAAAGTTTTGAACTTTTCAAAACACAAGGGATCAAATAACAAATAATATAAATCAAACAATTAATTTAGTGATTATCTATATTTGACCTATTTCAATTTCTTGCAAGATAAGTTACCCAATTAATTCAAATAATCAATTTTAATCATATAAGAAATCTATAATCTAATCAATTGGTAATTATCTTGTGTTTTGGCAAGGATAATCTTTCAATAACAATAAAATTCGAATTTTATCAGTTAAAAACATATAAGGCAATTATTCTTCACCAAAACAGCAAGAAATCCCGAGATATCCTCTGTCTGAGTCCCAAACTCGCCGAGTAGCAATCTGAACTCGCCGAGTAGGGCCAACTCGCCGAGTCCAGATACTGACTCGCTGAGTTGGTTCGGGCAGGGGCAAGAAAATCTTTTTTCAGAAAGAGTTCGACAATTGCATCACATACAACAGAAACCAACCAGTCTCTGATACCACTGATGGGTTTTAAGCATAAGAACAATCCTATGTGCTCATACAAAACCTAATGCTTGGATCTAGGTTTTTCTATTGTACATGCATTGAATCCAAGACTTGCAAACCCTAATCTAGCATACATAATTCGAAAATTAACTTAATACATTAGATCTAGATGTTTACCTCTTCAAAGATTGGCTTAGATCTTCTTTTCTTCTTCTCTTGAGCTTAGAGTCACAATTGTAACTCCTCTAATGGATCACAAACACCTCAAGCAAGAAGGCAACTTTAAGAGAGGAGGGAGGATGCTAATTTTTGGCCCTAGGGTTTCTCTTGGAAGCAAGTGGCTGAAAATTGGAGCCTTGGGGTCTTATTTATATTGCAAGCTGCTAGGGTTTCAGTCTAAACCCTAATGGATACCTTAGCCACCAAGTAGCCCAAGGAAGCTTCTGGAATAAGGCCCTTGGACGAAAATATGATGATCCTTCATCATAATTTCGTTTCCCCTTCGTCCATTAGGTTTCCCATCCCAAAATTCAACTATCACACATTTGACAGTTTATGCCCCTTTATTTAATTAATCTCTTTTAGTCACCAAATTAATTCCTAATTAATTTATGACTAATACTAATTAAATAAATATGATTTCTCCTTTAATATATTATTCTTATAATATATTAATAAACCATAATATCCTCTCTCTCATATCAAATTACCTTGTCAAGTTGCTTTAGTGAAGGCAACCCAAAAGGACCATGCATAACCGGGTCAAGTACATACCAAATATAGTTACGGGCTGAGACACTAATCCAACAGTAGAAACCCGCATGACCTAAAAAAGAACGAACTTCCAAAACACAAGTCGTGTAAGGTAAGCTTTGAATAACATTAATTTTAGTCTTATTTACATCGATTCCTTTCTTTGCATTGAATCACCATAAAATGATATTTTTTCAAAATTCAAAACCAAATTTGTTTCAATGCATATTTTCAAAATTTTTGTGAGGTTGGTCAAACACTCTTGAAAGGAGTTTCTGTATACTGTAAAATCATCCAGAAAAACTTCAATTATGTTTTCGACAGATTCTGAGAAAATACTAACCATACAACGTTGGAAAGTGGTCGGGGCATTACACAATCCAAATGGAATCCTATGGTACACAAATATTCCAAACGGACATGTAAATGTTGTCTTTTCTTGGTCTTCCGGTGCCACCGAGATTTGGTGGAAACCAGAATACCCATCTAGACAACAATAATGAGATTTATCGGCCAACCTTTCTAACATTTGATCAATGAAAGGTAATGGAAAATAGTATTTTCTCATGCTTGCATTAAGCTTTCGGTAGTCAATACATACTCTCCACCTATATTGCATATGGGTGGGGACCATAATACCTTTGTTGTTCTCGACCACCGTGATCCTCATCTTTTTTTGGTACCACTTACACCGGGATCACCCACTTGCTATCCAATCATGCATGCATCAAGGAGCTTTTATATATCTTTCTTCATAACTTCCATCATAGGCGGATTCAACCTTCTTTATGTATCCCGGATTGGTTTGCACTCGTCCTCCATCAAAATTTTGTGCATACAAGTGGAAGGATTTAACCCTTTGATACCCGCAATCATCCAACCCATGGCTTCCTTGTGTTCCTTCAGCACCTTGAGGAGCTGCTCTTCTTCAAATTCGGTTAAGTGAGTAAAAATGTTAACTGGAAGAGTCTCGTTCTTTCCTAAGTAGGCATACTTCAAGTGTTGAGGTAAAACCTTTCGCTCCAACTCAGGTGGTTGAATAATGGAAGGTGGAAACTTTGTGTGAGTTTGAGGCAATTCGATTTTCTTGACATAAAATTATGTAGTTTTCTTGACCTCCAAATTGTTAACCAACTTCTCAACTTCCGGGTTTAAAGAATAGAGCTTAGTTTCTTTGCATGCTTTCCACAATCAAGCCTTTTGCTTAGAATCATCTCCAACATGTCACAATTTGTCAACACAAACAACTCTTGGGTTAGTGGTTGAACAACATCAACAAAATATAAAGATAAGACATCACTAGGATATCTCATCGCATCATAAATATTAAAGCGTATTGTTTCACCATCAAATTCCATTGTTAAGTTACCCGCATGCTCATCAATCTTTGTCCTAGCCATTTTCAAAAATGGTATTCCAAACAAGATTAGAGCCGATTTGGAGGAAACTTGTTCCTCTAAATCAATCACATATAAATCCGTTGGGAAGACCAATTGATTCACTTGCACTAAAACATCTTATAAGACACCCCTAGGAAAAACACTTGATTTATCCGCAAGTGAAATTATGACACTTGTTTCATTTAAAGGACCAAAATTTAGTGATTCATATACTGAGTAGGGCATGACATTAATAGAAGCACCAAAGATCAAGCATTGCACTACTAAAAGTAACATCCCATATTTTGCAAGGAATCGTAAACATTTCGGGGTCTTTACATTTAGGTGGGAGTTTTCTTTGTAAAACCGCGGATGTATTTTCGTTTATTGAAATCTTTTCATTTCCTTTTAATTTCCTTTAATTTATGCAAAGTTCTTTCAAAATTTTTGCATATCTATGGATTTACTTGATTGCATTAAGTAATGGAATGTTTACCTTCACCTTTCGAAAGGTGTCCAAGATTTCTTTCTCCTCCGCATTCTTCTTTGAAGTTGCAAGTCGGGATGGAAATGGAGGTTGATTGGCTATTGGAGTGACTAGAGGGGTAGTCTTCTTTGAAACTCCGGTTTCTGCACCATTTTTGACAATATGATCCTCAATGGGACTGATCTCTATTTCTTCCTCATTTTCCATTGACTTCTTCTTTGAGCTACTCTCTCCGGTTCGTTTACCACTTCTCAAGGTCATTGCATTAACATTTGGGTTCTTATCAGTTTGAGAAGGTAATTTTCCACGGGACTTCAACTTGCTCAAGGATGTAACTATATGTCCCACTTGTGCTTCAAGGTTGGAGATACTAGTTCTTTTCTCTTTTTGGAACTGTTGGGGTGCTAGTGGCAAGAAACTGAGACATTAGTTGAATTGAACAAAAAAAATTCGAAATATTGTTTTCACGACGTGACAGAGCTTGTGTCACGACATGAACTCAACTCAAAAATGAAAATTCGAGAGTTTCTACCTAATCTGATTTGTGTGGTTTTAATTGGTAATTATCTGTTTTGATTTCTAGCAGAATCCGATTTTGCTGTCCTTAGATGATTAAAATAAAAACCCTAAATATTAGGAGATAATTTTAAATGAGATAATGTTTAATTATAAGATTAATTAAGATTATCCTTATGGATTTGATAATTAAATTAATTACAAGACTAATTAGAAGTTAATTATAAATCCATGATAGGTTTGAATTGATTAATTAATTATATGATTAATTTAGATAATTAATATTTAAACCTTGTGTTCTAAAAGGTTTTAAATTACATCCTTATATATATATATATATATATATATATATATATATATATATATATATATATATATATATATATAAACGTTTAATACTATATGTATAAGAAAAATCAGTTAAATCTATAGTACGCCTCATTCAGGAAGCCATGCTATAAGGAGGTATATGGAAACGACCTATAAAATGACCGTTGAATGAGTGTCATTTTCACCCACCGCTCCGTTGTATGGTGGAGGTTCGTTAACCAAACGGATTTTATAGGACATAATATCATTAAAAGTATAATGCTATAAAGTACTAGAACATTCTTTAAAAATATCACTCTAGTTACTTTAGAAAAAATGTGAGATGTATACTAATCCATGAAAACACATATCACTCTTTATAAGTTGTGTTAGAAATATATTACAATCTGATTACCACAAATAAAAGGCTCGGATACCTAGTTACTGGGTGACAGATATATATATATAATCAGATAAGATGCGGAAAAATAAGAATGCGGAATAAATAAATACTAGAAAGCTATAAATGACTGAAAGCTATAAATGAAATAAATGACAGTATTTAAATGACATAAAGCTGTAATAAAATATATAAATATAGATATAGTAGGTGGGTTTTGAACTGGACTTGTGGAACGACTGGTCTATAAAGTACGTTTGTCAAATAAATGACTGAACGACTTTGGGTTGGACTGGATCTTAATAGACTGTGTCTCTATTTGTTCAATGTTCAATCAGGTATAAGTAACATAAAATTTATTCAAAATACTGTTACTCAATTGTTTATACAGTAAGACAAATACACTGGTTTTTATGTAATTGTATTTAAGGTATTTCTGGTTATTTTGAGAGGTTGTTGTTGGTAAGGTGGGTATGTTGTCTTGGTTGATTTGGGTATAGGTATTGGTTGATTTGGGTGTTGGTATGGGTTGTTTTGGGTGTTGGTATTGGTTGTTTTGGGTGTTGGTATCGGTTGTTTTGGGTGTTGGTATCGGTTGTTTTGGATGTCGGTATTGGTTGTTTTGAAAGGGTCTTTTTGGGCAGAGGTTGAACACGGGTCGTGTAGATATTTAGCTTGGATTCAACACTGGGCATGTTCAAGGTTTAGAGAATTTCTAGGTTTGGTGTTTACACGGGTCGTGTAAGTTTATGGGTTGCTTAACAAGGGTCGTGTTCTTGTAGTTTGCATGCACAGATTAGAAGTTCTTCATCTTGTTTAGGGTTGTTTTGTGGTTGGGTTTTTGGTAGTTTGATGTGATATAGGTGTTTGGTGGTGATTGGTGTAGTAAAAAAGGTGGTGTAGGCTTTGTTTGATGGGTTGAATGTGAGGAAGATGATGAATAGTGTTTGTGTTCTTGAGTTGTTCTTGAAGAAGAGGTTGTTCTTGAAGCTTGTTGGTCTTGGCTTTGGCTTTCTTCTTCTGGAGTGAAAGAGTTACAGAATATTACAATGAAAAATCTTTAAACACTCTCTAACACACACAATACACTCACATACATCCACACACACACATACTCACATATGCTCTCTCTCTCTCTCTCTCTCTCTCTCTCTCTCTCTCTCTCTTTTTGGTGTATTTACCCACAACACTCCCACACTTTGGTGATTTTATTCACACTTTGGTGTTTTTCTCCACACACATCTCTTCTTGCATGCATCTATATATATATATATATATATATATGCACAAATACTCCAGGCAACTCTCATTTGTTTAAGGGAAAGTAAACATTGTTGAGGAGTGAAAGCTGGAAAGAAGTTGGAAGCATGCAAGTGGGTTTTCTTCTTTTGTGCTGTCTTTGCTTTCTTTCCTCACAACACACACATACACACAATGCATGTGCATGTATATATATTCAAAAGTAATTTCTAAGTGGTATGTATGCTGGAAGTGATGATGAAGCTGTGGGTTTAGAAAGAAAGAAGAAACACATGTGATGGAGACTTTTGCTTTTGTGTTTTCTTGTTTCTTCCTTCATATGTATATATATACGATACATGTATATATATATATACACACAATATACATATATATAATATATATTCGTGGGTATTTCTTGCATGGGTGAGTCTTACGCGGTTTATGCGCGGGTCGCATGCATGGTCGCGTATAGCAGAGTGGTTTGGACCTGAAGTAAAAACGATCTACGCGGGTGTGGGCGTGGGTCGCGGGTAGGTCGCGTGCATGGCTGCTTCTTGCGATCTGAATAGCTGAAGTGAAGAACTCGATCTATGCGGGTATGGACGCGGGTCGCGGGTAGGTCGCGTGCATGGCTGCTTCTTGCGATCTGAATAGCTGAAGTGAAGAACTCGATCTACGCGGGTATGGACGCGGGTCGCGGGTAGGTCGCGGGACCTGATCGTTTTGGTCTGAAATTGATGCTGTCTTGTGCGGTTTAGGCTCGGGCCGCGGGTTGGTCGCATGGGGCTGATCAGTTTGGTTCTGAATTGTTTTTGATCCATGTGGTTTGGTATGCGAGTCGAGTCGGGTTCGTGAATCATCTTGCTTTGGTTTGATTCGTTTTTGATCTTGTATTCGGTTTTGCAAGTGGTTTGAGTTGCATGACTTGAGTCTTGAGATTCTTATCTTCATGCGGTTTGAGACTTGTCGAGTTGTGAATTTACGTCTTTGCGTTTTTGTCATTCACGTGTTTTCGTATATGCCGTTTTGATTACGCATTGATTTATCCTGAAATAACTGATAATATTTGTTAGATAGTATCAAAACAGTTCGTCTTATTTCAGTGATGGTCACATACAAAAACATTATTCAACAATTTCCCCCTATGTGATCATTAATGAAATAAGGGCAAATATTATCACATTAACAATTTTAATCTTGAAGATTTGGGATAAAAGTTTTTGTCAATGATAAGATATATATAAAACATAGTGATCGTTTTGAAAGCTTGTGACTTTGTTTAACATATCTTATGTAAAAGATTTTCAGAAATTTGTTTCCGAATCAAAGTCTCGGGTTCGGTTATCAAAGGGTAGCCATATATGTATCTAAAGAGATTTCTTAAGATTTTATAGCATTATTTCTGACGACAAGTGGTCTAACAGGTCGATTCAGATGAACGCTTATTGGTATAGCTCACACTTCACTTGGGTGTTTGGTTGTTCTGGCAGCAGAACAGGTTAATGATCACTAAAAATGAGTGATATCTCTCTCTGACGACTCACACTCATATTGGAGGTGTTCAGCTATGCTTTTCCTGTAAGTCACTTAGCCTCATTATTAGATAATCAATCACATAAGACTGGTTTCGGCATTACTCAGCGGGTTTCTTCATTCATGCCATTAACGTTCACTCTCTCTCCGTCGGGAAATACATGTAGAGGGGTTTAGCAATTTTCATAGTGCAGTTTGCAGCTAAGAATCTTCAATGATAAAGGCTACAGTATCCCGGGAAATTCATTGTTGTTGCAGCTTCTCTTTGATAGTGTCCTGTTTGTTGATCAATATCGATTTACTGTAAAAAGATATTTTGTTTTGAGAGTTTGCTACATTTGAGAGTTTTTAAGAGTATTTGACTTGAGTGATTTAGCTATCTTCTTTTGTCAAAAATGGTTAAAACAAATCGTGAATTTTATGATTTTTGTTTTGAAATAACCATTTGGTTGAAAGTTTGTTTTGAAAATACCAAATGTAGAAAATTTTTGTTTTGTTTGGTATTTCTTCGGTGAATGGTTTGGCTATCTTGTTGATTTGTCTTTGAGGATTGGATGTTGATAGATCTTTGTTTCTCCTGTGGGGTTTTTTGATACCATTTGTTGGAGATAAACGATCTTTGTTTCTCCTTTGGTTTTCTTGTAAGGATATGTCGTCTTTGCTTGATGGATCATGGGATCGCAAGTCTTCATTTTTGGTTGGCATTTATCTGGGTAGGGAAAGGTGGCATAAAAGACAGTTTGTCTAGTATGTAAGAAATGAATGTATCGTCCCTGGTCATTTTGATATCTAAGCAAAAATGAGACCGTGACAAGGTATAATCGGTTATACCTTATAAGCAATAGCGACACACCTAAGCTCACAAGAAATGATTTCCACAATGATTTAGATCGACGAGGCACAAATTCTCACATGGGTTTTTGTTTTCATCTGAACCTCCTAACCTTATGTCCCTTGATTTTTTTTTAAAATCGTCATTAATGAAATAAAATCGAAGGAAATAAAGTTATATACATATATGAAAAGTAGGAGATTTGAACCTTCACTCCAATTGAGAATCAATATGACTTAAAATCTTCATCGAGCATAAGCATCTGAAAATTAAGTCAAGAGAAGATTAATCACAAGGTTCTATAAAAGCTTATTATGGCAAGTCTTTTATTAATTTTTTTGAAGATTTGTTTTTCTGAATGTTTTTGGAAATATTGGTTATTTGAATGTTTTTGGTATTTTTGAAAGGAAAGCACTTTTCATTTGTTTTTCACCGAGTGTTTCATCTTGGAATGGGTTTGAAGGTTCCCCCATAAATGATGCATCAGGATTGTTTTGGCCTTTTTTTTTGGGGGGATTGGGTGTTCAAAGGAGGATTTTGGTGTTTGTTCCAATGAGGAAGTATGTGTTGATGGTTCCCCCATGAATTGATCTGCCTCATTTTGGTTTATTTGATGAGTTCCTTCAGTGGTTGTTGGAGGTTTTTAGGGTTTTGTAGGTGGTTTATACCAATTGTTGAAGGTTAGAGGTATGTGGTTTTGGGGATTGGAGGTTTATACCAATTGTTGAAGTTTTAGTGGTATGTGGTTTTGGGGACTCAACTGGGAAGGAGATTTAACTAGTGGGGTAGTTGAGGCTGTTGGTTAGGGAGAGGTTGTTTGTTGTTGAGGTGAACTTTTTGTCTTGATTGTTGATACCAATTTGTTGAAGGTTGATACCAATTGTTGATTGGGTTTTGGGTAAAGTGTTCCGATTTTCTGTCATATGCTTGGAACAGCCATTATCGATATACCATGTATCATCATTGGGTTCTCCAGCATTAGGTACCTGCAATCAGACAGAAGTTTTAGGTACCCAAATATGAATAGGTTTTGGTTTGTTTGTTATTTTGGGTTTTTTTAATGAATTTCTTGTAGCATTTGAATTCACGCTGCTACAAGAGTTTGGTTTTTGAGGATGGATTGGTTGAGGTTTGATTTTATTTATAAAGTTTTCCCAAGATATGATTTGTTTTTGAAAACCTGTGGGTTTATAAAATCTGTGATTTGGTGACGGACATCCTAAATTTGAAGATTTGCTTGAAGAGTTTTCTTCATTTCTGGGATGTGAAGAGTGGTTTTGAAAAGCTTTTTGTTGATGATGGTTTGGAACTTTCTGATTTGAAGGTTTTTGAAAGTTCCTTGTATAGTTAAAGGTGATCTCTTGAAAGCGGTTTTCAACAGGTTTTTGAAAAGGTTTTGGTTTTTGTTTAGAAACCTGTTTTTGAGATGTTACGTAGGGTTGAACAGGTTTCTTTGGTTGGTTTTTGGAAATGTTTGGGTTTTTGGGTGGGGTTATGGTGGTTTTATTGGTATATTGGATTTGGTGAGATAATGAACTAGTAGAATCTGTTTCAGATTTTACTTGTTCAATTTCAAATGATTCTCTTCCAATTCCTGGTCTGTAATTCGTATCAATTTTGCCAGCTCCCAAGGTGTTTGCCTTGGTGAAAATATCATCACTTAGCTTTCTGGCAATTTTGATAGAATCCATGTTCCATACCAATCTTTTGTTTTCTGTTTCAAGAAAATTGATTTGTTTAAAGGAATCAGTCAGTTTTTCATTTAAAGCATTGTATTTTTCAGTTGATTCTTGAAGGTTTTGTTTCAACTGAAGGATTTCCATTTCTAAAACATCTTTTGTTTCAGAAGAAATGGCCGACTGATTTTTTTTGTTCCAAATCCCTTTTCTGAATTACGGTCTGATTTAATTGTTCCAAGACGTGATTATAATCTTCTGATTTTCTTTCAACGTCTCTTTCCAATTTGTTATTTATCCTTGTTGATTCTCCAAATTTGAGTTGCAAGGTTTGTAACTCAGATTTGCAAATATCGGAATTTATCATTGTGTCATGATATTTTTTGAGATCAGCTTCTAAACTTTTCTCAATCTTGGTTATGTGGGACTGAAAAATTGTTTTTGAAAAACCAAGTTCAGAGATCATAGACCATACCTGTTCAATGACATTTGGAGCTCTCGAAGGTTTTGTAGAAGACATTTTATGTTTTTAAGAAGTTTTTTTTTTTTTATAATTTTTTTTTATTATTTATTATTATTATTATTATTATTATTTTTTTAAAAGGATTTTGAACAAGTGATATTAAAATGAAATTTTTAAAGAAACGCTAATGGAAGGTTTTAAAAAAAAAACGCTAACCAAAGGTTTTCGACAAAAATTTCAAAGTAAATCACACAAGCTCTGATACCAATTGTTAGAAATATATTACAATCTGATTACCACAAATAAAAGGCTCGGATACCTAGTTACTAGGTGACAGATATATATTTAATCAGATAAGATGCGGAAAAATAAGAATGCGGAATAAATAAATACTAGAAAGCTATAAATGACTGAAAGCTATAAATGAAATAAATGACAGTATTTAAATGACATAAAGCTGTAATAAAATATATAAATATAGATATAGTAGGTGGGTTTTGAACTGGACTTGTGGAACGACTGGTCTATAAAGTACGTTTGTCAAATAAATGACTGAACGGCTTAGGATTGGACTGGATCTTAATAGACTGTGTCTCTATTTGTTCAATGTTCAATCAGGTATAAGTAACATAAAATTTATTCAAAATAATGTTACTCAATTGTTTATACAGTAAGACAAATACACTAGTTTTTATGTAATTGTATTTAAGGTATTTCTGGTTGTTTTGAGAGGTTGTTGTTGGTAAGGTGGGTATGTTGTCTTGGTTGATTTGGGTATGGGTATTGGTTGATTTGGGTGTTGGTATGGGTTGTTTTGGGTGTTGGTATTGGTTGTTTTGGGTGCTGGTATCGGTTGTTTTGGGTGTTGGTATCGGTTGTTTTGGGTGTTGGTATCGGTTGTTTTGGATGTCGGTATTGGTTGTTTTGAAAGGGTCTTTTTGGGCAGAGGTTGAACACGGGTCGTGTAGATATTTGGCTTGGATTCAACACTGGGCGTGTTCAAGGTTTAGAGAATTTCTGGGTTTGGTGTTTACACGGGTCGTGTAAGTTTATGGGTTGCTTAACAAGGGTCGTGTTCTTGCAGTTTGCATGCACAGATTAGAAGTTCTTCATCTTGTTTAGGGTTGTTTTGTGGTTGGGTTTTTGGTAGTTTGATGTGAGATAGGTGTTTGGTGGTGATTGGTGTAGTAAAAAAGGTGGTGTATGCTTTGTTTGATGGGTTGAATGTGAGGAAGATGATGAATAGTGTTTGTGTTCTTGAGTTGTTCTTGAAGAAGAGGTTGTTCTTGAAGCTTGTTGGTCTTGGCTTTGGCTTTCTTCTTCTGGAGTGAAAGAGTTACAGAATATTACAATGAAAACTCTTTAAACACTCTCTAACACACACAATACACTCACATACATCCACACACACACATACTCACGTATGCTCTCTCTCTCTCTCTCTCTTTTTGGTGTATTTACCCACAACACTCCCACACTTTGGTGATTTTATTCACACTTTGGTGTTTTTCTCCACACACATCTCTTCTTGCATGCATCCATATATATGCACAAATACTCTAGGCAACTCTCTTTTGTTTAAGGGAAAGTAAACATTGTTGAGGAGTGAAAGCTGGAAAGAAGTTGGAAGCATGCAAGTGGGTTTTCTTCTTTTGTGCTGTCTTTGCTTTCTTTCCTCACAGCACACACATACACACGATGCATATGCATCTATATATATTCAAAAGTAATTTCTAAGTGGTATGTATGCTGGAAGTGATGATGAAGCTGTGGGTTTAGAAAGAAAGAAGAAACATATGTGATGGAGACTTTTGCTTTTGTGTTTTCTTGTTTCTTCCTTCATATGTATATATATACGATACATGTATATATATATATATATACACACAATATACATATATATAATATATATTCGTGGGTATTTCTTGCATGGGTGAGTCTTACGCGGTTTATGCGCGGGTCGCATGCATGGTCGCGTATAGCAGAGTGGTTTGGACCTGAAGTAAAAACGATCTACGCGGGTGTGGGCGTGGGTCGCGGGTAGGTCGCGTGCATGGCTGCTTCTTGCGATCTGAATAGCTGAAGTGAAGAACTCGATCTACGCGGGTATGGATGCGGGTCGCGGGTAGGTCGCGTGCACGACTGCTTCTTGCGATCTGAATAGCTGAAGTGAAGAACTCGATCTACGCGGGTATGGACGCGGGTCGCGGGTAGGTCGCGGGACCTGATCGTTTTGGTCTGAAATTGATGCTGTCTTGTGCGGTTCAGGCTCGGGCCTCGGGTTGGTCGCATGGGGCTGATCAGTTTGGTTCTGAATTGTTTTTGATCCATGTGGTTTGGTATGCGAGTCGAGTCGGGTTCATGAATCATCTTGCTTTTGTTTGATTCGTTTTTGATCTTGTATTCGTTTTGCAAGTGGTTTGAGTTGCATGACTTGAGTCTTGAGATTCTTATCTTCATGCGGTTTGAGACTTGTCGAGTTGTGAATTTACGTCTTTGCGTTTTTGTCATTCACGTGTTTTCGTATATGCCGTTTTGATTACGCATTGATTTATCCTGAAATAACTGATAATATTTGTTAGATAGTATGAAAACAGTTCGTCTTATTTCAGTGATGGTCACCTACAAAAACATTATTCAACAAGTTGTTAGTGGAGCGTGCGTGGTTAACCGACATACTAATTTGGGACTATAAGTTTTGATGATGGAACAACCCGGAAATTATCATTATTGGTGGAGCATGTGAGATTTACCGACACGCCAATTTGAGATTATAAATGACATCGGGGTTGTCAAGCGGGTTTGCATGGTTATTCACATCTTGTTTGTGATCGTCGGTATCCCAGCCACTAAACTGAAGAGCATAATTTGAGATTAAACATGTCATTGATATGATTCAATGATTCTCAAATGATCTAGGAGTTTCATAAGATTGAAATTGGAAAATCGTTTTACCTACCTTAATAAATTTGCAATAATTTTACAACATCCCTTTTCTTAATTGTGAACTATTTTTTGGATCCTAGCCTTGAATATGAAATTGGGTTAAAATATTAAGGATTTATATCAACTAACTAAAACTATATCTCATATAGATGTCTGGAAATGGTGATGCTCCTGCTCCTCAAACCTCCACTCAAAACGCCAACTTAAATCTCTTGTCGATTCTGTCAAAAGAGAAACCGACTGATCCAAACTACATGGACTGGATGAGAAATCTGAAGATGAATCTTCGATACGAGAACAAAGAGTATGTTTTCAAGAAGCCACTTATTAAAATCAATGAAATGACCGCTTCTCCTGATGAAATATCTTTCTATTAAAAACATTATGATGACGCCACTATGTTCGTTTGCATCATGGATGCTACCATGGCGTCAGAGCTATAGAAGTTCTACGAGGACTACTGGCCATATGAAATGTACCTTCATCTTGTGGAAACGCTTCACAAGAAATCAAGACAACAACGCTATGAAGTGATCAAGTCTCTCATGGCATGCAAGATGAAGGAACGAGACTCTGTTTGTGCTCATGTGCAAAAAAAAATGCAGAGATTTGTGGAACGGTTGGAAAAGCTCAATGTTTCGTTTGACCAGGAATTAGATTCGGAAAAAATCGACCCAACCCAAAATTAGTTGGTTGGGTTGAGATTTTCAACCCATTAAAGTTAAATAGGTCAACCCGCTTACCCATTTAATTAAATAAGTTGGGTTGGGTAAAAATTATCAACCTGTTTTCAACTCGTCAACCCATTTAACTTTAATGTATATTTAATTTAATAATTATATGGATATTATCATCTATTAATCAAAGTATTAATTTATAAATTATAATGTTGTATTATTATTTATGTTTTAAAAACATTCATTCCTAATTTTCATCTTTTTTCTTAGCACCGAAAATACTAGCCACTCTCCAAAATCATTCCGAAATTAAACATTTTTAATGTTATTTGAACAGTTTATGAGTATTTGTGAATTAGGATTGTGTTTTTTCATACTTTGAAACTTTATTTACGTCTGGAACTAATTTAATTGGTGTAACTTTCTGTTAATTTATTTAATTTTTATTTTATTTTAAATTGGCTAACCCAAGTTTAACAAATTTATGTAGTAGGTTAGGTTGGTAAATACATAAACACGTCAACCTGATGACAACCCATTTATCTAAAAGGTTGGGTTGGGTTGGAAATATCAACCCGTTTAAATAAACAGGTTGGGCTGGGTTAAAAACTTCAACCCAATTAATAAATGGGTTAAACTCGAACCCAACCTAGGTCAACCATTGCCAGCTCTACCACGAGTTGGCCATTGACATTGTCCTTAACTCTTTGCCTCGTAGTTATGATCAGTTCATCCTGACTTATCATTTGACCAACATGGAGACGACATTGACCCAACTCCACAACTTGTTGCAGACGGTTGAATCAGGAATTAAGAAAAATCATGTCCCTTTTGCGACAAATCCCCTTGTCCTGGCCATTGGTCAAAAAAGAGGAAAGAAGAGGAAGGCTAACTCTCAATCAAACTGGGAGGACAAGGCCCATGCACGAGCTTCTGATAGTGGATCAAAGACAAATCCTAACTTTGATGTTCCTGCTGTTAGTGATCCAAAGGAGACCACTTGCTTTCAATGTGGCGACAAAGGGCATTGGATAAGAAGCTACCCAAAGTACATTCAAGAGTTGAAATAGCGGAAGATCAAGCCATTTGGCTCCTCATCAGGTACGTATACTATTCAAATTAATAACAAACAAATTTCTCACTCTTGGGTCGTTGATACGGGATGTGGTTTTCACATTTGCACTGATATGAAGGGTCTAAGAGAAAGTGAGGAAGTGGATCATGGAAGGTTGAACCTGATCATAGGGAATAGGCGCTCTTCACCTGTTACCAAGATTGGGATATATAGGCTTCTGTTTCATAGGGGGGTTAGGTTTGATTTTATTAATTGCTGTTATTCGTCAAAAATTGAGAAAAAAAACATTATTTCATTTCATCCATTGTTCATAAAAGGTTTTCTATATTCATTTGATAATGAAAGTGGTTCAATTATGGTTTATAAAATTGGTGTTTTTATGTTTAAAGCTTTACCTTGTAATAGTGTGTATGAAACTGTGGCATGTGTTGATAACTTAGGCAATAGTGTATTCCATATTGATTTTTCTAATAGTGTAGACAAAGCATACTTCTGGCATTGTCGTCTTGTGCGCCTTAACAATAAACGCATCGCCCAACTCTAAAAGGATGAAGTGTTAGAATCATTTGACTTAAGGTCGGATGATGAATGCGAGTCTTGTCTTTTGTGCAAGATGACAAAATCACCTTTCACTGGAATATGTGAAAGAGGTGAATAATTTTTGGACCTTATCCATAAGAATGTGTACGGTCCCTTCAGATCTTCTACAAGGGACACTAATCGATACTACATGACATTTACAGATAATTATAGCAAATATAGATATATCTATATGATCAAACATAAATCAAAAACATTTGAAAGGTTCAAAGAGTTTAAGCACGAGGTTGAGAATCATTAGGCAGGAAGATAAAGATGATTCGATATGACATAGGTGGAGAGTATCTTAGTATCCAATTCCACAACTATCTAAGGGAATTTGGAATTGTTTCACAAATGAATCCTCCCAGAACACCACAACTTAACAATTTGGCTAAGAGGCGTAATTAAACCTTACTTGATATGGTCCATTCCATGAAGATTCGATCTCTTCCAATATATTTTTGGGGGTATGCCTTAGATACTGCCTCTTATATCCTAAATCGTGTTCCCACTAAGAAATTTGCCAAAATACCTCATGAGATATGGACAGGGAAAGTACCCTCGCTCACACATATCAAGGTCTGGGTTGTGAAGCTCTTGTGAGACGAGAGACTCATGAAAAAACTTAAACCCAGAGCTGAGAAGTGTATTTGCATTATCTACCCACAAAATCCCTTTGGATACTTGTTCTACAAACCTATTGAGAATGTGGTCTTTATAGCTCGAAGAGGAGTCTCTCACGAGAAAGACTCATATTCAAAGAGGACAGTAGGAGTGCTATTGACCCGAAGAAAATCCAGAGTCATCCAGTGAAAGAACCATAAATGACAGTAACTCTCAACTAGAGGATGAGACTCCTATTGAGCCTATTGATAATTCATCACCCCTTCATCGATCCAGTAGGGTTAGCATGTCGCCTGAGTTCTATGGTTTTCGTGGTAATGTAGATGGGGAAACGTTTATTAGCGATAAAACACTGTTCAATTTGGAAGAACCCGCTAACTACAAGGAACGATGGCAGGCCCTGAGGTTAAAAAACTGGAAGTAGGCGAGAGATAGCGATATCCAATCCATGTATGATAACTAAGTGTGGAACTTGGTTAATCACGAACCTGGTCGAAAGATAGTAGGTTGCAAGTGGATCTTCAAGAAGAAGACTGACATGGATGGAAAGGTACACACATTCAAGGCTCGACTGATTGTTAAGGGATTTACTCAAACCTTAGGGGTTGATTATCATGAGACCTTCTCACCAGTGGCTTAGATCAAGTCTATCAGGATAATGCTTGTCACAGCTGAGTTTTATGATTATGAGGTATGGAAAATGGATGTTAAAACTGCTTTCCTAAATGGTAAGTTAACTGAAGACGTCTACACAAGTCAACGAAAAGGTTTTGTACATGCCAAATTTCCTGATAGATTGTGTAAGCTTAAAAAATCCATTTATGGATTAAAACAAACATCTCGCAGCTGGAATCTTTGCTTCCATGAGAAAGTCAAAGAGTTTGGATTCTCTATGAGTGAGGATGAGTCCTGTGTGTATGTCAAAGCTAGTAAGAGTATAGTAATTTTCCTAGTGTTGTATGTTGATGACATACTCCTTATAGGAAACAACATTCCAACCTTACAAGAAGTAAAATCTTGGCTTGGGAAGTGATTCACTATGCAGGATCTAGGGGAATCTCGGCTCCCAACTCCATTCTGATCCTTTTTAGTGTTGCCATTGAACCTTTACTAAACCGATTACCTTGTTTCACAGGGTCTTGGTCTTCGTATCCAAGATTACTACCGGATTTTCAACGTAGATTACTACCGTATTTTCACAGGGTCTTGGTCTTCCTATCCCACTCGACGAGATCGAGATCAATGAGAGCCTCAACTTCGTGGAAGAACCTGTAGAAGTCATGGACCGAGAGGTCAAGCAAACGAAACAAAGCCAAATCCCGATAGTGAAGGTTCGCTGGAATGCCAAGCGAGGACCTGAATTCACGTGGGAGCGTGAGGATCAGTTGAAACTGAAATACCCTCATCTTTTTACTTAGTTATTTGTAACTACTTATTTGCTAAAACTCTAATTTCGGGACGAAATTCCTTCTAACGGGGGGATGATGTGACAATCCGAAATTTCTAGCTTGTATAAACATTCAAATTTATCAGAGTTAGTCTTTTTTGTTAACTTTTAGCCCTATTTGGAGTCTATTCGAGTATTCTAAACTTAGTACATCAAAGGAATCAGTGTTAGGATGAATTGGTTGAAGTTCTAGTCTTGAAGCAAACCGAAAACCTCCTCAAAAAGGAGTTTTCGGTCAAGATCTTTGAGTTTTCGGTCAAGGTGA
The DNA here is from genome assembly GCF_052849685.1 of Lactuca virosa. Taxonomy (NCBI): domain Eukaryota; kingdom Viridiplantae; phylum Streptophyta; class Magnoliopsida; order Asterales; family Asteraceae; genus Lactuca; species Lactuca virosa. Next base: position 55,426,164 of record NC_136426.1, read on the forward strand.
CCAAAAACTCCCTTATACATATATATTTCATGATCATTTTGATCATTCTTTCCTTTACAAGTCAAGAAAACTTCCATTCTCTCTCAAGTATCATCGAGTTCTTCATTCCAATCTTCAAAATTGTAAGAATTCCTTTCATCTAATTTGTTGATACAAAGCTTTATCTAGTACAACCCTTTGATTTCATCCATGAAATCATCTCTTTTGGGTTAGATCTTCAAGAACACCAAGAACACACACTAGTGTTTTGGTGAAAAATCAACTCTATTAGCCTCTAAATCGTAAGTATTACTTCCTATACTTGTTATCTAGTTGAAACTCTTGATTTAGGGCCTTGAAATCATCATTTATCCAAGAACAAAAGGTGTTTTCGGTCTAGTGCATCTCCTTAGACCGAAAACCCTTATGAAGGGTGCAAAATGACTTTAAGCCTTTCATAATACTTAGTATTGAGTCTAGAACACTTCATTGATTGTGGAAAGCCCTTAAAAATCACCAAACATCATGAGTTTTCGGCCAACCATTTGGACCGAAAACCCTTTTGGGCCGAAAACCATTTGGACCAAAAACCCATTTGGACCGAAAACCCTTTTGGGCCGAAAACCTCTTTGGACCAAAAACCCTTTGGGCCGAAAACCTCAAGAAACATACTACTTGGACCGAAAACTCCTTTAAGTGGCTATACAACCCTTAGATGCAACCCTTGGTACTTCTAGCACTTGAATCAAAGTGTTTTCCATGTCCTAGGGTGTCTTAACTTGGTTAACTAGTTGTTAAATGACTAATTGGATACATATATGTGTCATTATATGTTAAATAGGATCCGTGTGTGTGCTCAAGTCTGCACTTGACACTTAGCATCCTATACCATCCGTTCTTCCAAACCACTCACTACAGGTGAGTTCATACCCCTTAATCAACCTTTTAAATGATTTTAAATGCTTTTATGGGGGGGGGGAGGGGGGAATACAAGTAGATACATTATCGTTATTATATCAATCACATGTGATTAATGACTATCAAACATATGGATTTTCTTACTTTTCAAACTGGTTTATCAAACAAACTACTTCAAAATGTTTATCAAACACTTTTTACATGTTAACTCTTTATCAAACTTGTTTCTTTATGCCAAACTGCTTTCAAATCGTTTTATGAAATGACATCAAGTCATCAATATTTATTAAAACTCTTCAAAAGGTTTTACAAAACTTCTTTGTCTTTTAAACTAATATATTTTGTTAAATGTGTATCTATGTAGATATAGTTATATAAGTAGGATTCAAAGGACTTAGCACTGATAACCCACCCTACCTCCTGTTCCTCGTTTGGTTGTGGTCTTAGGGTATCGGTTGTTTGTCCGAAGGTCGTTTGAATCTTAGTTATATATTATGTATATGTATATAGATACAAAAGTTCCTTCTTTCAGTCCAATACCTTTAGGTAGCAAAGGTATACAAACATGTTCATTTATACAAACAACATTGCTACTAAACTATAATAGGTATAGTTTAGGAAGTTACAAATACTATTACTAGAACAATGAAACATACAATGAGTCAGTTCATTCATGAGTCATAGCATGTAGTGATGAGAAACAAACATAACATATAGAGAGAACATACATACATACTAGACAGAGAGAGAGAACATACAATACAGCTAGTACATACTATACATTATACAAGAGAACATACTATTATGAGAAACAGAAAGAACATACATACATACTAGACAGAGAGAGAGAGAACATACAATACAGCTAGTACATACAATACATATACAAGAACACTACAACAGTTATGTGAGCCACGTAACGGGGCATGACATCACCTTCCATGGCTCGTTTTGTATCCAGAGTCTCCTAGAAGGAGAGCGTTGAATTTGTGTATAGATCTATACTGGATTGACTATCCTACACCTTGCTGCTAGCTAGAGTGGGACTTGCAAGTCTACGGGTGCCAAATGTCATTGCTTCCAACGTCTTTCATCGTCGTGTTTTTAGTCGGTAGTATGGTACAGGCATATCACATGGTACTTTAAATAACAATTGGTTTAAGGTAGTTAGTACAACAATAGTTACTTAATAGAACACTACAATACTCTTTTATTTCCCCATTGCATTCACTTTGTGATCTTCTCATAATGATCAGTAATGTAAAAACTATATTTTTGGTTAATGATAGTCAGAATTGGGAACATACATACTCTTACATGAGATACACATACAAACATTTTCATTCAAACATTTATTGCCTTGGTAGAAGGCTACTTTTAGAAGAAAACATAGGGTTTTCTAGGAGATACAAAAATTTACAAACATTTACAAACATTTATAAACATTTACAAACTTATACATCAAGTACTTACAAACACTTTCATACAAACAATGACACTAAAATACTTATGATCTCACCAGCTTTAAAGCTGATAAACTCTTTCAAAATAACTTGTATTCTCAGGCCACCAGTAGACTGGTACCGGTGCCGGGTTTTGAGAAGATGGAGCTCGTTCAAGACTCATCTTTTATTTTGATTTACATTTTAGTGTCTTATACACTTCACAGAACACACGTGTATTAAATTATATTATTAATTCAATGGATTATGTTGGTGCTTGTTTACTACTATTCATTGTTGTGATACTATACATGACGTCCTCCACCCCCGAACGTTTCCGCCGTTCTGGTTTTGGGGTGTGACAGATTGGTATCAGAGCATTGTTTATAGTGAATCGAGTATATCAACCCATAAAAGATATACAAACTATAAATACAACGGGATTTAAAATACTCTGACCAAGATTTTATATTTTTAAATAATAAAATATTTAACCAAGTATATATACCTGCATTCATGCTAAAATCAATGTCACTAGGACAGAACAAAAGTATTACGATTGTTGGGCAGCACAATTAGACTTAGAGACATATTGTCAAATCTGGGAAGATATAGCCTGATCAACTATATTATCCGAGGCGTGACTAGCATGTGCCTAAGAGTGGTTGTGAGGTTGCAACAAGTCTAAAAACTTACCAACAATACCACAATGAAAACCTTAGAACAGAACATAAACTTAAAATACTATAGGAGTATTTTGTGTTACTATAATTTACTTATGTGCAAACTAAAAAGGTCTTATAACTACCTAATTAGTACTTTTATTTAGTTATTTCTTATACCCCTTTTCTCGCGTAGATAACATGGCTGGATTCCATCCTCACGGCGACCTGTACTTCCCTAACCAAGGTAATGGAGGAGGGTTTGAAGCAGAGCCAGAAAATGATCACCCAATCCCTGTGGATCATCACCAGGCTGAAGGCTTTGCAGATGGTTCTGACTCCGAGCCAGAAGTTGAGAACCTACCCCTGGTGGCTCCTGTTCCAAATCCTAACCCTCGTCCGACCTTTCAAGGCTCGACGCCTCCGTGGGTGGAAAGCTTGGAAACATGGAGCCAAGAGCAGGATCAACCCATACCATTCAACGGAGACCAAAGCTTTTATGACCTGAGCGAAGGAGGCTCAGCAGACAGAGTCTTGCCAATCCTGGTCTGCAGAGTTGCCCGAAACGAAATTCAGGGCAGGACAGCTCTCCATCGAATCACGGAAGTTGATGCCAATGCGAGGATGCATACCATCCGCACCATTCATCTGGAAGATGCTCGTGAGAGATCTAGGGGAAACCACGAGACCCTGCAACAAGAGCTAGCTGAAACTCGAGCTGAAGTCATAGAGCTCCGAGTACGCCAAAGGGTGTACGAAAGGCACCTACTTGATGTGGAGCGTCAGCTGGCTGAACTAAGAGTTCACCCAAGGGATAACCGTCACCAGTAGGAGATATTCTACCTTTCTTTCATTGGTTGAAAGAATAGTCTTCCTATCTATGCTCCAAGTAGCACTTTTCTATGTAACTAACCCTGTACTGTAAGTACTTTCTAGTTAGGCCAGTATGCCGTCCAAACTTTTCTACTTCGGATATGATGTAAGACCTACTCCAAGGTCATTGTTCCCAAAACGTATTACATCTTAAATATCAATGAGATTGACCGTCGGCTAATTTCTGTGCCAATCCTTGTTCAAATACTTTCGTTTTGCTATCGTTAGAATCCTATCTAAACCTCACGTCGTCAAATAATTGAGCTATGGTGAATTAGCTCAAGGAACACTTCCAATTCTTGTCAAAGGTTGAATCCGGTTATCCACCAACCAATGATAGTCTAGTTCAAAATACCAATTGTCTAGTGAACATTCTACGAACTTACTTCAACCCTTTTCCAGTACTGCATCATAGGGATGTAGGTCAAACCATCAAGAACAGTTTAACAAAACAAAAACTTTACATTTACATGAATGAGTAGAATACATCTAGGACCGACCATAATCACTCACAAACTCCTTTTCTTGTCAAATAGCAGAATCATGTCGTCATCTAGAGGTAATCAGCTGAACGACAAAACCCGGATCCTTCATATAGACGCTGCCACCTTCCAAGCAGCGGTAACAGCTGCTGTGACAGCTGTCCTTGCACACCTCAACACTAGTAACAAAAGCAAGGCTGTAAAAGGTGTTGACAGTTCAAATTGTTGTAACCACCCGGGAAATCAACAAATGATAACTGTTACGAGCACGCATGTTGAGACCCATTTTTATACGAACGGTGAGTGCGGAAGAAGGATATCTCGAGATTAATCGTGTTTTTGTAAGTATGATCACGAAGAACATATTATGAGTTCGTTGAAGAAGACTAAGAACAAGAGAGAATAATAATAATATTCATGAAGAACATGGTGGGAGAGAAACTCTCCCTCGGTGGGAGAACCCACCAACTTTTTCTCTCTCTCTAGAATTACATGGTAAGAAAAGTAATCTCTAAGAAAAGTAAAATGAGCTAGCTAAAGTAATAAATGACCAACTCTCCCCTTATATAGGAGGGAGAGTATTTACACCATAAATACAATAAAAGGAAAATACAACCTAATAAACACTCATTATTTGTGGAGCATTTTCATGCACCAACATTCTCTCCCTAAATGCTTACAAATGATGAGAGATCCAATAAGTGATACAAGGCTATAATACAGTAATCTGACTAGCAAGTGTGGTAATAAAATGAAACCAAGTGCTGAAATGTCTCTGAAACTCTGAAGTGTCTGTGAAGTCTGAAACTGGTCATGAATCTCTGAAATGAAGGTATTCGGCTTCAAAGCACAACCAATGAAGCAGAAAAAATAAGATTCAAATCTTCAAACCAGTCATAATCACCGGAAGAAGAAGGTCACCATGAGCAAGTAGAAGATCCAATAAAAGAAACACTTCGGCTTCAAAAAGTCTGAAAAACATCTTGAGTTCTCGAATCATAATACACCGAAATTCTTCAAAGAATAACCTGCTAAAAATGTGAAGCATCCATAAAATGAAGTCCGGATAAAAATAATGTGAGTCCAAAAATATGGTCTAGCAATGCCGAAAATTTGATCCAAGGACCAAAAATAAGTGCCACGTCACATTGCCAAAATAATCTTCATCTTCAACATATCACAAATCCAAACTCGTGAAACCATAAGATCTGAACCGGATGCGAACACAAAATCATCATGTGGTAGAGTCCGAATAATAAATAATCTGAATCGGAAAACATCGAGTAATGCCGAAAATTTGATCCGTAAAGACCAAAAATAAGTGCCACATCGCATCACTAAATAAATAATCGTCTTCAGAAGTCTTCAAAAATCCAAACTCAAACAATCATAATAACCAAATCCGGATGATATTCTCTCCCTATTTTTTATAACCAATGACCGGATATCAAAAATCAACAAATCATCGGATGGAGAGTGTCGGATACCAAGAGCTAATAGAGAATCTCTCCCTAGATGTATGAAGGGTCTCGATAAGGAAACGAGACAAAGTAAAAGAGATACTCTTGCGGTCATGAGGAGGCGGGTGACATAGTTGATGAAGCTGTGCTGAGAATAATCTGTTGTGCCAAAAATATATCCAAATATCCAAACTGCGGTGCCGGAACACTTGAAGTGGTCTTCAATAGAGAATAAAATCCACATGCTCAAGATACATGATTCGTCAACCAAAAATCAAGAGCGACAAGTCATAAAATCCCATAAAGTGAAGAATGTGAAACAACTTTGTTGATCAATCACCGTTACGGTGCAAGCATCACAAAAATAATATGAAGTCCGACTGCGGTAGGAGTATTCTTCCAATAATAACCGGCATGAAATGAACCAATGTGACAATCCAAGGTTAAATTGTGGCTAAAATTGGTGTTAAAAAAATAATTTGTGTAATAAAAAAAATTGGTTTTAATAAAAAAATGGCTAAAATAAAAAAATTGGTGTTAAAAAATAATTGGTTGAATAAAAAAATAATTGTCGTTAAAAAAAAATAATTTAAAAAAAATAATTAAAAAAATTGCTGAATAAAAAAAAATAATGAAGTTTAAAAAAAAAGGGTTTTAAAAAAAAGGGAAGGAAAAAGGAGGGGAGGGGAGGAAAAAGGTGGGGGGGAGGAAGAGGGAGGGAAAGGAAGGAGAAGGGAGGAGGGGAGGCGCTGAAGGAAGGAGAAGGAGGGGGGAGGTCTGGAGAGAGGGTGGAGAAGGGAGGAGATCCGAAGTTGGAGGGTGGACTGGAGTCTTGGGTGGTTGCGGTAGGAGGTGATTGCGGTGGGGTGGTTGGGTGCAGACGAAGACCTGGGTGCGGATGGTGCTGACTCGCGGATGGAAGGGCTGGGTACCGAAGTCAGTGAAGTAGCTGCGGTTCGGAAGGAAGTTGAGGCGACTGTGGATGCGAAACTGCAGTAGGCGCGCCTGCGGTCCGACGAAGGAGCAGGATCCGAAGCTGCGGTCTTGAGTGACTTCGGTCAGCAGGATAAGGTAAGGGAGGGCTACGGTTTTTCGGCTGCTGACCTCGGCTGCGGATAGAAGCTAAGAGGACCTCGGATCAAGGCTAAGAAGTGGCTACGGGTAGGCTTCTAAGGGGACTCCGGTAGGCAGTTTTTGGCTGCGGTCCGGGGGGCTGAGAAGGGCTGAACAGGTGACGAAAAATGCTATTTTTCCATGAAAAATGGTACCACAAAGGCCATTTATTCATATTTTAATGAGGGAATCTTTTTATAAAGCATTTTAAGTCAACATGTGGTCTTGGGAAGGCAAAAAGAAGAGTGTACATGGGGTTTTTAAGGACAAAAGGTGATGGGAAAGGACAATGTCACATGCTTTTTGCTTGGGAAGGCAAATAAGAGTGAATTACTCTTTACCCAAAAGAGCAAAAAAAAGGACAAAGTGATGTTTGCAAACACAATATACGTCCAATATTTATTCAATTAAAGATCTACAACAAGAATAATGAGTGTTTATAACGAATAATGAATGCGGAAGTAAGATATATCGAGATTAATCGTGTTTTTGTAAGTATGAACACAAAGAACATATTATGAGTTCATGGAAGAAGACTAAGAACAAGAGAGAATAATAATAATATTCATGAAGAACATGGTGGGAGAGAAACTCTCCCTGGGTGGGAGAACCCACCAACTTTTTCTCTCTCTCTAGAATTACATGGTAAGAAAAGTAATCTCTAAGAAAAGTAAAATGAGCTAGCTAAAGTAATAAATGACCAACTCTCCCCTTATATAGGAGGGAGAGTATTTACACCATAAATACAATAAAGGGAAAATACAACCTAATAAACACTCATTATTTGTGGAGCATTTTCATGCACCAACAACCCAAAGCCGCAAAGCAGAGGGTAAGAAACGAAGGCGTCAAGCCTACAAGGAGCGCAAACGATCTCAAAAAGTTGCCAAGCAACAGCAACAAGTGGCAACCCCTGCCACTTCAACACCGTTCAGACCATATGAGGGAAAACTCCCGAAGTGTATAAAGTGTACTTTTCATCATACATGAGTTTGCCGTGATCCGCAATGCATAAATTGCAATCAAATGGGGCACACTATTGGTGTCTGTAGGGCGCCGACACAAACTGTCTTCCAAATCACTAACATCGGGGTCAGCCCGGCTTGTTATGGTTGTGGTGAGACTGGACACTATAAAAGGAATTGTCCAAGGGGGAAGAGCAACACAAGCACTCGTGTCCACATAACTCCGACTAGACACTTCACTTCCACCACCGATGCTGGGGCAAGCCAGGTTTGTCATTTATGCGGTGAGATAGGACATCTCAAGAAGGATTGTACCATAACAAAGAACTCTGGTGCAGACGGGAAGATTCTAAGGATCACTGCTGAAGGAGAGACTACTCCGGACCCACGTTGAAATCCTAGGGCGTTTCCGTTATATTAGACTTATAAGCTGTTAAAAACCAGTGTAACTCGAGTCGTATCTTTTGCGAGATCCCGTCAGTCAAGGGACTCTTGTGCTGCGTGTACTTGCTTTTGTAGTATACCTTGTTCGCAGCAGCAGTCTTGTAAGATAAGCTAAAGTACTGAAACTCTGTCAAGTTGCACCATTATGTTTCTGTAGCACCTTTATAATCTAATCTAAGGCCTCTTATTTCGAGTAGTCCGACATTATCATGTAACATGAGTCAATTCGATCCTCCCGATGCTAGTCTCGTGCGAAAATCCTTTTCACCATAGTCTCCTTTCTAGCAAAACTGTCATTCCGGAACTCCGAGATACTCATGCGAGGGGTATCTTATGTTTCGTATCCTTCCCGAAGAAACCTCCCCGGAATATCACTCGTACAGTACGTCAAGTTCCATCCGAAGACCCATATGGTTAATCGATCGCTGAGGAATGTATACGCAAGGGTGGTATATAATCAAGGTTCTACAAGTTTAGAATTGGTGGTTCCGCTTTAACTTATTTTCCTTGTTTAGATGTAAGCTAGAGAAGAAACATTTATTCGACGACCTTTTCAATCTTAATCTTATACGACTCGTGTACGCGAAGCCGTGATTGATAAAGCAAATATGACTTCCAGAAAAGAACTTCAGGACGAAGACCGCTCCAGAATACGAGTGATCGCACTGCCATGTGAATAAACTTAGGAGCCAATCAAATGCCTTTCCCACCGATCGAGACAAGAGATACAGATAGAACAGAAAACTCCCAGGATTACCTTCGCAACGTCAAGTCGAGTTCAGGATCGACTTAGTTCCAGGGGCTACCCCAGTAGCCAAATCGCCTTATCGTCTAGCACCTGCATAGATGCAAGAACTGTCCAGTCAACTTAACGAACTGCTCAGCAAGGGATTTATAAGACCAAGCTTCTCACCCTGGGGAGCTCCAGTCTTGTTCGTCAAGAAGAAAGACGGATCGTTTCGTATGTGCATCAACTACAGGGACCTCAACAAACTAACCATCAAAAATCGTTACCCTTTTGCCTCGTATTGACGACTTGTCCGACCAACTTCAAGGGGCGAACTTCTTTTCAAAAATCGACCTAAGATCCGGGTATCACAAATTACGAGTGCCATGGGGAGGATGTTCCGAAGACAGCCTTCCGAACTCGCTATGGACACTACGAATTCGTAGTGATGCCGTTCGGATTAACCAACGCGCCCGCAATATTAATGGACTTAATGAATAGGGTGTGTCGTCCTTACTTGGATCAGTTCGTCATCGTCTTCATCGATGACATACTTATCTATTCTCGTAGTAAGGAGGAGCATAGTCAACATCTTCAGCAGGTCTTGGAAACATTACGATCAGAGGAGCTTTACGCGAAATTCTCTTAAATGCGAGTTTTGGATTCGAAGGGTCAAATTCCCGTGTCACGTTGTTAGTGAAGAGGGAATTCATGTAGACACTTCCAAAATCCAGGCCATTGAGAATGGTCAGATCCGAAAACACCTACATAAATTTTTAAATTTCTAGGTCTCGCAGACTACTATAGTAGGTTCTTTCAGAACTTCTCACGATTCGCGAAGCCCCTTACAACTTTGACCCAGAAGGGCGTGGCCTTTGACTGGGAAGAGAAGCATGAGAGAGCGTTCCAAACGCTAAAAAGAGCCTTGTGCACCGCACCGATACCTATTCCTCCCAAAAAGGAATAGAAGACTTTGTAATCTATTGCGATGCATCCAAATCCAGGGCTCAGTTGCATATTGATGCAATAAGGTAAAGTCATTACCTATGCCTTCCGTCATCATAAGACACTCGAAGCCAGCTATGCAATACACAATCTAGAGTTAGAGGGAATCGATAGAGAGGATCGTTCAGATTAATGGACGTTTGAAAGCCTCTAGAGTCCGACAGAAAAGTTACGTAGGGCTTTCCAAAATTCTCGCCAGAATCGGCCCTGTAGCTTACAGACTCAACCTACCTCGCGAACTTAGTAACGTACATCCTACTTTCCACGTCGCGAACGTGAAAAAGTGTCTGTCCAACGAGACTCTTGTAATCCCACTCGATGAGATCGAGATCAATGAGAGCCTCAACTTCGTGGAAGAACCTGTAGAGGTCATGGACCGAGAGGTCAAGCAAACGAAACAAAGCCAAATCCCGATAGTGAAGGTTCGCTGGAATGCCAAACGAGGACCTGAATTCACTTGGGAGCGTGAGGATCAGTTGAAACTGAAATACCCTCATCTTTTTACTTAGTTATTTGTAACTACTTATTTGCTAAAACTCTAATTTCGGGACGAAATTCCTTCTAACGGGGGGATGATGTGACAATCCGAAATTTCTAGCTTGTATAAACATTCAAATTTATCAGAGTTAGTCTTGTTTGTTAACTTTTAGCCCTATTTGGAGTCTATTCGAGTATTCTAAACTTAGTACATCAAAGGAATCAGTGTTAGGATGAATTGGTTGAAGTTCTAGTCTTGAAGCAAACCGAAAACCTCCTCAAAAAGGAGTTTTCGGTCAAGATCTTTGGGTTTTCGGTCAAGGTGACCGAAAACTCCCTTATACATATATATATATATATATATATATATATATATATATATATATATATATATATATATATATATATATATATATATATATATATATATATATATATTTCATGATCATTTTGATCATTCTTTCCTTTACAAGTCAAGAAAACTTCCATTCTCTCTCAAGTATCATCGAGTTCTTCATTCCAATCTTCAAAATTGTAAGAATTCCTTTCATCTAATTTGTTGATACAAAGCTTTATCTAGTACAACCCTTTGATTTCATCCATGAAATCATCTCTTTTGGGTTAGATCTTCAAGAACACCAAGAACACCAAGAACACACACTAGTGTTTTGGTCCAAAATCAACTCTATTAGCCTCTAAATCGTAAGTATTACTTCCCTATACTTGTTATCTAGTTGAAACTCTTGATTTAGGGCCTTGAAATCATCATTTATCCAAGAACAAAAGGTGTTTTCGGTCTATTGCAACTCCTTAGACCGAAAACCCTTATGAAGGGTGCAAAATGACTTTAAGCCTTTCCTAATACTTAGTATTGAGTCTAGAACACTTCATTGATTGTGGAAAGCCCTTAAAAATCACCAAACATCATGAGTTTTCGGCCAACCATTTGGACCGAAAACCCTTTTGGGCCGAAAACCATTTGGACCAAAAACCCATTTGGACCGAAAACCCTTTTGGGCCGAAAACCTCTTTGGACCGAAAACCATTTGGGCCGAAGACCTCAAGAAACATACTACTTGGACCGAAAACTCCTTTAAGTGGCTATGCAACCCTTAGATGCAACCCTTGGTACTTCTAGCACTTGAATCAAAGTGTTTTCCATGTCCTAGGGTGTCTTAACTTGGTTAACTAGTTGTTAAATGACTAATTGGATACATATATGTGTCATTATATGTTAAATAGGATCCGTGTGTGTGCTCAAGTCTTCACTTGACACTTAGCATCCTATACCATCCGTTCTTCCAAACCACTCACTACAGGTGAGTTCATACCCATTAATCAACCTTTTAAATGATTTTAAATGCTTTTATGGGGGGGGGGAATACAAGTAGATACATTATCGTTATTATATCAATCACATGTGATTAATGACTATCAAACATATGGATTTTCTTACTTTTCAAACTGGTTTATCAAACAAACTACTTCAAAATATTTATCAAACACTTTTTACATGTTAACTCTTTATCAAACTTGTTTCTTTATGCCAAACTGCTTTCAAATCGTTTGATGAAATGACATTAAGTCATCAATATTTATTAAAACTCTTCAAAAGGTTTTACAAAACTTCTTTGTCTTTTAAACTAATATATTTTGTTAAATGTGTATCTATGTAGATATAGTTATATAAGTAGGATTCAAAGGACTTAGGACTGATAACCCACCCTACCTCCTGTTCCTCGTTTGGTTGTGGTCTTAGGGTATCGGTTGTTTGTCCGAAGGTCGTTTGAATCTTAGTTATATATTATGTATATGTATATAGATACAAAAGTTCCTTCTTTCAGTCCAATACCTTTGGTTAGCAAAGGTATACAAACATGTTCATTTATACAAACAACATTGCTAGTAAACTATAATAGGTATAGTTTAGGAAGTTACAAATACTATTACTAGAACAATGAAACATAAAATGAGTTAGTTCATTCATGAGTCATAGCATGTAGTGATGAGAAACAAACATAACATATAGAGAGAACATACATACATACTAGACACAGAGAGAGAACATACAATACAGCTAGTACATACTATACATTATACAAGAGAACATACTATTATGAGAAACAGAGAGAACATACATACATACTAGACAGAGAGAGAACATACAATACAACTAGTACATACAAGACATATACAAGAACACTACAATAGTTATGTGAGCCACGTAACAGGGCATGGCATCACCTGCCATGGCTCTTTTTGTATCCAGAGTCTCCTAGAAGGAGAGCGTTGAATTTGTGTATAGATCTATACTGGATTGACTATCCTACACCTTGCTGCTAGCTACAGTGGGACTTGCAAGTCTACGGGTGCCAAATGTCATTTCTTCCGACGTCTTTCATCGTCGTGTTTTTAGTCGGTAGTATGGTACAGGCATATCACATGGTACTTTAAATAACAATTGGTTTAAGGTAGTTAGTACAGCAGTAGTTACTTAAAAACAACACTACATTACTATTTTATTTCCCCATTGCATTCACTTTGTGATCTTCTCACAATGATCAGTAATGTAGAAACTATATTTTTGGTTAATGATAGTCAGAATTGGGAACATACATACTCTTACAAGAGATACACATACAAACATTTTCATTCAAACATTTGATTCCTTGGTAGAAGGCTACTTTTAGTAGAAAACATAGGGTTTTCTAGGAGATACAAACATTTACAAATATTTACAAACAATTACAAACATTTACAAACATTTACAAACTTATACATCAAGTACCTACAAACACTTTCATACAAACAATGACACTAAAATACTTATGATCTCACCAGCTTTAAAGCTGATAAACTCTTTCAAAATGACTTGTATTCTCAGGTCACCAGTAGACAAGTACCGGTGCCAGGTTTTGAGAAGATGGAGCTCGTTCAAGACTCATCTTTTATTTTGATTTACATTTTAGTGTCTTATACACTTCACAGAACACACTTGTATTAAATTATATTATTAATGCAATGGATGATGTTGGTGCTTGTTTACTACTATTCATTGTTGTGATACTATACATGACGTCCTCCACCCACGAACGTTTCCGCCGTTCTGGTTTTGGGGTGTGACAACTTTGTGTAGTCTTCAGCCTTTCTCGCACTTGCTGGATAAGTTCGGTGGTCTTGATTACAACATTAGTGCTTCCCATGACTCGCTGTCCAACTTCTCCCCAACATATGGAACTACACAAGATGATTAATTGAGAAAGAGAAAGAATTTATTAATTTGATTAATAAATTGCAATATATGATTTATTAATATGTTATGGAAATAATATATTAATTAGTAATCATATTGTTAATTAATATTTTATCATAAATTAATTTGGAATTAATTTTGGGATTAAAGGAATTAATTAAAAGTGCAGGAACTAAAAGTGTAGTTGTTCAATAGTTGAGCAAAAGGGTCCAGAACCTTCCTAAGGAAGGTGGTGGACGAAATTGCATGTTATATGTAAGATTATTCTAGAAAATCTACAATATCTTATCATATATGGATAATCAAAGGAGGTGGATAATTACCATAATTGCGATTAGGGTTATCCATAACTTCCTTGGTGCACTATATAAAGGGTTCTAAACCCTTGCAATTTTGGCCACTCTTTAGAAGAAGCAAGAACCGAAAATTTGATCCCTTCCTCCTCTCTCATATCATTCTCTTGCATTGTGTGTTTGTGAGCCATTTGAGGTGTTACACTTGTGACACTAAGTTCTCAAGCTTCAAGATCTACAAGGGAATCATTGTTATTACAATATAACAATCAAGGTATGTAACTAAACCCTGGTTTTATATAGATTTTGAAAATTATAGACACTTCCTAGGGTTTCTCCTTTTGTGTTTAAGTTTGCATGTTCAATTAGAGAAAACCTAGATCCAAAGCATTAGGGTTGCATGCACACATAGGAATTTCTTTTATGCTCAAAACCCATCAGTGGTATCAGAATCTCGGATTAGTTTTCTATTGAATATGACACAATTGTGAACTGTTCAAAGGAGAAATGAACAAAATCGTCACTCTGTTCATCAAACTCAACGAGTTGATCTTTGAACTCGACGAGTTGGCATGCAACTCGACGTGGTATTTGCCCAACTCGACGAGTTGCACTGTCAGATCCAATATTTTCGGTTTTGATAATTATCTCATGGATTGATTAGGATAATTACCTAAAATTCATTTTAATTGTTTAAAATTGGTTATTTTAATCATTAATTTGTATCCTTATCATGATTTAACGATTGGGTTAAATTTTTATGATAAAGAAAAAATTAATTTGTTAATTTAAATTATTAAAAAACTTAACCTTGTATTTTTTGAAAAGTTTTAAAAATACATCCTTGAGATATATTGGTTTTAAAATTTAAATTAAATAGTTTAATTTTGAAATCTTAAATTTTAGAACCCTAGTATTTTAAATGTTTAAAATACACTCTTGTATATTGTCAAATTAAAAATTAATATATATATATATATATATATATATATATATATATATATATATATATATATATATATATAAAAGAAAAGTCAGTCTTACCGTTAGTAGGCCTCATTCACGAAGCTGGTCTATAAGGGGAGTTTAAGGAAGCGGCCTATAATATGACCGCCATTGGGTATCCACTCTTACCCACTGGTCCCTTGACTAGTGGAGGGTCGTTAGCCGAACGGGTTTGATAGGACACTAAACTCTCATTAATAAGTATAATGACATATATAAAGTAACTAAACGTTTTGTAAAATTCTCAATCTTAGTTACTTTAGGAAAATGTGAATTTGATGCTAATCAATGAAATGACACATTGCACTTTATAAAAGTCGTTAGTGGAGCGTGTGTGGTAAACCGGCACACTAATAGGGACTAATAAAGGGTGGCAATGGGTAGCTCGTAAATTGTCATTGATTGATGGAGCGTTAGTGGTTAACCGTCACATTAATTAGGTGATAAACAACATCGAGAGTACCAAGCTAATTTGCATGGTTATTCACACCTTGTTTGTGATCGTCGGTATCCTAGTTACAAATGGAAAGGGCATAATCGAGATTAAGCATGCCATTGAATAGTTCGATGAATCTCAAAAGATCTAGGAAATTCATTTAAAAGTTAATTCATTTAAATTTCGTTTTTCGTGGTGGTGAAATTGGTAAATCGTCATTTACTTACATTTAAATAATTTGGAATTAGATTACGGCATCCATCTTTTGAATTGTGAATTATTTAGTTGGATCCTAGCCTTAATATTTCATTTGGGTGTCATGTTAAGGTTTTTCTTATCGAATCAAAACTTGTCTTTCTTTTTTTTGTAGATGACAACTTCCAACAACGCTTCTGGCTCCTCAGATAACAACTCCAACCACTTCTCGCTCTTGAGCATCTGCTCAAAAGTCACTTTCGATGGTATCAATTAGAATGATTAGATACGCAACATCAAGATGGCTTTGCTCTTCGAGGACAAGGAATATTTTCTCGAAAAGGAGCTGAATGAGATCGATGAAACTAAAGCTACTCCTGAAGAAATATCTGAGTATAGGCGAAACTTCAACGATGCGAGCAAAGTGTCATGCATCATGGTTGCCACTATGACTCCTGAGCTACAACGGTTCTATGAGGACTATTGGCCATATGATATGAACAAGGACTT
The DNA here is from genome assembly GCF_052849685.1 of Lactuca virosa. Taxonomy (NCBI): domain Eukaryota; kingdom Viridiplantae; phylum Streptophyta; class Magnoliopsida; order Asterales; family Asteraceae; genus Lactuca; species Lactuca virosa. The sequence continues at coordinate 55,442,403 of NC_136426.1, forward strand.
GATGGAAAAGTAGCATCAATGAGCTCTTCAAAAGAGGTATGAAATTGTGAAGTCACTTATTACCAGCAAGATGAAGGACGGAGAGTCTGTCACGGCCCAGTTGCAACGCATGCAACGATATGTTGATTGTCTGTTGAAGCTCAATGTTAACTTCGATTAGGAATTGGCTATTGACATAGTCTTGCACTCATTGCCTAGCTATTATGATCATTTTGTTATGACTTATCATCTAAACAAGGAGGAAAATACATTGAGTTAACTCCAAAGCTTGCTGAGAACCGCCGAAAGTGGGGTGAAGGGAAAGAGTATTGCCTCCACTCCTACTGTTGCTGCTTCTCCCATCTTGGCCATTGGGAAAGGGAAGGGGAAGAAGAGGAAAGCTCCTTCGAAACAGAACTGGAAGGGAAAGTCTCAAGTCGGGTCGTCAAGTAATGACCCTAAAGGCAATTCTAGTTTTGAAGCTCCTCCCGCCTCTGACCTCAAAGAGGCTACTTGCTTCTACTGCCATGACAAGAAGGATTGGAAACGAAGCTGCCCCAAGTACTTGCAAGATATAAAGGATGGCAAGGTTAAACCAACCTCGACAGGTATTTACACTATTCTATCTAAAAACTCATCACATTAGAATTCTTGGGTTCTTGATACAGGGTGTGGTTTTCAAATTTGCTCTGACTTGCAGGGACTAAAAAGAAGTGAAGATGTGGAGCATGGGAAGATGAACCTGATTAAGGGAAATAGGATATCATCACCTGTTACCAAGATTGGTGTTTATTCTTTAGTGCTTAGTAGTGGGTTATGTTTAGATTTAAATAATTGTTGCTACTCGTCAGAAATGACAAGAAATATTATTTCATTTCATGGTTTATATAGACAAGGTTGTAGATATTCTTTTAATAATGAGAATGGTTCTATTCATGCTTATTATAATGGTGTATTTTAATTTGAAGCACTACCTTGTGATGGCGTGTATGAAACTGTGATGGTTGCATACAATTTAGGAAATAGTGTGTTGAAAATTGATTCGTCTAATATTTTATACAAAGCATGCTTGTGGCATTGTAGTCTTGGAAATGTCAACAAGAAATGTATTGCCCAACTCCAAAAGGATGGAGTGTTGGAATCATTTGACTTAAGGTAAGATGATTCATGCAAATCTTGTTTGCTTGGAAAGATGACTAAATCACCTTTCACTGGTTCTTGTGAAAGAGGTGAAGGATTGTTGGATCTCATATACGCGGATGTGTGTGGGCCCTTTAGATCCACCACAAGGGATGCAAATCGATTTTATGTGACTTTTACCGATGATTATAGCAGATATGGATATATCTACTTAATCAAGCATAAGTCAGAAACCTTTGAAAAGTTCAAAGAGTTCAAGCATGAAGTCGATAATCAATTGGGCAGGAATATGAAGATGCTCAGATCTGATAGAGGTGGTGAGTATCTTAGTATCGATTTTCACGACTATCTTAAGCAATGTGTAATTGTTTCACAATTGACTCATCCTAGGACACCACAACTTAATGGTGTGGCTGAGAGGCGTAATCGAACCTTGTTGGACATGGTTCGTTCCATTATGAGTCGGTATTCACTTCCAATCTCATTCTGGGGGTATGCGTTAGAGACTGCCACCCATATTCTTAATCTAGTCCTGTAACATCCCGTTATTTACTGTTTATAAAGTCAACACTAGTCAAACAAAAGTCAAACAGAGGTCAACTAAAACCCTTTTTAGTGTTTGGGTTTCAATTTAGGTTATAATAATAACCTTTATTTGTTAAAATCCTTAAAATATCTACATTTGAAATTGAAAGGAAAAAGGCTTGAAAATCCGAGAAACTTCGCTTCAGACCGCAAACACTTCGGGCCGCAAACAGTTTACGGTCGTACACTCTTCGAACCGTAAACCCCTCGCAGTCGTAAACGAGGCTTCGGCCGTAAACGTTAAACCGACTTCGGACCGTAAACGAAGTTGACGGCCGTAAACCCTCGGACCATGAACCCTCGCATATATATATATATATATATATATATATATATATATATATATATATATATATATATATATATATATATATATATATATATATATATAATTTCTTCATTTTTCCTTCATTTCTCATATCCTCCAGTCAAGAACTCTCAAATTCTCTCAAGTATCATCAAGAACACTTCTAATTCTCACCAAAATTTGTAAGTGATTCTTCCATTTATAAGTTGATATCCTTCTTGATCTAATAAAACCCCTTGATTTCATCCTTGAATTCATCTCTTTTGGGTTAGATCTTCAAGAACATCAAGAACACACTAGTTCTTTAGACTGTGAATACCCCCTTCAAAGCTTCAAAACGTAAGTAATCTTCCATATACTAGTTATCCTATAGAGGCTCTTAACTTACAACCTTGAAAACAACCTTTTCCCAAGAACATAAGAGTTTACGGCCATGAGCATCTCCCTTGGCCGTAAACTCAATATCTTCTTAGGCCATGAACATCTCCCTTGGCCGTAAACTCCTATGAAGAACATCATTGGCCGTAAACTCCCCTTGGTCGTAAACACCAAAGGTGTGGCCGTAAACTCCAAGGAGTGGCCGTAAACTACATTTGATTCAATCACATGTGATTGTAACACTTAAATTCAAGTGTTTCCTAGTCCCTAAAGTGGTTTCCTATCATAATTAGTTGTTATATACACTAATTATATCCATATATGTATCATTATATGTTTAATAGGATCCGTTATGTTCAAGACTTCACTTGACACTTAGCATCCTACACCGACCTTACATTTGAATAACTTAGTACAGGTGAGTTCATACCCCCGTATTTTCATAGTTTTTACTGTTTTAGGGGGGGGGGGGGAATACAAGTCTAACTAAAAGATTTTGTGTTATAAACAAGTGATTTTCAAACATCTTATCAAAATGGATTTCAGTTATTATCAAATCAAATAATTTTATATGCTTGTTTCAAAATGACATCAAGTCACTAAAATGAATTTCAAAATATCAAACTTCTTTTAAATGTTTTTATAAACTTATATTTCTCCCAAAAATCATACTAGTATACATATATTTATATAAATAAGATTTAAAAGGTTTGGGACTGATAACTCACTTTGGTTCCTTTTCCTTGTTTGGATGTGGGATTATAAGTATCAGTTATTTTTCCGAGTGTCATTTAAATTTTACTTATATATAATTGTATATGTATACAAGTATAAAAGTTTGTTCAATTAGTTTCAATTACCCTTTGTAACAAGTTGAGCAAAGGGTTGCATTCATACTAAGTATCAATACAGAAAGTACTTATAAATTATAATAGGTATAATTTATGATTCACAGAATATTAATTCACGATTCAAATATACTAGAATACATTGTTTTACAAGAACAAAGGTTTGATTCAAAACTAGTCAAGACTATACATTCTTTCAGATACATGTTAAGAATACTAATTCAAGAACATACTATCAGTCATTTATTTCAGAATGATTGGATTTTTTTCATAACTATTATACAAGTAACGTTTATATGCTTTTATGAGTCAAGTAGTACAGGTTGTTTAATTCATTTAAACAATATAGTAAAGTCCTGACATTATAATCAGAATCTCCAGCCGGGGATCGAAACAATGTGTGTATAGATCTATATTGGGATTGACAACCCCGCACTCGGACTGCTAGCTACAATCAGGCATACACGCCTGTGAGTGACAAATTGTTATCAACATGTTTTCAGCGCACTAATGGCGTTGGGTCAGGCCATCTAGTCAATATGGTTATAATAACTGATTAAAAGATATTAACAATACGTTAGTGTATAATTAAGTAAACTGATGTACTTTTTTTCAAAGTACTAGTTTACGAGATATAGTTTACAGTAATACATTATAGTTTACAATAACAGTTGATGAAATCAGATATAATCTCAGATACAAGTTTACAAAAGAATTACAAATATAAAACATTGGTTTACAATTAAAACAATTTTATACAACAAAAACTACTTTTCATATACATCAGAAAATATAGGATTTTCTAGAAACAGTTTACATATTCAAGAAACAGAAAACTTTCTTCCAAACATAAATACTTATGCACTCACTCAACTTTATGTTGATACTCTCTTTTCAAATTACTTGTATTCTCAGGGAACCAGTAGACAAGTACATCCCGAGCTTTTGAGAAGATGGAGCTATTTATGTTTTGTCTTATTTTTTCGTACAACTATTTAGTTTCTGTATACAATGTTGAAACACATGTAAATATTTATACTTTTTAAATACAATGGTTGTTTGTACTCTGATTACTATAATGCATGTGTTGTGATACTACAAATGAAGTCCTCCACCCCGGACGTTTCCACCATCTGGTTTGGGGGTGTGATAGATTGGTATCAGAGCATTGTTTATAGTGAACTTAGTATATCAATCCACAAAAGATATACAAACTATAAATATATTTGGGGCTAAGAGCTCTAACTACAAGTATACTTTTAAAAATTTAAGTATTTTTACAAGAAGTATACTAACTCTCATATCTACAAGTACAATATCACAATCATAAGAACTTAAAAGTATTTGGATGTTGAACATTACAGTCAAACCTGGACAGTTATGTAATCATATCTGGGATTAATATAGCCTGATCAACTATATTGATTTGAGATATGACCAACATGTGTTTGGGAGTGATAGTGGTGTTTTGACATGTCTAAAACTTACCATACATATTCAGAAGAACTGTAGAACAAAACATAAAGATTAAAATACTATAGGGGTGTTTTAGGCACTATATACTAAAAACAAACATGTGAAAACAATAGAACAATTAAGGGTAGAACTATAAATATTAAGGGTATATTACAATTATATATAATTAAAGTTATATAGACTTAGAATATGTGATCTAGCTTCATTTCCTGTTCCTTGTTTGGTTGTGGATTTAGAGCAGGGTCATTTAATCAAAGGTCGATTATATCCAAGTTATATATAATTAGTATACACTTTATAGTTATAGTAAGACCTAGAACAAGTTATACATAATACATTACTTGTTAACTATAGGTCTCCCTCGTAGAAACTTGTATTTTAAATCATTCGTTACTAACTATATTCTATATCTCTTATCCCTATTCTCGCTTAGATAACAATGGATGGATTTCACTTACCCAGAGACCTGTACTTTCCCGATCAAGGACAAGATGTAGAGCCAGAAGAAAATCATGAAATTCACTTAGATGATGATTTTGCAGAACATTTTCCTGAAGACAATGATTCCGAATCAGAAGCCTATAATCCACCACCAGTAGCTCAAAATCCTAACACTCGTCCGGTTTTCCAAGGTCCGACACCTCCGTGGGTAGAAAGCTTAGAAATATGGAGTCAAGAACAGGGTCAACCATGTTGGATTAATGTCTAAGTCCATAACTATAATTGGTAAGACTTGACCCGACCCGGCATGGTCCATTTGGGTTGCATGGCATCATGCATTTGGATAGACTATAATGAGAGAAATAACACTTAAGGTTTGTTAATATATTATAAGTTATAATATATTAATAAGATTATTAAATTAGTATTGATCAAGAATTAGTTTGGAATTAATTAAGTGATCAAAAGAAGACTAATTAAATATATAGGTTGATTGTGTAAATCACGCATACTTGTATAGTGGGCTAATGCTTCATGGATTGTCAAGTTGGGCTAAAACCCATAAGATACTCCATGGATGCTCCATGAAGTATTTGAACCCATGGATCCAAGGAAATGGAAAGCCATGACAATTAGGGTTTACCCTAATTGTCACTAACTATATAAGCATCTTATTGTTGACAAAATCGGTCACTAGAGTATGAACATGAGGGCTAGCCGATTTTCATGAAGTGTGTATGTTCTCTCAAGTTATTCCAAGTGTATTTGGTGTTGTGTGAAACATTTGAGGTGTCACACTTGGGGCACTAGGCACTCAAGCTTCATGAAGTCATTCTACATCAAAGAGGTATGTAATTCTAACTTGATATATTCATATGAATCAATGTTATTATGCTAGATAGGATGAATACCTTGGAAAGTTCATATTTGCATGTATAATAGAGAAAACATAGATCCAAGGTATTTAGGGTTGCATGTACACTTAGGAGTGTTAGAATGCTCATAACCCAATAGTGGTATCAGAGCCTAGGCTTGTTTTCTTGTTATACTTGCAAAAATGGCTGAAAAATCGAATTTTGTTGCTGTCTGAACAGCAGACTCACCGAGTCCATGGAGGGACTCGACGAGTCCATGGAAAATTGCATCCAACTCGCCGAGTTGGTTCATGCAGTCGACGAGTTGGACCCCCAGACAGCATATATTCGACTGGTTTGGCTGGAATTGGACTAGGAACATTACCCTAAGCTGTTTTTGACCTTATAAACTTGTTTTTATATGTGGTAATGTTCATACTAATCCAATTTCAAAGATAATTGTCAATAGATTCATGTTTTGTATTAGTTTAAGTGTTATGCTAATTACATGAAAAAGTTTGATTCCAATTATCTAGTTCATATGAGTTGCTTAGATTAATAGAAAAGGTTGATTGATTATGTGTCTTTGATCCATTTTAATCTAAGAGTGGATTCTAAAATGTGTCTGTGTAACTTGTCCTCAAGTTACATGAAAAGTCACATTTAAGGTTCTTAAAACTCATAAAAGTTGGCAATGGTTACAAAAATGAAGAGTCTTGTCCTCATTAAATGGTTTTATGACTCCATAACTTGTCCTCAAGTTATGGAGGTTCAAGAGTCAGTTCATTTAGTAATAAAATGTGTAACCTTAATTAGTTCCATAAGTTACAAAAATAAAGAAAAGTTACATTCTTTTATTAGTTTAAAGTCTTCCATAACTTGTCCTCAAGTTATGGAACTTGAAGAGTTTGTTAATTAAAACTACTTTAAACACATAAGTTATGGAATTAATTAGTTTTGAATATTTTCAAAACTTCCCCTCAAGTTTTGGAATTTGCAAAGTTTTCTCTAATCAATACTTTAATTCCAAGTTAAGCCCTTAGAATTTTAAAAGTTAAAATTCAACCCTTATACTTTATAATATTATAAGTTAATAATAATAATAATATATATATATATATATATATATATATATATATATATATATATATGGGTGTGTGTGTGTATAAGAGCAAGTCAGTCTTACCATTAGTAGGCCTCATTCACGAAGCCGGTCTATAAGGGGGGGTATAAGGTTGTTGCCTATAAAATGGCAGCTTAATGGGTGTCCACTCTCAACCACCGCTTCCTTGACTGGTGGAGGGTCGTTAGCCGAACAGGTAGGACAAGGACTATAATTCTCCCTTCACTAAAAGTATTAATGATAAATACTAAGTAACTAAACCTTTTATTAATTCCCAATCTTAGTTACTTAGGAAAATGTGAATAAGGTGCTAATCCATGAAATTACACTTTGCACTTTGTATAAATCGTTAATGGAGCTCGTGTGGTTAACCGACACACTAACCTGGATTTAACAAGGTGGGCAAATGGTAACTTAATATTTATCATAGTATCGGTGGAGCTCGTGTGGTTAACCGGCACATCGATTGAGGGGTAAATATTAAGGGTACCAAGTATATTTGCATGGTTACTTCACACCTTGTTTTGTGATCCTCGGCATCCCAGTCACAAAACCTGAAGGGCACACCCGAGATTGAAACATGTCATTGAACAGTTCAATGAATCTTAAAAGATATAGGAGTTTCAAATCCAATTAAAAACCTAATAAATTATTTCGTTTATCTTGGTGGAAATTGGTGAATCGTCATTCACCTACCTTGAAATATTGTATAGCTTGGATTGCGGCATCCCTCTTCCAAGTTACAAAAGTATTGTGTTGGGTCCTAGCCTTAATATCTCATATTGGGTGTTATATTAAGGACTTTAAATCAACTATCTTGAATATCTCCCAAAAGATGTCTAGCTCAGACATCTATGATCTTCCCAAATCTCTTGGAACTTTACTTCCTCCACCTCCTCCAATTATTCTCCCTAACCCACAAGTTCAAGGTCACTCAAGCCCTAATGGCAAGCAAGGTCTATGTGTGATCACATCTTAGAGATGAAGTCACATATTGACAAGCCGGGAGAGTTGGGTGTCAAAGTCTTGAGAAAGTTGGATGTTTAATCACTTTCTAAGTCACATAGTGAGTTCCTTTGGGACTACTATGAAACAGACTATGACATGAACCTTAATGATCATATCTATTTGCTTGGTGCTGCTGAATCAGCAATGATTTGGAACGATAGTAAAGCAAATTTGATTAGAAGATCAACTTCCCAAAAACTTTATGGACAGTGACAATGGTGACACTGGAAATCCAGAAAAAGCATTCTCTTCCCAATGGAAAGGGATTGGCCATAGTCAACCCGGTTGACCAAATGGTAAAGAGAAAGGCTAAGTCTGAGATAGTCCCATTACCAAAGGGTCCATATGTTTATTTTGCCAAAGGAAGGGGTGTTGATTGCAAAGCTGCCAAATTTACCTAAGGATGTTAAAGTCAATAAGTTTGACTCTACATCAGGTAGAGCCCATTATCTAACTCTGTTAAGTTTCTATTTTGAGATTCTTATTACATGATGTGACTGGGTCACATGTTGATGTTTTAAGAATCAAAGAAATGTGAAGAAACTTAAAGGAAGTATATGCTGATTCTGATCGTGAAGATAGATTTCAATCGCATGGTTCGATGATCAGAATTTTTGAGCTACTGCTTAAGAGTTGTGATAGATTGCTTAGGATTAGATAACAACATAGTTTTCATATGCATTTGCATTGTAAGGATAAGTTTTCCGCAAAGTTTAAAATAAAAGAAAAAAGTTTTGATTTTATTTATTTTAAGTATCCTTACAATGGCATTTGTGAAAAATTGTTGGTTATATGATTCCAGTAATAGCAATATTGGAAAATGGATTTGATTCTTTCAAATTATGGTAGTGTCTAAATTTACCAAATAAGGAAAGACTCTCATCAACCAAGTTTCAAATTGGACAGAAACTTGGAATCATGCAAGTTGTATAGTATGATGAATGAGAACCTTCAGCTTTGGAAAAATTAAGACTAATTCCTTGTTCACATGTATATGTGATTCAAGTGAAGGACTAAAGGGATCGAGTACACATTCTTGTGCACTGGTCAAGTCCACCACAAAGATTGATAAGACTGTTCGTCATGATTTACTAAAGTTTAGTAAATATGGTTATACTTATAAGTTTAAGGATAATTCTGAAGCATTGGAAAAGTCTCGATGTATGGCAGAACGAATGAGAAGAATCAAATTAGGCAGACAGATAAAAGTTTCTCAAATATGAAAAGATGGGAGAGTACTTTAGTATCATGTTTTGTGATCATCTTAATGATTAAAGAACCACATCACAATTGGTCTTCTAAGGACATCTTAGTGCATTCTTATGACTAAGAAGAGGAGTCATGAATTGGTGAAATGGTTAAATCAAGAAGATGAGTCATACTTCGTTTCAAAAACAAATCTTAGAGTCATACTCCAAGACTGTAAGCTGAGTGACATATCTTAAAGAAAGGTTAAAACACTTGTCAAATGTAAGAGTAAAAGTGTCCTACTCTTGTACATTTGAAATTGGTAAGTTGTGATGTTTTGGATAAAACAAAGACCAACTTAGGCCAATTGTGTGAAGTGTTTGTCTTGATAAAGAATCCACATTATCCCTTGAATATTTGACAAGAGAGTCTTATATGTCAAGAGGACAGTGGGAGTCTTAAAGGTATTGAAAGTCTCAAGAACTAATCAAGAATAAAACTTGAGGTTCTTCACTAGCACACGACTTGAGGTTTATAACCTATCATGTTGACATAATCTGTGCCCATTCCAGTTAAAGTTGTCTTTGCATAGGAGTTATGGAAGTTCTCAATTGGTTGCATAACAACTTGGAAGCAATGGCAGGCCCTTGAGCTGCCAGGTGGTAAGAAATTCAGATTGAGTTCAGTCCATATGAGTTTGGATTTGTCATTAACCGTGTCTTGTGATTATGGTTTTGACAGATTCACATGGATAAGAACACATACACCATAAAATCTAAGGATCATAAGGTTTCCCTCCGATTCATGAAAATGATGGTGAGGAAACACTTCCACCAAGTAGATTTGAAGCAGATGGCAAAAGGTCTAAACAATTGAGACTATGATTACGTCATCCCTTTTCATAGTTCTGATATTGTTTAGACACACATGCATGCTATCTAAGGAAAGGTGTATGAGTTTGATAAAGTTTTATCAAAGCAATCTCGTATCAGAAGTCTGAACTTTGGTAAGAAAGTCAATAAAGTATTGATTTCTAGAAGTCCAGCTGATTTCTGAGTACATGTTAAAGCTAGTGGGAGCATAAGTGTTATGCTAATAATCATCATGTTAGTGGGAGCATGATAATTATTGTTAGTGTTGCAAGTTAGCAATGTTAATTATAGAAAACAAAAGTTTCAATTCGTGAGGCTGCAGGGATAGAAAAAGTTGTTTTGCTATAATTAAGGGAGAGGATATACTTCATTTCAGTTCTAAAGGCTTAGATTGAGACCTTAATCATCTTTAGTCAAATATATATATATATATATATATATATATATATATATATATATATATATATATATATGAATTTCATGTTGGATTGGTTCAACTTAAGGAAATTCTATATATTGCGTTCTCAAAATTCGATTATGATTACGACATCCCTCTTCATAGTCAAATTTTGAAAACATGGCAAATAAAAATATTATAGCAAAAGACTGGTCTAGAATCATGTCTTTATGTGAGACATCATGAATCGTGTACCATTTGCTTTGGGTACAGGATCGATTGCATGTGCTATAATATTTGTCCTTTCTAAAATTTTCCAAATGCCTGGGGCATTAAGAAGGGAAAAGGTCTAGAATTGGATATGACTGAAAGGATTAAGCAATTATCGAGGACAATCTAAGGTTTACCAAAGATTGGTTGCTCAGGGACAGTTAGAAGTATAGTGTTAATTTTGGAAGGACCATATTGACATATTCTGAAAAAAGGCATCTCTTGTTCAGAAGTGATAGTCAAAATGAGAATATGGAGCTGTCTCCATAGGTGGAAGTTATCTGTGTAAGATTAGAAAACTTAATGCAAGAAGCATGTCCAAAGCAATGTACTTTGAATATGAGACTTAGTTTCCATGGAGTTGAACTCCGTTGGAATACCTTATAATGATTGTTGACAAGTCTTTGTGACTTTGTACATATTCATTATAGGAGGGTCAGTGCATATAAGTTTAAAATCTAAACAGATTTCGATAAATGATAGGAATTTGAAATTCTCACATTTTTCGATAAGGATTTGGAAGTGTGAAAAGAGAATCATTGAAAGTATGTTCAATCGATCTAGTTCACAAAGTAAGGATCATAGACAAACATAGAGTGCATACTTGGTGTATGGCAAAGCTATTGTTTAAGAAAAACATAGTGTACATGCTTGGAGCATGGGACAACTAGTGTTTTTAATTCAAGTATAAAGTTGATAAAACTGAAACAATGAATAATGAGTAATCAGTATGGTGATAAATAAAAGTGTTTATTTATATTCATGGGGTTTGATACCATATTTGATTCATTTATTCTTGTGTTTCTGTTTGCATGTTTTGACTTCCAGAATAACTAAGTCGCTCTTCCTGAATGATTAAGTTATTCAAACCATCCACAGTCGGTCATATGTTGGAAGTAGATATGAATCAAGATTGCCATGAGTTGGCTTGTAGAGGTCCAAGTTGGTGGACAAAGTGGTGCTACGACACTCATGAGTGCTCATAAGTTCTGAGTATTGGATTCAACCCACGCTCATTTGAATCACTTCATGGATTTTATCACGAGTGATCATGAGAAGATAATATCTTATATTCTTTAAACCTACAGATATGAGTTGTTACTATGAGTTGGTTATACATTGATTGCACGAAAACGCATTGGTAACTCGATGTTATAAAACGTGTCTTTGTGTATGATTCAACAAGTAGTAGAACAAGCCATATGAGTCGAAGTTTATCCATTCCTTTTACCTTCAGGATAAAAGCGATATCTGTGGGCCCCTCGATGATTTAAAGATGATACATGTGAGTGCTTGGCCAAGCCAGGACTGATTTGATTTGTTCAATCAGTCAGTCATCATAAATCGAAAATCAGGAAACAACAAATGGACAGAGAGAATGATTGATAATACATGTCTCAGTCCATATGATATCTAGAATGGAGGAATATATGATCACTTATCTAATGGACAAGTCATTGACAAAGGTCAGAGATCATCGACAAGGTCAGAGTTCGACGAAACTTTTGAGAGCTACGATTGCCAGTCGGTTCTTGAAGTCATACGCAATAATAGTTTTAGACTTATCCAAGTGGGAGACTGTTGGATTAATGTCTAAGTCCATAACTATAATTGGTAAGACTTGACCCGACCCGGCATGGTCCATTTGGGTTGCATGGCATCATGCATTTGGATAGACTATAATGAGAGAAATAACACTTAAGGTTTGTTAATATATTATAAGTTATAATATATTAATAAGATTATTTAATTAGTATTGATCAAGAATTAGTTTGGAATTAATTAAGTGATCAAAAGAAGACTAATTAAATATATGGGTTGATTGTGTAAATCACCCATACTTGTATAGTGGGCTAATGCTCCATGGATTGTCAAGTTGGGCTAAAACCCATAAGATACTCCATGGATGCTCCATGGATGCTCCATGGAGTATTTGAACCCATGGATCCACGGAAATGGAAAGCCATGACAATTAGGGTTTACCCTAATTGTCACTAACTATAAAAGCATCTTATTGTTGACAAAATCGGTCACCAGAGTATGAACATGAAGGCTAGCCGATTTTCATGAAGTGTGTATGTTCTCTCAAGTTATTCCAAGTGTATTTGGTGTTGTGTGAACCATTTGAGGTGTCACACTTGGGGCACTAGGCACTCAAGCTTCATGAAGTCATTCTACATCAAAGAGGTATGTAATTCTAACTTGATATATTCATATGAATCAATGTTATTATGCTAGTTAGGATGAATACCTTGGAAAGTTCATATTTGCATGTATAATAGAGAAAACATAGATCCAAGGTATTTAGGGTTGCATGTACACCTAGGAGTGTTAGAATGCTCAAAACCCAACAAACCTATCCCATACAATGGAGACAGAAGCTTCTACAACCTGAGCGAAGGAGGCTCAGCAGACAGAGTCCTACCAATTCTAGTTCGCATGGTTGCTCGAAATGAAATTCAGGGTAGAACCGCCATCAACCAAATCAGGGAAGTAGATGAAAATGCAAGAATTAATACAATCCGCATTTGTCGTCTTTAATATGCTGGTGAGAGAGCTACGAGAGACAATAAGTATTTACTGCAAGAGTTAGCTGAAACTCGAGCTGAAGTCATAGAACTCCGAGCACGTCTGATAGTATATGAAAGACATATGCTTGCTATGGAGAGTCAACTGGCTGAGTTGAGGTTTCATCCAAGAGATACCCGTCGCCAGTAGAAGATGCTCTACTCGTTTCCAAATTACTCTTTTGGTTATAGTCAAGTCTACGGATAGGTTCTAGCGTTATTTTTCATGTTTTTTAGTAAGACCACGAAAATTTTATTTTCAGTACGTCTGTATGATGTCGATGTTTTCCCAGAATTTGGTGTATTGTAGACCTGTTTAGGGTCAAGTTTTCCAGACTTTATGTATTCAATATGCCAATTTAAACCGACATGCATTTTCATAACCTTTGAAAAATAATCATTCAATTTCATATCATTCTGTTACAAGTTGTACTTGTCGTAGACTTCTATTTCCATTTCATTTCAACATTCATGTTGAACTATATGTTTTAGTTCAAGAGATATCAAAATTCATATTCACTCTTGATAACTTACCATCTTTGTATCTTTTGACTTTTATAGAAAATAATGCCTCCTCGTAGAAATCCAAGACGTCACAATGTAAATGAACCGCCCGTACCACCTCCGCCACCACCTCCTCAGTTCGACCCCGCTAGGTTCCAAGCGGCGGTCACGGTGGCTGTAGCGGCTGCCATGTCTCATATTAATACTCCAGGTGCTAGTGGGTCTGGAGCTGGTGCAAATCCTTCTAACCATGGCGAGAGTCATGGGCACTCACGAGAGTGCACTTATAAAGATTTTTCTAATGCCAAACCCAAGACCTTGAATGGAACTGGAGGAGTTATGGCATTAAGACAGTGGATAGAAAAGACAGAAGCAATTTTCGAAATCTGCTCCTGTCCTGAGGGCAGCAAGGTCAAGTTCGTTGTTTGTACTTTTTCATATAAAGCTTTAACGTGGTGGAATGGCCATGTTAAGTCACTTACTTTGGTAGTGGCTAATTCTATAAGCTGGGAGAACTTCAAAGCCATGCTTATGTGGGAATATTGTCCGCGAGGAGAAGTTCATAAACTTAACCAGGAGCTCTGGCGTCTTACGATGGTTGGTTCTGATATATCAACCTATACTAGTAGATTCTGTGATCTGGCAATTCTTTGCCCGGATATATGGTTGCTCTGGAGAGCAAGAAGATTGAGAGATATATTTGGGGACTGTCGCCCCAAATTTGGTCAAGTGTTTTAGCTTCGAGGCCTGTTACTTTTGACAGTGCCAAAGAGCTGGCACAATCTCTTATCGACCACGAAGTCCGTTAAAACTCAGTGGTTGCTGTGCCAGAACAACAAAAGGGAAACAACAACAACAACAATGACAACAATAACAGCAAGAAGAAGGGTCGGAACAAGAGGAAGGGCAAGTTTTTACAGGATTCCTCAAAGAAACAACAGCTAGTTACAGTTAATGCCTCTACTGTACCTGCTGCTGTTCCTGTTAATCCAATACCAGCTAAGCCTTATGCTGGTAATCTCCCCAAGTGCAACAAGTGCAATTTTCACCATAATGGAAAATGCAGGGAAATGCAGTGTCGTAACTGCAACAGAAAAGGGCATACTGCCCGATTCTGTAGAGCACCACCCCAACCACTAACCAAGTACCTGCCGTTGGAGTAGGTCAAGCGTGCTACAATTATGGTGAAGTAGGACATTTCAAGAAAGATTGTCCTAAAGCTGGAAATGCTGGTGGAGTTGGGAGAATTTTAGCCTTGGGTCACGAAGAAGCAGTGGCAAACCCAGCTGTAGTCACGGGTACGTTTCTTCTCAAAAATACTTATGCGTGCATTCTATTTGATTGTGGTGCTGAGAAGAGCTTTGTGAGCCATAATTTCAAACACGTACTAAATCAAAACTCCCAACCATTAAAAGAAACATTCACGGTCGAAATGGATAACGGGAAATCCGAATCCACCAACGATATATACATAGGATGTACTCTTACCTTGAATAACTTTTCGTTCTCAATAGACCTTATGCCGGTCTCTATCAAAAGTTTCGACGTCATAATAGGTATGGATTGGTTGTGTCCTAACCATGCAGACATTCTATGCTATGAAAGAGTCATTCGTCTGAACTTGCCAACTAACGAAACTCTTGTTATTTACGGCGAAAAACCCGAAACGAACCTCCAAATCATTTCTTGCATCAAAGCATAGAAGTACCTTCGTAAAGAGTACTGTGATTTCTTAGCTCACGTGGTAGACAAGAAGCAAGAAGTGAAAGACATGGCAAGCATTCCTGAGGTCTGCAATTTTCCTGACATATTTCCCGATGATCTTCCAGGAGTGCCTCCTAAATGACAAGTCGAATTCCGAATCGACTTAATTCTAGGGGCTACCCCAGTAGCCAAATCTCCCTATCGTCTTGCACCTTCTGAAATGCAAGAATTATCCATCCAGCTTAACGAACTCGTTAGCAAAGGTTTTACAAGACCAAGCTTCTCACCCTGGGGAGCACCGGTTTTGTTCGTGAAGAAGAAGGATGGATCATTCTGTATGTGCATAGACTACCGCGAGCTGAATAAACTTACCATTAAGAATCGATACCCTCTGCCTCGTATTGATGATCTGTTCGACCAACTTCAAGGTGCTAGCTACTTTTCCAAAATAGACTTAAGATCTGGGTATCACCATTTACGGATTTTGGAGGATGACATTCCCAAAACCGCGTTCAGAACTCGTTATGGTCATTATGAATTCGTAGTGATGCCATTCGGATTGACGAATGCACCTACTGTGTTCATGGATCTAATGAACAGAGTGTGTCGTCCATTTCTGGATAAATTCGTCATAGTCTTCATTAATGACATCCTTATCTACTCAAGAAGTGAAGAGGAACATGACCAACATCTTCGTTAAGTTTTGCAAACACTTAGAACCGAGAAACTCTATGCGAAGTTTTCAAAGTGTGAATTTTGGATCAGGAAGGTTGAATTCCTAGTCACGTGGTCAGTTCAGAAGGAATACACGTCGACCCTTCCAAAATTAAGGCAATTGAAAACTGGTCAGCACCCAAAACACCTACAGAAATTCGTCAAAACTTAGGTCTTGCTGGCTATTACCGTAGATTCATCCAGAATTTCTCTCGAATAGCTAAACCTCTTACCATCCTGACGCAAAAGGGTGTAACTTTTAGTTGGGGAGAAAAACAAGAAACAACGTTCCAAACGCTGAAGCGAGCTTTGTGTAGTGCACCGATCATGTCTCTCCCTGAAGGGATAGAGCATTTCGTAGTGTACTGTGATGGTTCTAATCAAGGACTTGGATGTGTTCTTATGCAAGGAGGAAAGGTTATTTCCTATGCCTCAAGACAGCTAAAGACACATGAAGTCAATTATACAACACATGACCTTGAACTAGGAGCAGTAGTATTTGCTCTGAAGATCTGGAGACATTATTTATATGGCACGAAATGCACAGTATTCACGGACCATAAAAGTCTCCAGCATATCTTCAATCAGAAAGAGCTGAACATGAGACAACGACGATGGGTGGAGCTACTGAATGACTATGATTGTGAGATTCTTTATCACCCTGGTAAAGCTAACGTAGTAGCTGACGCCCTTAGTAGAAAAGAATACTTGGGACGCCGAGTAAAGTCGTTGATCATGACAATCCATTCACATCAGTCCACACAGATCAGAGAGGCTCAACTTGAGGCCTTAAAACCTGAAAACGTGACAGGAGAAGCCTTGAGAGGAATGGATAAAAACTTCAGAGTCATGGATGATGGAGTCTATTGTTTCAAGAAGCGGATCTGGACACCAAAGTTCGGTGGTTACAGAGACGTAGTCATGAATGAAGCACACAAAACCCGATACTCCATTCATCCAGGTTCAGAAAAGATGTACCTGGACCTCAAGAAACTATACTGGTGGCCAAACATGAAGGCCGAAATTGCTATCTTTGTGGGCAAGTGCCTTACTTGTGCCAAAGTCAAGGTAGAATACCAGAAACCTTCAGGTTTATTGCAACAACCTGAAATCCCCGAATGGAAGTGGGAGCGGATTACAATGGATTTCATAACGAAGTTACCCAAGACATCGGGTGGTTATGATACTATTTGGGTAATCGTCGATAGATTAACCAAATCCACACACTTCTTACCAATCAAAGAGACTGACAAGATGGAGAAGCTAACAAGAACCTATCTCAAGGAAATCGTTAGACTGCAAGGTGTGCCAATATCTATTATTTGACCGAGATAGTAGATTCACTTCTCGTTTCTGACAGTCTTTACAAAAATCTTTGGGAACTAGGCTGGACATGAGTACATCCTACCATCCATAAACTCACGGACAAAGTGAGAGGACGATTCAAACTTTAGAAGATATGTTGCAAGTTTGCATGATAGACTTTGGTAAGGCATGGGATATTCATTTACCCCTTGTCGAATTCTCTTACAACAATAGTTATCACACTAGCATAAAGACTGCTCCTTTCGAAGCTCTCTATGGCCACAAGTGCAGATCACCTTTGTGTTGGGCTGAAGTGGGTGACACACAGCTAGCTAGAAGTCAAGTTCCTGACGGTGCTCTCACTGGTCCAGAAATCATACGCGAAACCACAGAGAAAATCGTGCAAATCCGGGAGCGGCTTAAAGCTTCCAGAGATAGACAGAAAAGCTACGCCGACAAAAGAAGAAAACCTTTGGAGTTCCAGGTTGGTGACCGCGTCATGTTGAAGGTCTCACCTTGGAAGGGCATGATACACTTTGGAAAGCGTGACAAGTTGAATCCAAGGTATATAGGTGTTGGGTTATGAGCATTCTAACACTCCTAAGTGTACATGCAACCCTAAATACCTTGGATCTATGTTTTCTCTATTATACATACAATTACGAACATCCAAGGTATTATCCTAATCTAGCATACAAAATAATAAATATAACAAGATAGAATACATACCTCTTTGATGTAGAATGTCTTCATGAAGCTTGAGTGCCTAGTGCCCCAAGTGTGACACCTCAAATGGTTCACACAACACCAAATACACTTGGAATAACTTGAGAGAAACTTGAACACTCCTTGAAATCGTCTAGCCCTCACACTCACACATTAGTGCATGATTTCTTGAGCCATGGGATTCTTTTATATGGTGGCTATTAGGGTTACACCATGTAACTCATAACTTTACCCATTCCTTATGCTCCATGGATTTTAACCTCCATGGAGTATCCATGGGTCACCCCATGGACTTAGTCCAACATAAGGAATCTTAGATCACAAGCCCACATATATAAGAATGAATGATTTACAGAATCAACCCATATATTTAATTAGTCTCCTTTTGATCACTTAATTAATTCCAAATTAATTCTTGATCAATACTAATTAAATAACCTTATTAATATATTAGAACTTATAATAAATTAACCAACCTTAAGTGTTATTTCTCTCATTATAGTCTATCCAAATGCATGATGCCATGCAACCCAAATGGACCATGCCGGGTCGGGTCAAGTCTTACCAATTATAGTTATGGACTTAGACATTAATCCAACAGTCTCCCACTTAGATAAGTCTAAAACTATTATTGCGTATGACTTCAGGAACCGATCAGCAATCGTAGCTCTCAAAAGCTTCTGTCGAACTCTGACCTTGTCGATGAACTCTGACCTTTGTCAGTGACTTGTCCATTAGATAAGGGATCATATATTCCTCCATTCTAGATATCATATGGACTGAGACATGGATTATCAATCATTCTCTCTGTCCATTTGTTGTTTCCCGATTTCCGATTCATGATGACTGACTGATTGAACAAATCAAATCAGTCCTGGCTTGGCCAAGCACTCACATGTATCATCTTTAAATCATCGAGGGGCCCACAGATATCGTTTTTATCCCGAAGGTAAAAGGAATGGATAAACTTCGACTCATATGGCTTGTTCTACTACTTGTTGAATCATACACAAAGGCACGTTTTATAACATCGAGTTACCAATGCGTTTTCGTGCAATCAATGTATAACCAACTCATAGTAGCAACTTATATCTCTAGGTTTGAAGAATATAAGATATTATCGTCTCATGATCACTCGTGATAAAATCCATGAAGTGATTCAAATGAGCGCGGGTTGAATCCAATACTCAGAACTTATGAGCACTCATGAGTGTTGTAGCACCACTTTGTCCACCAACTTGGACCTCTACAAACCAACCCATGACAGTCTTGATTCATATCTACTTCCAACATATGACCGACTGTGGATGGTTTGAATAACTTAATCATTCAGGAAGAGCGACTTAGTTATTCTGGAAGTCAAAACATGCAAAGTGAAACACAAGAATAAATGAATCAAATATGGTATCAAACCCTATGAATATAAATAAACACTTTTATTTATCACCATACTGATTACTCATTATTCATTGTTTCGGTTTTATCAACTTTATACTTGAATTTAAAACAATAGTTGTCCCATGCTCCAAGCATGTACACTATGTTTTCTAAACACTAGTCATGCCATACACCAAGTATGCATACTATGTTTGTCTATGATCTTTACTTTGTAAAATAGATAAATTGAACATAACTCCAATGATCCTCTTTTCACAGTCCCAAATCCTTACTGCAAATGCAAGAATTCGAAATTCATGCCATTTACTGAAATCTGTTAGATTCTAAACTTATATGCATTGATCCTCTTAATGATTATACACGAAGTCAGAAAGACTTGACAACAATCATTACAGAGCATTCCAAAGGAGATCAGCTCCTTGGAAACATCCTTCTTTCATTAAGTTTCCTAATCTTACACAGATTGAATAATTTCTAACTTTGAAACATTTCCATATTCCATTTTGACTATCACTTCTGAACAAGAGTTGCCTCCTTACAGATTATGTCAATATGGTCCTTCCAGAATTAACATTATACTTCCAACTGTCCTTGAGCAACCAATCTTTGGTAAACCTTAGATTGTCCTCGACAATTACTTAATCATTTTAGTCATATCCAATTCTAGACCTTTTCCCTTCATAATGCCCCAGGCATTTGGAAAATTTTAGAAAGGATGAATATAGCACATGTAATCGATCCTATATCCGAAGCATATGTGACACGATTCATGATGTCTCACATAAATACTAAACCAGTCTTTTGCTATAATATTTCCATTTCAATTTGCCAAGTTCTCAAAATTCAGATTATGAAAAGGGATGTCGTAATCATAATCGAATTTTAGAACGCAAATAATGGACCCATATATAGAATTTCCTTATGTTGAGCCATTCCAAAATGAAATTCATATATATATATATATATATATATCCTTGATTAAATACGATTAAAATCTCAATCTAAGCTTTTAGAATTGAAATGAAGTATAATTTCCTCTCCCTTAATTATAGCAAAACAACTTCTTCAACCCCTGCAACCTCACGAATTGAAACTTTTGTTTTCTATAATTAACATTGCTAACTTGCAACCTTTGTCATAATTATCATGCTCCCACTAGCTTTGACATGTACTCAGAAATCAGCTGACTTTCTTACCAAAGTTCAGATTTCTGATACTAGATTGTTTTGATAAAACTTTATCAAAATCATACACCTCTCTTAGATAGCTCACATGTGTGTCTAAACAATTTTAGAACTATGAAAAGGGATGTCGTAATCATAGTCTCAATTGTTTAGACCTTTGCCACTTCTCACAAGTCCATGTTAGTGTGCCGGTAAACCACACACGCTCCACTAACGACTTTGAGAATGCAAATATCACAATTGCTATCTAGCTAAAATCTACTTAGTGAAAGTGTTTCCTCACCATCATTTTCATGAATCGGAGAGAAACCTTATGACAGTTAGATTTAATAGTGTATGTGTTCTTATCCATGTGGATTTGTCAAAACCATAATCACAAGACAAGGTTAGTGACAAATCCAAACTCATATTGATTAAACTTGTGCAATCTTAAATTCTTGCCATTTGGCAGCTCAGGTGCCTGCCATTGCTTCCAAGTAGTTGTGCAACCAATTGAGAACTCTCAGAACTCCTATGCAAAGCCAACTTGAATAGGCACAAAAATTTCAACACGATAGGTTATAAACCTCAAGTCGTGTGCTAGTGAAGGACTTTAGGTTTTATTCTTGATTAAGTCTTGAAACTTTCAAGAGCTTTAAGACTCCCACTGTCCTCTTGACATATAAGACTCCCTTGTCAAATATTCAAGAGATAGTGCGGATTCTTTATCAAGACTAACACTTTACACAATTGGCCTAAGTTGGTCTCTGTTTTATCCAAAACATCACAACTTACCAATTTCAAATGTACAAGAGTAGATAACCTTTTACTCTTACATTTGACTTGTGTTAACAAACCCTCTTTTAGATATGTCACTCAAGTTACAATCTTGGAGTATGACTCTAAGAATTGTTTTGGAACGAAGTATGACTCATCTTTTTGATTTAACCATTTCAACAATTCATGACTCCTCTTCTTAGTCATAAGAATGCACTAAGATGACTTTAGAGGACCAATTGTGATATGGTATCTTAATCATTAAGATGATCATAAACATGATACTAAAGTACTCTCCCATCTTTTCAGATTTGAGAAACTTTTATCTTTCTGCCTTTCTTTGATTCTTCTTATTCGTTCTGTCTCACATTGAAACTTCTCCAATGCTACAGACTTATACTTAAACTTATAAGTATAACCATATTTACTGAACTTAAGTAAATCATGACGAATAGTCTTCTTGATCTTTTGTGGTGGACTTGACCAGTGCACAAGAATGTGTACTCGATCCCTTAGTCCTTTCCTTATTCACATAAGGAATTAGTCTTAATTTTCCAAGCTGAAAGTTCTCATTCATCATACTATACAACTTGCATGATTCCAAGTTTCGGTCCAATTGAACCTTGGGTGATGAGAATCTTTCCTTATTTGGTAATATTAGACACTACCACAACCGAAAGAATCAAATCCATTTTTCCAATATTGCTATCAATGGAATCTTATAAGCAATAACTTTTCACAAATGACATTGTAAGGATACTTAAATAAATAAAATCAAAACCTTTTTCTTTTATTTTAAAACTTTGCGGAAAAACTTATCCTTACAATCCATATGAAAACCTTGTTGTTATCTATTCCTAAGCAATATAAATATCATAACTCTTAAGTAATAGCCCAAAATTCTGATCACCGAACCATGCGATTGAAATCCATCTTCGCGATCAGAATCAGCATGTACTTAATAGAGTTAGACAATGGACTTTACCTGAAGTAGAGCCAAATTTATTGACTTTAACATCCTTAGGTAAATTTGGCAGCTTCGTAACCAATGCCCCTTCCTTTGGCAATAGTTACCTATGGACCCTTGATAATGGGACTAGCTCAGACTTCGCCTCTCTCTTTACCATTGGGTCAACCGAGTTGACTATGGCCGATCCCTTTCCATTGGGAAGAGAGAGCTTTACTGGATATCCAATGTCATCATTGTCAATTTCCATAGTGTTTTAGGAAGTTGATCTTAGCAAATAGATAAGATCATTAAGGGTCTTGTCTTAGTCTATTTCATAGGATTCCCAAAAGAACTCACTATGTGACTTAGAAAGTAGTTGAGCCACCAACTTTCTCAAGACTTTGACACCCAACTCTCCCGGCTTGTCAATATGTGACTACATCTCCAAGATGTGATCACACCTAGACCTTGCCTTGCCAATAGGGCTTGAGTGACCTTAAACTTTTTAGGAACTTGTGGGTTAGGGAGAATAATTAGAGGAGGTGAAAGAAGTATGATATCCATGGGACATCATCTTCATTTAGGAAAGCTTGTTTCAAGAGATTTGGGAAGATCATAAATGTCTAGACCAGACATCTTTTTGGGAGGTATTCAAGATAGTTGATTTAAAGTCCTTAATATGACACCCAATATGAAATATTAAGGCTAGGACCCAACAAACTACTTTATAACTTAGAAGAGGGATGCCGTAATCCAAGCTATAAAATATTTGAAGGTAGGTGAATGACGATTCACCAATTTCCACCATGAAAAACGAAATAATTTATTAGGTTTTAATTGGATTTGAAAGTCCTAGATCTTTGAAATTCATTGAACTGTTCAAAGGCATGTTTCAATCTCGAGTGTGCCCTTCAGGTTTGTGACTGGGATGCCGAGGATCACAAAGCAAGGTGTGAATAACCATGCAAATATACTTGGTACCCTTAATATTTATCCCTTAATCAGTGTACCGATTAACCACACACGCTCCACCGATACTATGATAAATATTAAGTTACCCTTTGCCTACATTGTTAAGTCCAGGTTAGTGTGCCGGTTAACCACACACGCTCCAGTAACGACTTAAGCAAAGTGCAAAGTATAATTTCATGGGTTAGCACAAAATTCACATTTTCCAAAGTAACTAAGATTGGGTATTAATAAGAGTTTAGTTACTTAGTATTTATCATTAATACTTTTAATGAAAGGAGAATTATAGTCCTTGTCCTACCCGTTCGGCTAACGACCCTCCACCAGTCAAGGAAGCGGTGGGTGAGAGTGGACACCCATTAAACTGCCATTTTATAGGCAGTAACCTTATACCCCCCTTATAGACCGGCTTTGTGAATGAGGCCTACTAACGGTAAGACTGACTTTACTCTTATACATATATATAAATATTATTAACTTATAATATTATAAAGTATAAGGGTTGAATTTACCTTTTAAAATTCTAAGGGCTAACTTGGAATTAAAGTATTCATAAGTGAAAACTTTTCAAATTCCAAAACTTGAGGGCAAGTTTTGAAACTATTCAAAACTAATTAATTCCATAACTTATGAGTTTAAAGTAGTTTTAATTAAAAAAAAACTCTTCAAGTTCCATAACTTGAGGACAAGTTATGGAAGACTTTAAACTAATTAATAAAAAAATAACTTTTTTTATTGTAACTTATGGAACTAATTAAGGTTACACTTTTTTTTTAGTTTAATGAAGAGACTCTTCAACCTCCATAACTTGAGGACAAGTTATGGAGTCATAAAACCATTTAATTAGAACTAGACTCTTCATTTTGTAACCTTTGCCAACTTTTATGAGTTTTATGATTCTTAAATGTGACTTTTTGATGGTTTTTATGCATAAGAAACAATCCTATGTGCTCATACAAACCCTAATGCTTGGATCTAGGTTTCTCTATTGTACATGCTTTGAATCCAAGTCTTGCAAACCCTAATCTAGCATACATATTATCAAAATAACAAACAACATCAGATCTAGATGTTTACCTATTCAAATAGCTTGAATCTTCTTTGCTTGAGCTTAGAATCACAATTGTAATTCCTCTAATGGATCACAAACACCAAGTAGCAAGAAGGCAATAAGAGAGAGGAGGGAGGATGCTAGAAATCGGCTCTAGGGTTTCTCTTCCAGAAGTGGTAGCCAAAAATCACATGCATGGGTCTCTATTTATACTTGCAGGCTACTAGGGTTTCAATCTAAACCCTAATGGACAGCTTAACCACCAAGCAGCCCAAGGAACCTTCTGGAATGAGGCCCTTGGATGAAAATATGATGGATACCCATCATAATTTCGTTCCCCCTTAAGTCCATTAGGATTCCTTAACCCAAAATCTAACTATCACACTTTTGACAGTTTATACCACTTTATTTAATTAATATCTTTTAGTCACCAAATTAATTCATAATTAATTTATGACTAATACTAATTAAATAAATATGATTTCTCCTTTAATATATTATTCTTATAATATATTAATAAACCATAATATTCTCTCTTTCATATCAAATTACCTTGTCAAGTTGCTTTGGTGAAGGCAACCCAGAAGGACCATGCATAACCGGGTCAAGTACATACCAAATATAGTTACGGGCTTAGACACTAATCCAACAGTCTCCCACTTGAATAAGTCTAGTAACTATATCTCACATACGTCTTCAGAATCCGATTAGCAATCGTAGCTCTTATACGTTTCTGTCACTCTGATCAAAATCCTGTCCTTCAGATAAGGGATCGTATAATCCTCTGTTCTAGACATCATGCAGACAATACTTATTGTCTAGCATTTTGTTTCTCGATCTCTGATTCGTTCGACATAGAATTCAGTTGAACACATCAACATCATCCTGATCGGGCCCGACACATAAGTCAAACCAAATCATCGAGTGGCCAAGATATCGCTTTTATCCTCTTAGAATAAAAGGAACAGATAAACTTCGACTTATATGCTCTTATTATCTACTAGCTAAGTTACACACAATAATACGTTTTATAACATCAAGTTACTGATGCATTTTCGTATTAGCAATATATAATCAACTAGCAAACAACAACCATATCTCTAGGTTTTAAGATTATATGATATTATCATCTTGCGATCACTTATGATAACATTCAAGAAGTGATACTAGAAAGTGCGGGTTTATTCCAATGCTCAAAACATATTTCATAAGCACTCATATACTTTGCAGCAAACCTTTGCTATGTCTAAAACCTTTTAGACAATCTACAAACTAATTTATGACAATCTTCTTTTATATCTACTTCCAACATATGATCGATTGTGGACTGTTCGAATAATCTTATTATTCAGGAAGTTAAAACATGCAAAATTGAAACAATAGATAAATAATCAACATAGGATAGTAACTTTCTTATAAATAAAACACCTTTATTTAATCATCAAATGTTGAATATAAAATTATCTATTACAAGTTTCCTACCTATCTAATCTAAACTAATATCGTCCTTTAGCACAATGCTCCTAGCGTGCTTCAAATGCTTGACCCTACTCAGTCCCTTCGTAAGGGGATCTGCTGAGTTATCTTCTGACGATACCCTCTTCACAACGAGGAGTCCCTCTTCTACCCGATCTCTAATAAAATGATATTTCCTGTCGATATGTCGAGATCTGCCATGATCCCTTGGTTCCTTGGTCAAGGCAACCGCTCCTTCATTATCACAGAAAATTTCCATGGGCTCCTTTATGGTTGGCACAACTCCAAGGTCTCCTATGAAGTTCTTCAACCATATAGCCTCCTTTGACGCTTCGCTTGCCGCAATGTACTCCGATTCGCACGTTGAATCAGCTACGGTCTCTTGCTTGGAACTCTTCCAAGTCACTACTCCTCTATTCAGAGTAAAGACCCAGCCCGACTGTGATCGGTAATTATCCCGATCTGTCTGGAAACTAGCGTCACTGTACCCTCACACCCTTAAGTCATCACTCCCACCGAGGACTAGAAACCATTCCTTGGTTCTTCGTAGGTACTTAAGAATATTCTTGACAGCAATCCAATGTGCTCTACCAGGGTTCCCTTGATATCTGCTGATCATGCTCAAGGCGAAGGCCACATCAGGGCGAGTACAGGTCATAGCGTACATAATCGAGCCAACTGCGGAAGCGTTAGGTACTCGGCTCATATCTGCTATCTCTGCCTCTGTACTTGGGCTCTGAGTCTTACTCAGTTTGGTATTGCATTGGATTGGTAACTCCCCTTTCTTGGAATTTTCCATACTAAAACGTTTTAGTACCTTTTCCAAGTATGTATCCTGACTGAGTCCTATCAGACTCTTACTTCTGTTTCTCACTATCCTTATTCCCAGAATATATGCAGCTTCTCCAAGGTCCTTCATAGCGAAAGACTTCCCAAGCCAGGACTTTACCTCCTGCAAGGTTGGGATGTCGTTTCCTATGAGTAGTATGTCATCGACATACAATACGAGGAAGCTCACTATACTCCCACTGGCCTTGACATACACACATGACTCATCCTCGTTTCGCAGAAAACCAAACTCTTTGACTTTCTCGTCAAAACAAAGATTCCATCTGCGAGATGCTTGCTTTAATCCATAAATGGATTTCTCAAGCTTGCACACTCTATTTGGATGCTTCGCATCGACGAAACCCTCTGGCTGATTCATGTAAACATCCTCAGCCAACTTCCCATTTAGGAAAGCGGTTTTTATGTCCATCTGCCAGATTTCATAATCATGAAACGCAGCTATTGCGAGCATTACCCTAATAGACTTTATTTTGGCAACTGGCGAAAAGGTCTCATCATAGTCAACTCCAGGAGTTTGAGTAAAACCCTTTGCGACCAATCGCGCTTTGTAAGTGTGCACTTTCCCATCCATGTCTGTCTTCTTCTTGAAGATCCACTTGCACCCGACCGTCTTACGACCTGGTACATTATCAACCAAATTCCAAACTTGGTTGTCATACATGGACTGAATCTCGCTTTCCATTGCCTCTTTCCATTTATCAGACTCTGGGCCTGCCATGGCTTCCTTGTAGCTGTTAGGTTCGTCCAGATTTACTAGTGTACTATCACTAATAAATGTGTCCCCGTCAGTAGTAATATGGAAACCATAAAACTGGGGTGGAACAACAACTCTACTTGAACGTCTGAGAGGTAAGGACTGGTCAATTGGTTCAACAGGAGTTTCCTCCTCAGGTTGCATGCCAGTGTCAGAGGTTCCTTCATCTCCTGACTCTTGAAGCTCTTCAAGGTCAATCTGACTCCCACTGTCTCTTTGACTTATGAGTTCTCTCTCTCTAAAAACCCCTCTCCTAGCAACAAAAACAACATTGTCACTTGGTCTATAGAAGAGATAGCCAAAGGACTTCTGTGGGTAACCGATGAAATAATAGTTCTCACTACGAGGTTTTAGCTTGTCGTGAGTCTCTCGTCTTACGAAAGCTTCACAACCCCAAACCTTGATATGTGCTAATGAGGGAGCTTTCCCTGTCCACATTTTGTGAGGTGTCTTGGTAACCTTCTTGGTGGGAACTAAGTTAAGGGTATGGGCGGCAGTCTCTAAGGCATACCCCCAGAATGAGATTGGTAACGAAGCACGACTCATCATAGAACGAACCATGTCCAACAAGGTTCGATTACGTCTCTCAGCCACACCATTCAATTGTGGCGTTCTAGGAGGCGTCAATTGCGAAACTATTCCGCATTCTTTTAGATAGTCGTGAAATTCAAGACTTAGGTACTCTCCTCTTCGATCAGATCGAAGCATCTTGATTTTCCTTCCCATCTGATTCTCCACTTCATTCTTTTACTCTTTGAACTTTTCAAAAGTTTCTGACTTCTGTTTGATTAAGTAGATATATCCATATCTTCTATAATCGTCTGTAAAAGTCACGTAGAAGCGACAAGCGTCCCTTGTGGTGGATCTAAAGGGTCCACATACATCTGTATGTATGAGATCCAATACACCCTCACCCCTTTCACATGAGCCAGTAAAGGGTGACTTGGTCATCTTCCCAAGCAAACAAGACTCGCACACGTCATCGTCCCTAAGGTCGAATGACTCCAAGACTCCATCCTTTTGGAGTTGGGCTATACGTTTCTTGTTAACATGGCCAAGGCGACAATGCCACAAGCATGCTTTGTCCAAACTTATCGACGAATCAATATTTAAAACATCATTTCCTAAATTATCAATAACTAACACAGATTCATAAATCCCATTACAAGGTAATGCATTGAAATAAAAGACACCATTCAAATAAGCATTAATAGAACCATTACTATTATCAAACGAATATCTGAAACCTTGTCTAAACAATCCATGAAAAGAAATGATGTTCCTTGCCATATCTGGCGAATAGCAACAATTATTCGAATGTAGTCCTAACCCATTACTCAACACTAAGGAATAAACTCCGATCTTGGTTACTGGTGAAGACTTCTTGTTTCCCATGATCAAGCTTATCCTTCCATGCTCCACTTCCCTACTTTTTCTTAGCCCCTACAAATCAGAACAAATGTGGTAACCACATCCTGTATCAAGGACCCATGAAGTAGCAAGTGATGAGTTATTAGATTTAATTAAATACATACCTGCGAAGAGGGTTTAATAGAACCTGCTTTGGTCCCACTAGAAGAGGAACCATCTTGGGTCTTACCCTTATGGTGGCTCTTGGAAGGAGCCTTCCTCTTCTTACCCTTTCCTTGGCTAATTGCCAACACAGGAGCAACTACAGTAGAGGATGATGCAACAGATTTGTCCTTGAGGTTGCTCTCAGCTGTCCTCAGGAGCCCTTGGAGTTTGCTCAGGGTGACCTCTTCCTTGTTCATGTGGTAGGTCATCCTGACTTGGTTGTAGCAGGAAGGCAAGGAGTGGAGGATGATGTCGATAGCCAAATCCTCATCAAACTTAACATTAAGTTTGTGAAGACGATCAACATACCTTTGCATTCTTTGCAAATGAGATGTTAGGGATTCTCCACTTCCCATCCTAGCGGTGATCATGTTGGTGATGATCTCATAGCGCTCTTGCCTCGCTCTCTGGTGGTACCTGTCCAGCAAATCTTGATGCATTTCATATGGATACATGTCCTCATAGGACTTTTAGAGTTCGAGGTTCATGGTGGCCAACATGATGCAATGAACTTTCGTTGCATCACGCTCGTGGGCCTCAAAGGCGGCCAGCTCTTCAGGAGTAGCTTCTTCTGGGTTAATCTTCTCTAGCTTCTCGTCGAGGACATATTCTTTGTCCTCGTAGCGAGTTATCATGCGAATGTATCTCATCCACTCGTTGAAGTTCGAGCCATCAAATGTCACCTTTTGACACATGTTCATCAATGAGAACGACCCAGAAGTGTTGTTGTTTGCGTTTGCATTAGACATCTGAAATAGAAAGGAACAAGGTTTGATTAGAAATGAATCCCCAATTAAACACCCAAATGAGAAATTAGGGCTATGATCCAACAACATTATATACAACATAGAAAAGGGATGTCGTAATCTAAAAGTAAATAATATTGAAGGTAAGTGAATGACGATTCACTAATTTTCACCATGCAAAACGAAAAGAATTAAGTTTTAAATGTATTTGAAAATTCCTAGATTTCTTTTGAGATTCATTGAACATTTCAATGGCATGTTTAAATCTCGATATGCACTTCAGATTTGCGACTGGGATGCCGAGGATCGCAAATAAGTTTGTGATTAACCATGTGAATCAACATGGTGCACTCAATGTCTTCATCACCTAATCAATGTGCTGGTTAGCCACGCACGCTCCATTGATCTATGATAAAACCTCGAGCCACCCTTTGTCACCAATGTCAATCCCAAATTAGTGTGTCGGTTAACCACGCATGCTCCACTAACGTTTGACAGGGGTACAAAGTGTAATTCCATGGAGTAGCATCATTTTCACATTTTACCCTAAAGTAACTAAGATTGGGAATTTATAAAACAATGTAGTTACTTTAATATTTCCATTATAATTATAATGATGAATTAAATGCCCTATCCTATCCGTTCGGCTAACGACCCTCCACCAGTCAAGCAAGCGGTAGGTGTGAGTGTACACCCATTAAGCGCCATTTTATAGGCAGCAACTTTATACCCACCTTATAGACTGGCTTCGTGAATGAGGCCTACTAGCGATAAGACTAGCTTATTCTTATACATATTATTAATTAATCTTGTAATAATATAATAGCATAAGGTTGAATTTTAAACTTGTAAAATTCTAAGGGTTTGAAATTTAAATTATTCAAATTAAACTTTTAATCACAAAATTCAAATTTCAAAACTTGAGGGCAAGTTTTGAACTTTTCAAAACATAAGGGATCAAATAACACATAATTTAAATTAAACAATTAATTTCATAATTATCTATATTTGATCTAACTTTATTTAGTCATTAGATAATTACCAAATAATTTTAAATAATCCATATTTATCATATAAACAACCAATATTCAAAAGATTTGAAATATCTATTGTTTTGGCAAGGATAATCATTTAATTAAGATAAAATTCGGATTTTAACTTCAAAAAACGATTTAGGCATTGTATCCAAGTCAAAACAGCAACTAAATCCCGAAATATCCTCTGTCTGACGCTCGAACTCGCCGAGTCAGCTCTGAACTCGCCGAGTAGGGGCCAACTCGCCGAGTCCAGATACTGACTCGCCGAGTTGAGTCGGGCAGAGGCAAAAAAAACTCGATTTTCAGCAAGCAAAACAGTTAAGCATCACATACAATTGAAACCAATCAAGGCTCTGATACCACTGATGGTTTTTATGCATAAGAAACAATCCTATGTGCTCATACAAACCCTAATGCTTGGATCTAGGTTTCTCTATTGTACATGCTTTGAATCCAAGTCTTGCAAACCCTAATCTAGCATACATATTATCAAAATAACAAACAACATCAGATCTAGATGTTTACCTCTTCAAATAGCTTGAATCTTCTTTGCTTGAGCTTAGAATCACAATTGTAATTCCTCTAATGGATCACAAACACCAAGTAGCAAGAAGGCAATAAGAGAGAGGAGGGAGGATGCTAGAAATCGGCTCTAGGGTTTCTCTTCCAGAAGTGGTAGCCGAAAATCACATGCAGGGGTCTCTATTTATACTTGCAGGCTACTAGGGTTTCAGTCTAAACCCTAATGGACAGCTTAACCACCAAGCAGCCCAAGGAACCTTCTGGAATGAGGCCCTTGGACGAAAATATGATGGATACCCATCATAATTTCGTTCCCCCTTAAGTCCATTAGGATTCCTTAACCCAAAATCTAACTATCACACTTTTGACAGTTTATACCCCTTTATTTAATTAATCTCTTTTAGTCACCAAATTAATTCATAATTAATTTATGACTAATACTAATTAAATAAATATGATTTCTCCTTTAATATATTATTCTTATAATATATTAATAAACCATAATATCCTCTCTCTCATATCAAATTACGTTGTCAAGTTGCTTTGGTGAAGGCAACCCAGAAGGACCATGCATAACCGGGTCAAGTACATACCAAATATAGTTACGGGCTTGGACACTAATCCAACACTTTTCATATAACTTGAGGACAAGTTACAAAAACACACTTTGGAATCAACTCTTAGATTAAAATGGATTGAAAACAACTATTTCACACAACTTTTCTATTAATCTAAGAACCTCATAAGAACAAGATAATTCAAATCATCAATCTTCAAGAAATTAGCATGAACATACAAACTAATACAAATCTTGAAATTATGACAATTATCTTAGAAATTGGATTAGCATGAACATTACCACATCAAAAACAAGTTTATAAGTCCAAAAACATCTTAGGGTAATGTTCCTAGTCCAATTCCAGCCAAAACAATCGAATATATGCATCCACCTCGATTTTTCAGCTACTTTTGCAAGTATAACAAGAAAACAAGCCTAGTCTCTGATACCACTGTTGGGTTATGAGCATTCTAACACTCCTAAGTGTACATGCAACCCTAAATACCTTGGATCTATGTTTTCTCTATTTTACATACAATTATGAACATCCAAGGTATTATCCTAATCTAGCATACAAAATAATAAATATAACAAGATAGAATACATACCTCTTTGATGTAGAATGTCTTCATGAAGCTTGAGTGCCTAGTGCCCCAAGTGTGACACCTCAAATGGTTCACACAACACCAAATACACTTGGAATAACTTGAGAGAAACTTGAACACTCCTTGAAATCGTCTAGCCCTCACACTCACACATTAGTGCACGATTTCTTGAGCCATGGGATTCTTTTATATGGTGGCTATTAGGGTTACACCATGTAACTCATAACTTTACCCATTCCTTATGCTCCATGGATTTTAACCTCCATGGAGTATCCATGGGTCACCCCATGGACTTAGTCCAACATAAGGAATCTTGGATCACAAGCCCACATATATAAGAATGAATGATTTACACAATCAACCCATATATTTAATTAGTCTCCTTTTGATCACTTAATTAATTCCAAATTAATTCTTGATCAATACTAATTATATAACCTTATTAATATATTAGAACTTATAATATATTAACCAACCTTAAGTGTTATTTCTCTCATTATAGTCTATCCAAATGCATGATGCCATGCAACCCAAATGGACCATGCCGGGTCGGGTCAAGTCTTACCAATTATAGTTATGGACTTAGACATTAATCCAACAATAGGACCATTCGAGATTCTTGCTAGAATCGGTCCCGTAGCTTACAAACTCCGACTACCTCAAGAACTAAATAACATACATCCTGTTTTCCACGTCTCAAACTTGAAAAAGTGTCTGTCCGACGAGACTCTTGTTATCCCTCTCGACGAAATCAAGATTGACGAGAGCCTCAACTTCGTGGAAGAACCAGTAGAAATCATGGACCGAGAAGTCAAACAAACAAAGCAAATCCGTATTCCTATAGTGAAGGTTCGTTGGAATGCCAAGCGGGGACCTGAATTCACCGGGGAGCGCGAGGATCAAATGAAACTGAAATATCCTCATCTTTTTGTTTAGTTGTTTGTAATTGCTTATTTGCTTAAACTCTAATTTCGGGACGAAATTCTCTCTAACGGGGGGATAATGTAACATCCCGTTATTTACTGTTTATAAAGTCAACTCTAGTCAAACAAAAGTCAAACAGAGGTAAACTAAAACCCTTTTTAGTGTTTGGGTTTCAATTTAGGTTATAATAATAACCTTTATTTGTTAAAATCCTTAAAATATCTACATTTGAAATGGAAAGGAAAAAGGCTTGAAAATCCGAGCAACTTCGCTTCGGACCGCAAACACTTCGGGCCGCAAAGAGTTTACGGTCGTACACTCTTCGGACCGTAAACCCCTTGCAGCCGTAAACGAGGCTTCGACCGTAAACGTTAAACCGACTTCGGACCGTAAACGAGGTTCACGACCGTAAACCCTCGGACCGTGAACCCTCGCATATATATATATATATATATATATATATATATATATATATATATATATATAGAATTTCTTCATTTTTCCTTCATTTCTCATATCCTCCAGTCAAGAACTCTCAAATTCTCTCAAGTATCATCAAGAACACTTCTAATTCTCACCAAAATTTGTAAGTGATTCTTCAATTTATAAGTTGATATCCTTCTTGATCTAGTAAAACCCCTTGATTTTATCCTTGAATTCATCTCTTTTGGGTTAGATCTTCAAGAACATCAATAACACACTAGTTCTTTAGACCGTGAATACCCCCTTCAAAGCTTCAAAACATAAGTAATATTCCATATACTAGTTATCCTATAGAGGCTCTTAACTTACAACCTTGAAAACAACCTTTTCCCAAGAACATAAGAGTTTACGGCCATGAGCATCTCCCTTGGCCGTAAACTCAAGATCTTCTTAGGCCATGAACATCTCCCTTGGCCGTAAACTCCTATGAAGAACATCATTGGTCGTAAACTCCCCTTGGCCGTAAACACCAAAGGTGTGGTCGTAAACTCCAAGGAGTGGCCGTAAACTACATTTGATTCAATCACATGTGATTGTAACACTTAAAGTCAAGTGTTTCCTAGTCCCTAAAATGGTTTCCTATCATAATTAGTTGTTATATACACTAATTATATCCATATATGTATCATTATATGTTTAATAGGATCTGTTGTGTTCGAGACTTCACTTGACACTTAGCATCCTACACCGACCTTACATTTGAATAACTTACTACAGGTGAGTCCATACCCCCGTATTTTCATAGTTTTTTACTATTTTAAGGGGGGGGGGGGGATACAAGTCTAACACAAATATTTTTTGTTATAAACAAGTGATATTCAAACATCTTATCAAAATGGATTTCAGTTATTATCAAATCAAATGATTTTCTATGCTTGTTTCAAAATGACATCAAGTCACTAAAATGAATTTCAAAATATCAAACTTCTTTTAAATGTTTTATAAACTTATATTTCTCCCAAAAATCATACTAGTATACATATATTTATATAAATAAGATTTAAAAGGCTTGGGACTGATAACTCACTTTGGTTCCTTTTCCTTGTTTGGACGTGGGATTATAAGTATCAGTTATTTGTCCGAGTGTCATTTAAATTTTACTTATATATAATTGTATATGTATACAAGTATAAAAGTTTGTTCAATTAGTTTCAATTACCCTTTATAACAAGTTGAGAAAGGGGTTGCATTCATACTAAGTATCAATACAGAAAGTACTTATAAATTATAATAGGTATAATTTATGATTCACAAAATATTAATTCACGATTCAAATATACTAGAGTACATTGTTTTACAAGAACAAAGGTTTGATTCAAAACTAGTCAAGACTATACATTCTTTCAGATACATGTTAAGAATACTAATTCAAGAACATACTATCAGTCATTTATTTCAGAATGATTTGATTTTTTTCATAACTATTATACAAGTAACGTTTATATGCTTTTATGAGTCAAGTAGTACATGTTGTTTAATTCATTTAAACAATATAGTAAAGTCCTGACATTATAACCAGAATCTCCAACCGGGGATCGAAACAATGTGTGTATAGATCTATATTGGGATTGACAACCCCGCACTGGGACTGCTAGCTACAGTCAGGCATACACGCCTGTGAGTGACAAATTGTTATCAACATGTTTTCAGCACACTCATAGCGTTGGGTCAGGCCATCTAGTCAGTATGGTTATAATAACTCATTAAAAGATATTAACAATACGTTAGTATATAATTAACTAAACTAATGTACTTTTTTTCAAAGCACTAGTTTACGAGATACAGTTTTAGAGTAATACATTACAGTTTACAATAACAGTTGGTGAAATCAGATATACTCTCAGATACAAGTTTACAAAAGGATTACAAATACAAAACATTGGTTTACAATTAGAACAGTTTTATACAACAAAAACTACTTTTCATATATAGCAGAAAATATAGGATTTTCTGGAAACAATTTACATATTCAAGAAACAGAAAACATTCTTCCAAACATAAATACTTATGCACTCACTCAACTTTATATTGATACTCTCTTTTCAAATTACTTGTATTCTCAGGGAACCAGTAGACAGGTACACCCCGAGCTTTTGAGAAGATGGAGTTATTTATGTTTTGTCTTCTTCTTTTGTACAACTATTTGGTTTCAGTATACAATTATGAAACACATGTAAATATTTATACTTTTTAAATACATTGGTTGTTTGTACTCTGATTACTATAATGCATGTGTTGTGATACTACAAATGAAGTCCTCCACCCTCGGACGTTTCCGCCGTCTGGTTTGGGGGTGTGACAAGTCCCAACAAAGAAGGTTGCCAAAACACCTCACGAGATTTGGACAGGGAAGGTTCCCTCGTTGGAACATATCAAGGTTTGGGGTTTGAAGATTTCGTTATACGAGAGACTCACGACAAGTTTAAACCTCGAAGTGAGCGATGTATTTTCATCGGATACCCACAAAAGTCCTTTGGATACTTGTTCTACAGACATAGTGAAAACGTGGTTTTCGTAGCAGGAAGGGGAGTCTTTCACAAGAGAGAGCTCATATGGAAAGAGGACAGTGGGATTGGAATTTATCTAGAAGAAATTTAAGAGTCAAACGATGAAGGATCCTCTAACACTAGCGCTCAAACCGAGGAAGAAATTCATGTTGAACCAATTTACGAGTCGTTACCTCTTAGACGTTCCAATAGAGTTAGAATGACACCAGATTTTTATGGATTTCATATAACTACAGATGGTGATACATTTATTAGTGATAATACACTGATAAATTTGGATGAGCTATCTAACTACAAGGAAGCCATGGTGGGCCCTGAGTCTACTAAATGGAAAGAGGCAATGGACAACGAGATCAAGTCTATGTATGACAATCAAGTTTGGAACTTGGTTGACAATGTACCATGTCGTAAGACAGTTGGGTGCAAATGGATCTTCAAGAAGAAGACAGACATGGATGGAAAGGTACACACTTTCAAGGAACGATTGGTTGCGAAGGGCTTCACTCAAACCCCAGGGGTTGACTATGATGAGACCTTCTCACCAGTGGATAAGATT
The DNA here is from genome assembly GCF_052849685.1 of Lactuca virosa. NCBI lineage: Eukaryota > Viridiplantae > Streptophyta > Magnoliopsida > Asterales > Asteraceae > Lactuca > Lactuca virosa. Next base: position 55,479,689 of record NC_136426.1, read on the forward strand.
AAATCTATTAGGGTTATGTTAGCCATAGCTATGTTTCATGATTATGAAATCTGGCAGATGGATGTCAAAACCGCTTTCCTTAATGGAAAGTTGGTTAAGGATGTTTACATGAGTTATTCGGAGGGTTTTGTGGATGCTAAATACCCCAATAGAGTGTGTAAGCTTAAGAAATCAATCTATGGATTGAAACAAGCTTCTCGCAGATGGAATCTTTACTTTGATGAGAAAGTTAAAGAGTTTGGCTTCTCTAGATATTGAAGATGAATCTTGTGTATATGTCAAAGCTAGTGGGGGTATAGTAACTTTCCTGGTATTGTATGTTGATGACATACTACTCATAGGAAACGACGTTCCAACCTTGCAGGATATTAAGTCCTGGCTTGGAAAGTGTTTTGCTATGAAGAATCTGGGAGAGGGTGCTTATATTTTGGGAATAAGGATCTTGAGAAATAGGAGTAGAAGACTAATTGGACTTAGTCAAAGCACGTATTTGGATAAGGTGTTAAAGCGTTTTAGCATGGAAAATTCAAAGAAATGAGAGTTGCATATCCAAAGTAATACCAAGCTGAGTAAGACTCAGAGTCTGAGCAACGATGCAGAGATAGCAGAAATGAGTCGAGTTCTATATGCTTCCGCCGTTGGATAGATCATGTATGCTATGACATGTACTCTCCCTGACGTGGCTTTTGCTTTGAGAATAATTAGTCGATATCATGGAAATCCGGGTAAAGCTCATTGGATAGCGGTCAAGAACATTCTTAAGTATCTGCGAAGGACTAAGGACTGGGTCCTTGTGCTTGGTGACAGTGATGAATTAAGAGTTACCGGGTATAGCGACGTCAACTTTCAGACAAACAGAGACAACTTCCGTTCTCAATCTGGCTGGGTGTTTAGCCTTAATGGAGGTGCTGTGACTTAGAAAAGTTACATGCAGGAGACCGTAACTGATTCTACATATGAATCAGAGTATACAGCTGGGAGTGAAGCGTCAAAGGAGGATATGTGGTTGAAGAACTTCATTGGATACCTTGGAGTTGTGCCAGCCATTAAGGAGCCGATGGAGATTTTCTGCGATAATGAAGGAGCGTTTGCCTTAAAGAACCAAGAGATCATGGGAGATCTAGACATATCAACAGAAAATATCACTTTATTAGACATCGAGTAGAAGAAGGACACCTAGTCGTAAAGAGTGTCATCTGAAGAGAATCCAGCAGATCCCCTCACGAAGGTTCTGAGTATGGTTAAGCACTTTCATCATGCGAGGAGCATCGGCCTGAAGGATGATATTAGTTTTAGTGATTAGATAGATATTTAGAAACTTGTAAAAAATAAATGTAATTGACATTTGATGATTAGATAATGGAGATTTATTTATAAGTGTTGTTTACTATCTTTTGTTAATTTTTTATCATTGTGTTTCTTTTGTATGTTTTACTTCTCGAATAATTATATTATTAAAATATCCACATGCGATCTTACTTTGGAAGTAAGTAGTGTATTAAGATTTTCATGAATTGGATTGTAGATTGTCTAAGGGATTAGACATAGAAATGGTGTGCTGCAATATTCATGAGTACTTTTGAAATAGGGATTTAAGTATTGGATTAAACCCAAGCTCAATGAATTACTTCATGGAATTATCACGAGTAATTCTAAGACGATAATATCATATAATATTTAAACCCAGATATATGAGTTGTTTTTTACGAGTTGGTTGTGCATTGATAATGCGTAAACGCATCAGTAACTTGGTGTTATAAAATGTATTGTTGTGCATGATTTGATGTGTAAATAGTGCAAGCATTTGAGTCAAAGTTTATCTATTCCTTTTGCCCTAAGGGGGAAAAGCGATATCTTGGGCCCCTCGATTATTTGGTGTTGACTTATGTGTCGGGCCCGGTCAGGACTGAATTGATGTGTTCAATTAAGTTCTTCATAATTACAAATCAGAAATCAGGAAAGAGACGGTTAGACAATGAGAATGATTCCATGTCATTTTTCCACATGATATCTTGCAAAACGGAGGATTATATGATTTCTTATCTTAGGACACGCAACTGACTGGGTCATAGTTCGACAAAAAGCATTGAGAGCTACGATTGGTTATCAGTTTTTTAAGTCATACTTGCAACTATAGTTATTAGACTTATCCAAGCGGGAGACTGTAGGATTAGGTATCTAAGCCCATAACTATATTTGGTATGTACTTGAATTGGTAGTGGCATGGTCCTTTTGGGTTGCCTTCACACTTGCAACTAGACATGATGATTAATTGAGAAAGATAAAGAATTTATTAATTTGATTAATAAATTGCAATATATGATTTATTAGTATGTTATGGAAATAATATATTAATTATTAATCATATTGTTAATTAATATTTAATCATAAATTAATATGGAATTAATTTCGGGATTAAAGGAATTAATTAAAAGTGCGGGGACTAAAAGTGCAGTTGTTCAATAGTTGAGAAAAAGGGTCCAGAACCTTCCTAGGGAAGGTGGTGGACGAAATTGCATGTTATATGTAAGATTATTCTAGAATTTCTATAATATTTTATCATATATGGATAATCAAAGGAGGTGGATAATTACCATAATTGAGATTAGGGTTATCCATAGCATCCTTGGTGCAATATATAAAGGGTTCTAAACCCTTGGAATTTTGGCCACTCATTAGAAGAAGCAAGAACCGAAAATTTGATCCCTTCCTCCTCTCTCATATCATTCTCTTGCATTGTGTGTTTGTGAGCCCCTAGAGGTGTTACACTTGTGACACTAAGTTCTCAAACTTCAAGATCTACAAGGGAATCATTGTTATTACAATATAACAATCAAGGTATGTAACTAAATCCTAGTTTTATATAAATTTTGAAATTTTTAGACACTTCCTAGGGTTTCTCCTTTTGTGTTCAAGTTTGCATGTTCAATTAGAGAGACCTAGATCCAAAGCATTAGGGTTGCATACACACATATTAATTGTTGTTATGCTCAAAACCCATCAGTTTGACACTTCATTCCATAAAGCATTTCAAAGGGAGGTCTACCAATACTGGTATGTTAGTTGTTGTTGTATGATAATTCTGCTAACGGTAGATAAGTATCCCAACTCCCACCAAAATCAAGCACACATGTCATTAACATGTATTCAAGTGTTTGAATAGTCCTTTTGCTCTGCCCATCGGTCTGAGGATGGTAAGTTGTGTTGATATGCATTCGGGTGCGTAGCTCATCATGGAACCTTTTCCAAAACGGAGAAGTGAAACAAACATCTCTATCATAAACTATTGAGACTGGTACTCCGTTCCTAGAGACTACTTCCTTAACGTACACCTCTGCAGGCTTCTCTGCCAATGAGCTTTCTTGGATGGGCACGGAGTGGACACTCTTGGTTAATCTATCCACTATCAACCAGATAGTTTCTACTCCATGAGGAGTCTTCGACAACTTGGTGATGAAGTCCATCATTATTTGTACCCATTTGCACATCGGGATATCTAGAGGTTGCATCTTCCCATGGGGCATTTGGTGTTCGGTCTTGACCTTCCTACACGTTAAACACCTTTTGACGTACCAATATACATCTCTCTTTTGGTTTTTGAGCATTCTAACACTCCTATGGTGTACATTCAACCATATAAACCTTGGATCTATGTTTTCTCTATTATACATGCAATATTCAATATTCCAAGGTTTCATCCTAACTAGCATAATATGATATATATACAATACAAGAATCTATTAGAATGACATACCTCTTTGTTGTAGCTTGATTCCATGGAGCTTAAGAGCCTAATGCCCCAAGTGTGACACCTCAAATGGCTCACACAACACCACCAACAACTTGGAATAACTTAAGAGAAAAGTTCTTATGCTCAAAATCGGCTAGCCCTATCATATGAATCCTTAAGGCCGATTTCTTTAGCTATGGGGTCTTTATATATTGTGGCTATTAGGGTTACAGCATGTAACTCATGATTTTCCATATTCCTCATAATCCATGGGTTTTAACCTCCATGGAGTATCCATGGGTTACCCCATGGGTTTAGCCTAACATAAAGAACTATGGATCATAAGCCCACATATATAAGAATGAATGATTTACATAATCAATCCCCATATATTTAGTTAGTCTCTTTTGATCACGGAATAAATACCAAATTAACTCTTGATCAATACTAATTAAATAATATGATTTCATATTAATATATTAGAACTTATAATATATTAATAAATCATAAATATCCATTTCTCACAAAAGTTATCCAAATTGTTCCGATGCCATGAAACCCAAATGGACCACGCCAAATCGGGTCAAGTACATACCAATCATAGTTATGCCAAACCGAGTCACACACAACAAAGCGTTTTATAACACCAAGTTACTGGTGCGTTTTCATATTATCAATGTGTAACCAACTTGTAGACAGCAACTCATATCTCTCTGTTTGAAGAATATAAGATATTATCGTCTCATGATCACTCGTGATAAAATCCATGAAGTGATTCAAATGAGCGTGGGTTTAATCCAATACTCAAATTTTATTCCAGGAGCACTCATGAATAATGCAGCTGTGTCTAGGCCACCTAGACAAACTACAAACCCATTCATGACAGTCTCGCCTCAATACCTACTTCCAAAGTATGATTGATTGTGGACTGTTTGAATAACCAAACTATTCTTGAAGTCAAAACATGGAAAGTGAAACACAAGAATAATACTAATCCTATATGGCCCCGAACCTTTTGAGCCATATTGATTACTCACTATTCATTGTATAATGTTTCGAATAATCAACTTAATACTTGAATTGAAACAATAGTCATGTCATGCTCCAAGCATGCACACTATGTTTGTCTAAACAATAGCTATGCCATACTCCAAGTATGCACACTATGTTTGTCTATGATCCTTACTTTGTGGAATAGATCAATTGAACATAATTCCAATGATTCTAATTTCACAATCCCAAATCCTTATTGTAAATGTAACACCCATAAAATTCAAACCAATTTAAAACTTTTTAAACAATCCAAAAACCATTAGTTATTACAAAACTTGTTTTCAAAAGGTATAATATCAGAGTATCCCAGAAACATAAACATAAATATGAGGAGTTGTACGATCACGCCTTCGCCTTGCCGCGATCCCCTGATGTACCTGAAACAATAAACTGAAACTGTAAGCCCGATGCTTAGTGAGTTCCCCAAAATATCGATACACTACACATAATACATATACAAATAACAGCATGTACTGGGTCTACAGCTTTACAGACTGGAATACCCCTGGGCCCACAGTGTGAGTCTGGATTGCCTACCGGGCCCACAGTTCACATTTGTATTGCCACCGAGCCCACAATACGAGTCTGGATTGCCTACCGGGCCCACAACTCGTATCTGGAATGTTCCTAGGGTGTGTTGTTCACCGCACGAAGCAGTACATCCTCAACCCATCCCACATAACATCTCAACATATAACATAACTACTGAGCATGTAAATAATCATATAACTGTTAGGTTTTGAGCATTCTAACACTCCTATGGTGCACATGCAACCCTATAAACCTTGGATCTATGTTTTCTCTATTATACATGCAAATATTAACTATTCCAAGGTTTCATCCTAACTAGCATATTATGAAGCACCTATACTACAAAGTTCTAGTTAGATGACATACCTTTTGATGTAGCTTGATGTCTTCAAGCTTTAAGAGCTTAACCCCAATAGTGTGGAAGCCTCAAATGGAATCACAAATCACCAAAACACCTTGGAAGAACTTGAGAGAATATGTATGCACACTAAAATCGGTCCACTCTTATTTTCACACACTTGTTTCAATTTTGTGAGCCAAGGAACCCTTTATATATTATGGAGGATTAGGGTTACATCCATGTAAACGCTAATACCCATGACCTTTCATTTACATAGGATCCATGTGTTAAAAGCTCCATGGACCATCCATGAAAGCTTAGCCCAACCTAAATGAACTTGGCCCATTCCATATATATAAGAGTCTATATTTAATTAGTTCTTTTTGATCACTTAATTAATTCTAAATTAATTCTTGATCAATACTAATTAAATAATATGATTCCATATTAATATATTAGAACTTATAATATATTAATATAAATCATAAATATACTATTCTCAAAAGACTATCCATATAAATTGTGTCGGTGAAGTGCAACCCAAATGGACCATGCCGGGTCGGGTCAAGTCTTACCAAATATAGTTATGGACTTAGACATTAATCCAACAGTCTCCCACTTGGATAAGTCTAAAACTATTATTGAGTATGACTTCAAAACCTAACTGGCAATCGTAGCTCTTAAAGCCGCTGTCGAACTCTGACCTTGTCAATGACTTGTCCATTAGATAAGGGATCATATATTCCTCCATTCTAGATATCATATGGACTGAGACATGGATTATAATCATTCTCTCTTTCCATTTCTTGTTTCCCGATTTTCGATTTATGATGACTGACTGATTGAACAAATCGAATCAGTCCTGGCTTGGCCAAGCACTCACAAGTGTCATCGCTAAATCATCGAGGGGCCCACAGATATCGCTTTTATCCCGAAGGTAAAAGGAATGGATAAACTGCGACTCATATGGCTTGTTCTACTACTTGTTGAATCATACACAAAGGCATGTTTTATAACATCGAGTTACCAATGCGTTTTCGTGCAATCAATATATAACCAACTCATAGTAACAACTCATATCTCTAGGTTTGAAGAATATAAGATATTATCGTCTCATGATCACTCGTGATAAAATCCATGAAGTGATTCAAATGAGCGCGGGTTGAATCCAATACTCAGAACTTATGAGCACTCATGAGTGTTGTAGCACCACTTTGTCCACCAACTTGGACCTCTACAAACCAACCTATGACAGTCTTGATTCATATCTACTTCCAACATATGACCGACTGTGGATGGTTTGAATAACTTAATCATTTAAGAAGAGCGACTTAGTTATTCTGGAAGTCAAAACATGCAAAGTGAAACACAAGAATAAATGAATCAAATATGGTATCAAACCCTATGAATATAAATAAACACTTTTATTTATCACCATACTGATTACTCATTATTCATTGTTTCGGTTTTATCAACTTTATACTTGAATTAAAAACACTAGTTGTCCCATGCTCCAAGCATTTACACTATGTTTTTCTTGAACAATAGCTTTGCCATACACCAAGTATGCACTCTATGTTTGTCTATGATCCTTACTTTGTGAAATAAACCAATTAAACATAATTTCAATGATTCTAATTTCACACTCCCAAATCCTTATCGAAAAATGTGAGAATTTCAAATTCCTATCAGTTATCGAAATCTGTTTAGATTTTAAACTTATATGCACTGACCCTCCTGTAATGAATATGTACAAAGTCACAAAGACTTGTCAACAGTCATTATAAGGTATTCCAATGGCGATCAAATCCATGGAAACTAAGTCTCATATTCAAAGTACATTGTTTTGGACATGCTTCTTGCATTAAGTTTTCTAATCTTACACAGATAACTTCCACCTATGGAGACAACTCCATATTCTCATTTTGACTATCACTTCTGAATAGGAGATGCCTCTTTTCAGAATATGTCAATATGGTCCTTCCAAAATTAGCACTATACTTCCAACTATCCCTGAGCAACCAATCTTTGGTAAACCTCAGATTGTCCTCGACAATTGCTTAATCATTTTAGTCATATCCAATTTTAGACCTTTTCCCTTCTTAATGCCTCTGGGCATTTTGGAAAGATTTAAAAATGACAAATATTATAGCACATGCAATCGATCCTGTACCCAAAGCAAATGGTACACGATTCATGATGTCTCACATAAAGACAAGATTCTAGACCAGTCTTTTGCTACAATATTTTTATTTTCCATGTTTTCAAAATTTGACTATGAAGAGGGATGCCGTAATCATAATCGAATTTTGAGAACGCAATATATAGAATTTCCTTAAGTTGAACCAATCCAACATGAAATTCATATATATATTCTTGACTAAAGATGATTAAGGTCTCAATCTAAGCCTTTAGAACTGAAATGAAGTATATCCTCTCCCTTAATTATAGCAAAACAACTTTTTCAATCCCTGCAGCCTCACGAATTGAAACTTTTGTTTTCTATAATTAACATTGCTAACTTGCAACACTAACAATAATTATCATGCTCCCACTAACATGATGATTATTAGCATAACACTTATGCTCCCACTAGCTTTGACATGTACTCAGAAATCAGCTGGACTTCTAGAAATCAATACTTTAATGACTTTCTTACCAAAGTTCAGATTTCAGATACGAGATGCTTTGATAAAACTTTATCAAAATCACACACCTTTCCATAGATAGCATGCATGTGTGTCTAAACAATTTCAGAACTATGAAAAGGGATGCCGTAATCATAGTCTCAATTGTTTAGACCTTTTGCCATCTGCTTCAAATCTACTTGGTGGAAGTGTTTCCTCACCATCATTTTCATGAATCGGAGAGAAACCTTATGACCCTTACATTTTATGGTGTATGTGTTCTTATCCATGTGAATCGTCAAAACCATAGTCACAAGACAAGGATAATGACAAATCAAAACTCATATGGACTGAACTTATGCAATCTTAACTTCTTGCCACCTGGCAGTACAGGGCCTGTCATTGCTTCCAAGTTGTTATGCAACCAATTAAGAACTTTCAGAACTCCTATGCAAAGCCAACTTTAACTGGAATGGGCACAGAATATGTCAATACGATAGGTTATAAACCTCAAGTCGTGTGCTAGTGAAGAACCTCAGGTTTTATTCTTGATTAGTTCTTGAAATTCTTTTTAGGATCTTTAAGACTCCCACTATCCTCTTGACATATAAGACTATCTTGCCAAATATTCAAGAGATAGTGTGGATTCTTTATCAAGACAAACACTTCACACAATTGGCCTTAGTTGGTCTTTGTTTTATCCAAAACATCACAATTTACCAATTTCAAATGTACAAGAGTATGACACTTTTACTCTTACATTTGACAAATGTTTTAAATCTTTCTTTAAGATATGTCACTCAAGTTACAATCTTGGAGTATGACTCTAAGAATTGTTTTGGAACGAAGTATGACTCATCTTCCTGATCTAACCATTTCAACAATTCATGACTCCTCTTCTTAGTTTGGGAAGCTTGGTTTGGGAAGATCATTGTTGTCTAAACCAGACATCAACAATGGGAGAAATTCACGTAAAGTTGATTTAAGTCCTTAATATAACACCCAATATGATATATTAAGGCTAGGACCCAACAAACTATTTTATAACTTGGAAGAGGGATGCCGTAATCCAAGCTATAAAATATTTGAAGGTAGGTGAATGACGATTCTGTTGGATATAGTGTCTAAGTCCATAACTTTATTTGGTATGTACTTGACCCGACCCGGCATGGTCCATTTGGGTTGCATGGAATTGCAATACTTGGATAGACTAAATGAGAGAATAAGGCACTTATGATTATTAATATATTATAAGTTCTAATATAATAATAATAGTATTATTTAATTAGTATTGATCAAGTATTAATCTAGGATTAATTTGGTGATCAAAGTGAGACTAATTAAATATATAGGGTTGATTATGACAATCATCAATTCTTTTATTGTGGATTAATGATCCATGGTTTATGGGTTATGGATGTAACCAAATGGAGCTCCATGGATAGTCCATGGGAGTTACAAATCCATGGGTCATGGGAAATCAAGAGTCATGACAATTAAGGGCATTCATGTGTAAACCCTAATTGTGACAACACTATAAAAGGAACCCTATGGCTAGCAAAATGGTGACCTAGTAGAGCTAGTGGACCTAGTGTTACTAGAGAGGGCATAACCGATTTTGAGTGCTAGAAGTATTCTCTCAAGTTATTCCAAGTCTTGTGGTGTTGTGTGAAGCATTTGAGGCACAACATTTGGGGTGCTAGGCTCACAAAGTCTTGAAGGAATCCAAGCAACAACAAGGTATGTATTTCTACTAGTATTTATGTTTTATGTAATCCCCATGCCATGCTAGTTAGGAAATAACCTTGAAAAAGAAATATGCATGTATATAGAGAAAACATAGATTCAAGGTTATTAGGGTTGCATGTACACTTAGGAAGTGTTAGAATGCTCAAAACCCATCAGATTCACCAATTTCCACCAAGATAAACGAAATGTATTATTAGGTTTTAATTGGTTTTGAAACTCCTAGACTCTTTTGAGATTGATTGAACTTTTCAATGGCATGTTTCAATCTCGAGTGTGCCCTTCAGGTTTTGTGACTGGGATGCCGAGGATCACAAAACAAGGTGTGAAGTAACCATGCAAATATACTTGGTACCCTTAATATTTACCTCTCAATCGATGTGCCTGTTAACCACACACGCTCCAATGATACTATGATAAACATTAAGTTACCCTTTGCCTACCTTGTTAAGTCCAGGTTAGTGTGCCGGTTAACCACACACGCTCCACTAACAGCTTAAACAAAGTGCAACGTGTAATTTCATTTATGGATTGAAGCAAGCATCTCGCAGATGGAATCTTTGCTTTGATGAGAAAGTCAAAGAGTTTGGCTTTTCTAGGAGTGAGGATGAGTCTTGTGTGTATGTCAGGGCTAGTGGGAGCATAGTTAGCTTCTTGGTGTTGTATGTGGATGACATACTTCTCATAGGAAACGACGTCCCAACCTTGCAGGAGGTTAAGTCCTGGCTTGGGAAGTGTTTCGCTATGAAGGACCTTGGGGAAGCTGCCTATATCCTAGGGATAAGGATATTGAGAGATAGGAGTAAGAGACTAATTGGACTTAGTCAAAGTACTTATGTGGATAAGGTACTGAAGAGGTTCAGTATGCAAGATTCCAAGAAAGGAGAATTACCAATCCAGAGTAATGCCAAGCTAAGTAAGACTCAGAGTCCGAGTACAGAGGCTGAGATAGCTGAGATGAGTCATATACCATATGCTTCCGTTGTGGGCTCGATCATGTATGCTATGACTTGTACTCGCCCTGATGTGGCCTTTGCTTTGAGCATGGTCAGTAGATATCAAGGGAACCCTGACAAGGCACACTGGACAGCGGTAAAGAACATTCTCAAGTATCTACGGAGGACTAAGGATTGGGTCCTTACCCTCGGAGGCAGTGATGACTTGAGAGTGGAAGGATATAGCGATGCTAGCTTCCAGACTGATTCTACTTGTGAATGGAGGGGCATTTACTTGGAAAAGTTCCAAGCAGGAGACAGTAGCTGATTCTACTTGTGAATCAGAGTACATAGCAGCAAGTGAAGCAGCTAAGGAGGCGATATGGCTAAAGAACTTCATCAGAGACCTTGGAGTTGTACCAGCTATAAAGGAGCCAATGGAAATTTTCTGTGACAATGAAAGTGCGGTTGCTTTGGCTAAGGAACCAAGAGATCACGGGAGATCTCGGCACATTGACAGAAAATACCATTTCATCAGACATCGAATAGAAGAAGGACTCCTCGTTGCTAAGAGGGTATCATCAGATGAGAACCCGACAGATCCCCTCACGAAGGGACTGAGCAGGGTTAAGCATTTACAGCATGCAAGGCGCATTGGGCTGAAGGATGATATTAGTTTCAATAATTAGATTCCTGAAACTTGTAAAATGTAATTGACATTTGATGATAAATAAAAGTTGTTATTTATTTATGAGTAAGGTGTTACTATCTTGTGTTGATTGTTTACTATGTTTCAATTTTGCATGTTTTTACTTCCAGAATAATTATGTTATTATTCAAACCATCCACAGTCAGTCAAACTTTGGAAGTAAGTATTGATTTAAGACTGTCATGAATTTGGCTTGTATGATTTGTCTAAAAGTGCTTTGGACAATGCAATGGTTGCTACAACATTCATGAGTACTCATAAGGGCTGAGTATTGGATCCAACCCATGCTCACTTGCATCACTTCATGGAATTTATCTCGAGTGATCGTGAGACGGTAATATCATATAAATCTTCAAACCTAGAGATATGAGTTGTTGACTATGAGTTGGTTATTCATTGATTGCACGAAAATGCATTGGTAACTCGATGTCATAAAACGTGCCTTTGTGAGTAATTCAACAAGTAGTTAGTACAAGCATATCAGTCGAAGTTTATCTGTTCCTTCTAGAAATAGAAGCGATATCTGGGCCCCTCGATGATTTGGTTTTGACCTATGTACCGGGCCCGGTCAGAACCTAATTGATGTGTTCAATTTAGTTCTATGTCGAAACAAATCAGAGATCGAGAAACAAATGCTGGACAATAAGTAAGACCATGTTCCATGTATTTGTCCGGCTGATATCATGAGAACAGAGGATTATATGATCACTTATCTTAAATGGCGTATCATCATCATCTCAGTTCCGAGAGACTTTGAAAGAGCTACGATTGCTAGTCGGATTTTGAAGTCGTATTTGCAAATATAGTTATTAGACTTATCCAAGTGGGAGACTGTTGGATATGGTGTCTAAGTCCATAACTTTATTTGGTATGTACTTGACCCGACCCGGCATGGTCCATTTGGGTTGCATGGCATTGCAATACTTGGATAGACTAAATGAGAGAATAAGGCACTTATGATTATTAATATATTATAAGTTCTAATATATTAATAATAGTATTATTTAATTAGTATTGATCAAGTATTAATCTAGGATTAATTTGGTGATCAAAGTGAGACTAATTAAATATATAGGGTTGATTATGACAATCATCAATTCTTTTATGGTGGATTAATGATCCATGGTTTATGGGTTATGGATGTAACCAAATGGAGCTCCATGGATAGTCCATGGGAGTTACAAATCCATGGGTCATGGGAAATCAAGAGTCATGACAATTAAGGGCATTCATGTGTAAACCCTAATTGTGACAACACTATAAAAGGAACCCTATGGCTAGCAAAATGGTGACCTAGTAGAGCTAGTGGACCTAGTGTTACTAGAGAGGGCATAACCGATTTTGAGTGCTAGAAGTATTCTCTCAAGTTATTCCAAGTCTTGTGGTGTTGTGTGAAGCATTTGAGGCACAACATTTGGGGTGCTAGGCTCACAAAGTCTTGAAGGAATCCAAGCAACAACAAGGTATGTATTTCTACTAGTATTTATGTTTTATGTAATCCCCATGCCATGCTAGTTAGGAAATAACCTTGAAAAATAAATATGCATGTATATAGAGAAAACATAGATTCAAGGTTATTAGGGTTGCATGTACACTTAGGAAGTGTTAGAATGCTCAAAACCCATCAGATTCACCAATTTCCACCAAGATAAACGAAATGTATTATTAGGTTTTAATTGGTTTTAAAACTCCTAGACTCTTTTGAGATTGATTGAACTTTTCAATGGCATGTTTCAATCTCGAGTGTGCCATTCAGGTTTTGTGACTGGGATGCCGAGGATCACAAAACAAGGTGTGAAGTAACCATGCAAATATACTTGGTACCCTTAATATTTACCTCTCAATCGATGTGCCTGTTAACCACACACGCTCCAACGATACTATGATAAACATTAAGTTACCCTTTGCCTACCTTGTTAAGTCCAGGTTAGTGTGCCGGTTAACCACACACACTCCACTAACAGCTTAAACAAAGTGCAACGTGTAATTTCATGGATTAGCACCTTATTCACATTTTCCTAAGTAACTAAGATTGGGAATTTATAAGTGTTTAGTTACTTAGTATTTATCATTATACTTATAATTAAGGGAGAATTATAGTCCTTGTCCTACCTGTTCGGCTGACGACCCTCCACCGGCCAAGGAAGCGGTGAGTGAGAGTGGACACCCATTAAACTGCCATTTTATAGGCAGTAACCTAATACCCCCCTTATAGACCGGCTTCGTGAATGAGGCCTACTAATGGTAAGACGACTTGCTCTTATACATATAATATATTAAACTTTTATTATTATAATAGTATAAGGGTGTATTTTAGACATTTAAAATACTTGGTGGTTTAATCTATTAATTAAACTATACTCTTAATTTAATTAAATTTAAACCATGTCATTATGGAATTATTAATTCTCTTTTAATTAAACACTTTAATTATCTATTAATAAAGTTCATAAGAGTTAATTGAATCATTCAATAAAAACATCATAATTCCAATTATTAAATTCAAAATTAAAACCATTTAATTAATTGTTTAAGTTATGAACCCAAGAGTTTTAGAATTCATTTTTTTTTTTATCATAAAAAACTTTTTCCAAATTCCAAAACTTGAGAGCAAGTTTTGTAACTCTTGAAAACTTTTGGATTCCATAACTTATGGAGTTAAATACTTGTTTTATGATGAAACTTTTCATGTTCCATAACTTAAGAACAAGTTATGGAATTCTTTAAAACATTAAGACCAAGTTTTGTAACTCCATAAAAAACTTTCAATCAATTTTTTTAAAACCTTTTCATATCCATAACTTATGGAGGTTTCAAAAAACTCTTTAGGTCAAACTTTTAAAACTAATAAAATAATCATATCATTTTATCTTTTACTAAATTTGACCTAATTCAACTCATATAGCAAATGATTTAAATTTTACAAATAATTAGTTTTTCAAAAAAACAAGTAATTATCTTAAAATTTGACAAACGTCATGTTTTTTTTTCCTTTTTTTTCAACTTGAAAATAAAACATTTGCATCAATATAACAGAAAACAACCCATGGCTCTAATACCACTGTTGGGTTTTGAGCATTCTAACACTCCTATGGTGTACATGCAACCCTATAAACCTTGGATTTATGTTTTCTCTATTATACATGCAAATATTAACTATTCCAAGGTTTCATCCTAACTAGCATATTATGAAGCACCTATACTACAAAGTTCTAGTTAGATGACATACCTTTTGATGTAGCTTGATGTCTTCAAGCTTTAAGAGCTTAGCCCCAATAGTGTGGAAGCCTCAAATGGAATCACAAATCACCAAAACACCTTGGAAGAACTTGAGAGAATATGTATGCACACTAAAATTGGCCCACTCTTATTTTCACACACTTATTTCAATTTTGTGAGCCAAGGACCCCTTTATATATTATGGAGGATTAGGGTTACATCCATGTAAACCCTAATACCCATGACCTTTCATTTACATAGGATCCATGGGTTAAAATCTTCATGGACCATCCATGAAAGCTTAGCCCAACCTAAATGAACTTGGCCCATTCCATATATATAAGAGTCCATATTTAATTAGTTCTTTTTGATCACTTAATTAATTCTAAATTAATTCTTGATCAATACTAATTAAATAATATGATTCCATATTAGTATATTATAACTTATAATATATTAATATAAATCATAAATATACTATTCTCAAAAGACTATCCATATAAATTATGCCGGTGAAGTGCAACCCAAATAGACCATTCCGGGTCGGGTCAAGTACATACCAAATATAGTTATGGACTTAGACATTCATCCAACAATAACAACACAGGTAGTCCTACCGATCTACCTAATTGGCATAATCACTAGCATGCAGCACTAACTCATACTCAACATCTAACACTGCTAGGATAACATATCCAATGGGCCGGCCTTGGTGCCTTAGACCCCTTAGTATAGTGAGGATAACTCACTTGGCACTACTGAAGTCCTGCAGATAAAACTCCAGCTGCTGGTTGACAAATCCCCAAACTGTCAACATCAAACAATACCCAAATAATAATTAGGTTCCAAGCCCCAAGGTCCAACTCACACTACAAAAACCCAAAAGTCAGATAATAGGCCAAAGCCCAACATATGGCCCAATTTTCCAAATTAGGCCCAGACCTCAACATAGTCTTTCCTTAAGGCCCATCCAATTATTCCAATCCAATTCCCATGGCCCAATATCACATAATCATTAAGGCTCAACTATGGCCCATATATGGCCCAATTTTCCAAATTGGGCCCAAGTCCTCACATGGGCCTTATCCTAAAGCCCATCTAATTACTTTGGTCCATTAACTTGTTCTTGGATGGCCCATCAATAGTCCAATTGCCAAATCCCAATAAGAAGACCCAACTCAAGGCCCAAGTGAAATTAGGGTTTTCACATGAAATGACGATTAGGGTTAAGTGCTCCTACTTAACCCATTAAGGACTTAATCCATTAAGTCCATCATTGCCTTAGGTTAGTTTGCCAATGATTATTAATTATTATTTTAGGTTTAATTATTAATTCTCGTGTGTGTCCCAAACAATTCCCACAATTAGGGTTTTATGCTCTTAGGGTTTTCCAAACCCTAATTAGGGTTTACCAACCCAATGCTAGCCCATTAGTCCATTGGTTGGGCGTTTAGGTCACTTTAGGCCTTATTGGGCCCATTAAGGTCTCTTTGGGCCCACTAGGGTTTCATTGGGCCCATTCTTGTCCAATCATCCCAAACAAGGTCCAAATGCAATCAAAGCACACCGCCACCCGACACGGCGGCCGGTGGCGGCAGGAGGCGGCAACCACCACCCTACGACGGTGGTTAGGTTTTCTTTTCATTATTCCCATTCTAATTACACATTACAATGTTGAATTTCAAATAAAAACACACACAACCACTAAGATACACACACCCACGGTGATGCATGGTGGCAGCCACCACCTCACGGTGGTGGCGGCGGCCTTCTCTTGCTTTTCTGGATATACAAAACACACACAACACATATTGAAACAAAATCACACACCCACACAACTCACAGCCACATCCACGGTGGCTGGTGGTGTCAAGACACGGCGGTAGGGAATAGAAACGACGGCAGGCGGCTGATTCCCGTTGGCAGCAACAAATCCTAGCGGCCACAACGATGGTGGAGTGAAAATGCGTCCGGGAGCGACGTCAAAATAGTTGACGAAATGACGAGCAACAAGGTAGCAACGATGACCTCCCAAGGGTCTCTTCCGGTCGTCAACTGCCAGCGCTCCATGGCGGCCTTCGTCTCAAGGTCTCCGGCGTCCCACCGGAAGCTCCTCGCTGTTCACAACATCCGGCAGCAGCGGTAGAAAACTGGAGAAGGGAGGGGGCGCAAACCGACCACGAACCGCAACAGCCTCCACGGTAGCTGGTCTTCGATCTCCAACAGGTGACGTCTCTTTCTGGTCTCTCGTCGGCAGCTGGACGGCAACGGAGCGGAATGGCGACTCCAGTTAACGGCATGGACCGTGGCAGTCGTTTGGTGCTTCGCCTAGCCGGAAAATTGTGAGGGAATAGGGTGGTGGTGGCCGAAGGTGAGGAGGGTGGTGGCTGCATTAGATTTAGGGTTAGGGTTCCAAGTGAGGAGAATGGCACGCCTTTTATACCCGGTTCTCACACATATTCCCATAATAACATAACTAGTCCCTCATTGTAAAATTCTTTTCAAACAAAATCCAAAATGTTACCAATCAGCCCCTCCTCCACAAAATCTTATCATCCAAGGTCCAGAATTTACTCTCTAGTCCTTGCTTCCACAAATATTTACATATAAGTCCATATAATACCAAACACACCCTATCTTCTAAAAATCTTTACACAATACAAATATTTACATATAAGTCCCTGCTTCCCGAAACCAACTCCCAACTAATTATTATTTGCTTTTGGATTATTATAATATTAAATAATAATTAGAATTACTTCCCAGGGTCCTAGATTTATTATTTAAATTATTCTATTTAAAAACGGGATGTTACAGTAAATATAAGAATTCCAAATTCCTGCCATTTACCGAAATCTGTTAGATTCTAAACTTATATGCATTGATCCTCTTGTAATGACTATGCACAAAAGTCACAAAGATTGGCAACGGACATTTACAAAGTATTCCAATGAAGAGCAATTCGATGGAAACGAAGTCTCAAATTCAAAGTACATTCCTTTGAACATCCTTCTTGCATTAAGTTTTCTCATCTTACACATATTTAATGAATAACTTCCACCTATGGAAACATTTCCACATTCCCATTTTGACTATCACTTCTGAACAAGAGTTGCATCCTTTCAGAATATGTCAATATGGTCCTTCTAAAATTAACACTATGTTGGGTTATGAGCATTCTAACACTCCTAAGTGTACATGCAACCCTAAATACCTTGGATCTATGTTTTCTCTATTATACATACAATTATGAACATCCAAGGTATTATCCTAATCTAGCATACAAAATAATAAATATAACAAGATAGAATACATACCTCTTTGATGTAGAATGTCTTCATGAAGCTTGAGTGCCTAGTGCCCCAAGTGTGACACCTCAAATGGTTCACACAACACCAAATACACTTGGAATAACTTGAGAGAAACTTGAACACTCCTTGAAATCATCTAGCCCTCACACTCACACATTAGTGCACGATTTCTTGAGCCATGGGATTCTTTTATATGGTGGCTATTAGGGTTACACCATGTAACTCATAACTTTACCCATTCCTTATGCTCCATGGATTTTAACCTCCATGGAGTATCCATGGGTCACCCCATGGACTTAGTCCAACATAAGGAATCTTGGATCACAAGCCCACATATATAAGAATGAATGATTTACACAATCAACCCATATATTTAATTAGTCTCCTTTTGATCACTTAATTAATTCCAAATTAATTCTTGATCAATACTAATTAAATAACCTTATTAATATATTAGAACTTATAATATATTAACCAACCTTAAGTGTTATTTCTCTCATTATACTCTATCCAAAAGCATGATGCCATGCAACCCAAATGGACCATGCCGGGTCGGGTCAAGTCTTACCAATTATAGTTATGGACTTAGACATTAATTCAACAGTCTACCACTTGGATAAGTCTAAAACTATTATTGCGTATGACTTCAGGAACAGATCAACAATCGTAGCTCTCAAAAGCTTCTGTTGAACTCTGACCTTGTCGATGAACTCTGACCTTTATGACTTGTCCATTAGATAAGGGATCATATATTCCTCCATTCTGGATATCATATGGACTGAGACATGGATTATAATCATTCTCTCTGTCCATTTGTTGTTTCCCGATTTTCGATTTATGATGACTGACTGATTGAACAAATCAAATCAGTCCTGGCTTGGCCAAGCACTCACATGTGTCATCGCTAAATCATCGAGGGGCCCACAGATATCGCTTTTATCCCGAAGGTAAAAGGAATGGATAAACTTCGACTCATATGGCTTGTTCTACTACTTGTTGAGTCATACACAAAGGCACGTTTTATAACATCGAGTTACCAATGCGTTTTCGTGCAATCAATGTATAACCAACTCATAGTAACAACTCATATCTCTAGGTTTGAAGAATATAAGATATTATCGTCTCATGATCACTCGTGATAAAATCCATGAAGTGATTCAAATGAGCGCGGGTTGAATCCAATACTCAGAACTTATGAGAACTCATGAGTGTTGTAGCACCACTTTGTCCACCAACTTGGACCTCTACAAACCAACCCATGACAGTCTTGATTCATATCTACTTCCAACATATGACCAACTGTGGATGGTTTGAATAATTTAATCATTCAGGAAGAGCGACTTAGTTATTCTGGAAGTCAAAACGTGCAAAGTGAAACACAAGAATAAATTAATCAAATATGGTATCAAACCCTATGAATATAAATAAACACTTTTATTTATCACCATACTGATTACTCATTATTCATTGTTTCGGTTTTATCAACTTTATACTTGAATTTAAAACAATAGTTGTCCCATGCTCCAAGCATGTACACTATGTTTTCTAAACACTAGTCATGCCATACACCAAGTATGCATACTATGTTTGTCTATGATCTTTACTTTGTAAAATAGATCAATTGAACATCACTCCAATGATCCACTTTTCACAGTCCCAAATCCTTACTGCAAATGCAAGAATTCCAAATTCATGTTATTTACTGAAATCTGTTTAGATTTTAAACTTATATGCACTGACCCTCCTGTAATGAATATGTACAAAGTCACAAAGACTTGTCAACAGTCATTATAAGGTATTCCAATGGAGATCAACTCCATGGAAACTAAGTCTCATATTCAAAGTACATTGCTTTGGACATGCTTCTTGCATTAAGTTTTCTAATCTTACACAGATAACTTCCACCTATGGAGACAACTCCATATTCTCATTTTGACTATCACTTCTGAATAAGAGATGCCTCTTTTCAGAATATGTCAATATGGTCCTTCCAAAATTAGCACTATACTTCCAACTGTCCCTGAGCAACCAATCTTTGGTAAACCTCAGATTGTCCTCGACAATTGCTTAATCATTTTAGTCATATCCAGTTCTAGACCTTTTCCCTTCTTAATGCCTCTGGGCATTTGGAAAAATTTAGAAATGACAAATATTATAGCACATGCAATCAATCCTGTACCCAAAGCAAATGGTACACGATTCATGATGTCTCACATAAAGACATGATTCTAGACCAGTCTTTTGCTACAATATTTTTATTTGCCATGTTTTCAAAATTTGACTATGAAGAGGGATGTCGTAATCATAATCGAATTTTGAGAACGCAATATATAGAATTTCCTTAAGTTGAACCAATCCAACATGAAATTCATATAGATATTCTTGACTAAAGATGATTAAGGTCTCAATCTAAGCCTTTAGAACTGAAATGAAGTATATCCTCTCCCTTAATTATAGCAAAACAACTTTTTCAATCCCTGCAGCCTCACGAATTGAAACTTTTGTTTTCTATAATTAACATTGCTAACTTGCAACACTAACAATAATTATCATGCTCCCACTAACATGATGATTATTAGCATAACACTTATGCTCCCACTAGCTTTCATATGTACTCAGAAATCAGCTGGACTTCTAGAAATCAATACTTTATTGACTTTCTTACCAAAGTTCAGATTTCTGATACGAGATGCTTTGATAAAACTTTATCAAAATCATACACCTTTCCTTAGATAGCATGCATGTGTGTCTAAACAATTTAAGAACTACGAAAAGGGATGTTGTAATCATAGTCTCAATTCTTTAGACCTTTTGCCATCTGCTTCAAATCTACTTGGTGGAAGTGTTTCCTCACCATCATTTTCACGAATCGGAGAGAAACCTTATGACCCGTAGATTTTATGGTGTATGTGTTCTTATCCATGTGAATCGTCAAAACCATAGTCACAAGACAAGGATAATGACAAATCCAAACTCATATGGACTGAACTTATGCAATCTTAACTTCTTGCCACCTGGCAGTACAGGGCCTGCCATTGCTTCCAAGTTGTTATGCAACCAATTGAGAACTTTCAGAACTCCTATGCAAAGCCAACTTTAACTGGAATGGGCACAGAATATGTCAACACGATAGGTTATAAACCTCAAGTCGTGTGCTAGTGAAGAACCTCAGGTTTTATTCTTGATTAGTTCTTGAAATTCTTTTTAGGATCTTTAAGACTCCCACTATCCTCTTGACATATAAGACTATCTTGCCAAATATTCAAGAGATAGTGCGGATTCTTTATCAAGACAAACACTTCACACAATTGGCCTTAGTTGATCTTTGTTTTATCCAAAACATCACAACTTATCAATTTCAAATGTACAAGAGTAGGACACTTTTACTCTTACATTTGACAAGTGTTTTAAACCTTTCTTTAAGATATGTCACTCAAGTTACAATCTTGGAGTATGACTCTAAGAATTGTTTTGGAACGAAGTATGACTCATCTTCCTGATCTAACCATTTTAACAATTCATGACTCCTCTTCTTAGTCATAAGAATGCACTAAGATGACTTTAGAGGATCAATTGTGATATGGTATCTTAATCATTAAGATGATCATAAACATGATACTAAAATACTCTCCCATCTTTTCAGATTTGAGAAACTTTTATCTTTCTGCCATACTTTGATTCTTCTTATTCGTTCTGTCTCACATTGAAACTTCTCTAATGCTACAGACTTATACTTACACTTATAAGTATAACCATATTTACTGAACTTAAGTAAATCATGACGAATAGTCTTTTTGATCTTTTGTGGTGGACTTTACCAGTGCACAAGAATGTGTACTCGATCCCTTAGTCCTTTCCTTATTCACATAAGGAATTAGTCTTAATTTTCCAAGCTGAAAGTTCTCATTCATCATACTATACAACTTGCATGATTCCAAGTTTCGGTCCAATTGAACCTTGGGTGATGAGAATCTTTCCTTATTTGGTAATATTAGACACTGTTGGATTAGTGTCTAAGTCCATAACTATAATTGGTATGTACTTGACCCGACTCGGCATGGTCCATTTGGGTTGCATGGCATCAGAACATTTGGATAGACCGTTTATGAGGAGAAGACATTTTGTGACATATTAATATATTATAAGTTCTAATATATTAATATGAAATCATGTTATTTAGTTAGTATTGATCAAGAATTAATTTGGACTTAATTTAGTGATCAAAAAGAGACTAATTAAATATATGGGGATTGATTGTGTAAATCATTCATTCTTATATATGTGGGCTTATGATCCAAGATTCCTTTATGTTGGGTTTAACCCATGTGGTGATCCATGGATACTCCATGGAGGTTAAAACCCATGGAGCATAAGGAATGGGTAAAGTCATGAGTTACATGGTGTAACCCTAATAGCCACACTATATAAGAACCCCTTTAGTTCAAGAAATTGGTACTAGTGATACATATTTTGAGGGCTAGCCAATTTGAACATGTAAGTCTTCTTCTCATGGTTATTCCAAGAGTTCATGATGTTGTGTAAACCATTTGAGGTGTCACACTTGGGGCACTAGGCTCTCAAGCTTCATGGAGTCAAGCAACAACAACAAGGTATGTATTCTATCTATTTTATTATCCTAGTATCAATGTTTTGGTATGCTTGTTAGGATAATACCTTGGATAATCATATTTGCATGTATAATAGAGAAAACATAGATCCAAGGTATTTAGGGTTGCATGTACACTTAGGAGTGTTAGAATGCTCAAAACCCAACAGTGGTATCAGAGCCTAGGCTTGTTTTCAATTATACTTGATGCAAATTGCTGAAAAATGCTGAAAAAGTCGAATTTCGGGCATTCTGGGCACTGTACTCGCCGAGTCCACTGATGAACTCGCCGAGTACATGAAGAAAATCATCCTACTCGGCGAGTAGGTTGATACACTCGACTAGTAGGAGCCCCAGACAGCATATTTTCGCGGTTTTTGGCTAGAAATGGACTAGAAACATTACCCTAAGATGTTTTTGAACTTATAAACTTGTTTTTGATGTGGTAATGTTCATACTAATCCAATTTCAAAGATAATTGTCAATAGATTCATGTTTTGTATTAGTTTAGTGATTAGGCTAATTACATGAAAAAGTTTGATTTGAATTATCTTGTTCTTATGAGTTGCTTAGATTAATAGAAAAGTTAATTGATTATGTGTTTTCAATCCATTTTAATCTAAGATTTGATTCTAAAATGTGTTTTTGTAACTTGTCCTCAAGTTATATGAAAAGTCACATTTAAGTTTCATAAAACTCATAAAAGTTGGCAATGGTTACAAAAATGAAGAGTCTTGTCCTCAAGTTATGGAGGTTCAAGAGTCACTTCATTAAGTAATAAAATGTGTAACCTTAATTAATTCCATAAGTTACAAAATAAAGAAAAGTTACATTCTTTTATTAGTTTAAAGTCTTCCATAACTTGTCCTCAAGTTATGGAACTTGAAGAGTTTTTTAATTAAAACTAATTTAAACACATAAGTTATGGAATTAATTAGTTTTGAATAGTTTCAAAACTTGCCCTCAAGTTTTGGAATTTGAAAAGTTTCACTTATGAATAATTTAATTCCAAGTTAGCCCTTAGAATTTTAAAAGTTAAAATTCAACCCTTATACTATTATTATAATTTTAATTATATAGATATGTATAAGAAAAGTCAATCTTACCGTTAGTAGGCCTCATTCACGAAGCCGGTCTATAAGGGGGGTATAAGGTTACTGCCTATAAAATGGCAGTTTAATGGGTGTCCACTCTCACCCACCGCTTCCTTGACTGGTGGAGGGTCGTTAGCCGAACGGGTAGGAAAGGACTATAATTCTCCCTTCATTAAAAGTATTAATGATAAATACTAAGTAACTAAACATTTATAAATTCCCAATTCTTAGTTACTTAGGAAAATGTGAAATTGGTGCTAGCCCATAAAATTACACTTTGTACCTTACCAAATCGTTAGTGGAGCGTGTGTGGTTAACCGGCACACTAACATGGACTAGTAAGCGTGGCAAAGGGTAACTTAACTTTATTATAGATCGGTGGAGCGTGTGTGGTTAACCGGCACATCGATTAGGTAATATTGTTGAGGGTACCAAGTCAATTTGTATGGTTATTCACACCTTGTTTGTGATCCTCGGCATCCCAGTCACAAACTTGAGAGGGCACAATCGAGATTCAAACATGCCATTGAAAGTTCAATGTATCTCAAAAGATCTAGGAGTTTCAAATCCAATTAAAACTTAATTATATTTCGTTTTTCTATGGTGGAAATTGGTAAATCGTCATTTACCTACCTTTAACTATTTTATAACTTGGATTACGACATCCCTCTTCTAGTTATAAATAGGTTGTTGGGTCCTAGCCTTAATATTTCATATTGGGTGTTATATTAAGGACTTTAAATCAACTATCTTGAATATCTCCCAAAAGATGATCTTCCCAATCTCTTGAAACAAGTTTTCCTAAAATGAAGATGATGTCCCATGGAAATCATACTTCTTTCACCTCCTCCAATTATTCTCCCTAACCCACAAGTTCCTGAAAAGTTTAAGGTCACTCAAGCCCTATTGGCAAGCAAAGGTCTATGTGTGATCACATCTTGGAGATGTAGTCACATATTGACAAGCCGGGAGAGTTGGGTGTCAAAGTCTAGAGGAAGCTGATGATCAATCACTTTCTAAGTCACATAGTGAGTTCCTTTGGGACTCCTATGAAACAGACTATGACAAGACCCTTAATGATCTTATCTATTTGCTAAGATCAACTTCCTAAAACTTTATGGACATTGACAATGATGACATTGGATATCCAGTAAAGCTCTCTCTTCCCAATGGAAAGGGATCGGCCATAGTCAACTCAGTTGACCAAATGGTAAAGAGAACGGCTAAGTCTGAGATAGTCCCATTATCAAGGGTCTATTGCCAAAGAAAGGGGCATTGGTTGCGAAGCTGCCAAATTTACCTAAGGATGTTAAAGTCAATATGTTTGACTCTACTTCGGGTAAAGTCCACTATCTAACTCTGCTAAGTTTCTATTATGAGATTCTTGATACATGATGTGACTGGGTCACATGTTGATGTTTTAAGAATCAAAGAAAAAGTGAAGAAACTTAAAGAAAGAATATGCTGAATCTGATGGCATAGATGGATTTCTATCGCATAGTTTGAAGATCGGATTCTTGAGCTACTTCTTAAGAGTTATGATATATTGCTTAGGAATAAATAACAACAAAGTTTTCATGTGCTTTTGCATTGTAAGGATAGTTTTTCCGCAAAGTTTTAAAATAAAAAAAAAAATTTTATTTTATTTATTTTAAAATATCCTTACAATGGCATTTGTGAAAACTTTTGTTGCTTATAAGATTCCATTAAGAGCAAGAGTGGAAATATGAATTTGATTCTTTCATTTGTGGTAGTGTCTAAATTTACCAAATAAGGAAAGATTCTCATCACCTAAGTTTCAGTTGGATAGAAACTTGGAATCATGCAAGTTGTATAGCATGATGAATAAGAACTTTCAGGCATTGGAAAAATTAAGACTAACTACTTGTTCACATGGATGTGTGAGTCAAGTAAAGGATCGAGTACACATTCTTGTGCACTGATCAAGCCCACCACAAATAATCGTTAAGACTATTCGTCATTATTTACTAAAATTCAGTAAATATGGTTATACTTACAAGCTTAAGTGTAATTCTGAGACATTGGAAAAGGTTTCAATGTATGGCAGAGCGAATAAGAAGAATCAACTTAGGCAGAAAGATAAAAGTTTCTCAAATCTGAAAAGATGGGAGAGTACTTTAGTATCATGTTATATAATCATCTTAATGATTAAGAGACCTTATCACAATTCATCCTCTAAGTGTATTCTGGTAGCTAAGAAGAGGAGCTATGAATTGTTGAAGTGGTTAAATCAAGAAGATGATTTATACTTCGTTCCAAAAACAATTCTTAGAGTTATACTCTAAGATTGTAAGTTGAGTGACATGTCTTAAAGAAGGTTTAGAACACTTGTCAAATGTAAGAGTAAAAGTTTTCTACTCTTGTACATTTGAAATTGGTAAATTGTGATGTTTTGGATAAAACAAAGACCAACTAAGGCCAATTGTGTGAAGTGTTTGTTTTGATTAGAATCCACACTATCTCTTGAATATCTGACAAGAAAGTCTTATATGTCAAGAGGACAGTGGGAGTCTTAAAGGTCTTGAAAGTCTCAAGAACTAATCAAGAGTAAAACCTAAAGTTCTTCACTAGCACACGACTTGAGGTTTATAACCTATCGTGTTGACTATTTCTGTGTCCATTCCAATTATAGTTGGCTTTGCATATGAGTTCTTAGAGTTCTCAATTGGTTGCACAGCTACTTGGAAGCAATGGCAGGCCCTTGAGCTGCCAAATGGCAAGAATTTAAGATTGCACAAGTTTAATCCATATAAGTGTGGATTTGTCAGTAACCTTGTCTTGTGATTATGGTTTTGACAAAATTCATATGGATAGGAACTCATACACCATTAAATCTAAGTGTCATAAGGTTTCTCTCCGATTCATGAAAATGATGGTGAGGAAACACTTTCACTAAGTAGATTTTAGCTAGATAGCAATTGTGATATTTGCATTCTCAAAGTCGTTAGTGGAGCATGTGTGGTTAACCGGCACACTAACATGGACTTGTGAGAAGTGGCAAAGGTCTAAACAATTGAGACTATGATTACGGCATCCCTTTTCATAGTTCTTAAAATTGTTTAGACACACCTGTGAGCTATCTAAGATAAGGTGTATGTTATTGATAAAGTTTTATCAAAGCAATCTAGTATCAGAAATCTGAACTTTGGTAAGAAATTCAATAAAGTATTGATTTCTAGAAGTCCAGCTGATTTCTGATTACATGTCAAAGCTAGTGGGAGCATAAGTGTTATGATAATAATCATCATGTTAGTGGGAGCATGATAATTATGATAAAGGTTGCAAATTAGCAATGTTAATTATAGAAAACAAAAGTTTCAATTCGTGAGGCTGCAGGGGTTGAAAAAGTTGTTTTGCTATGATTAAGGGAGAGAAAATTATACTTCATTTCAATTCTAAAAGCTTAGATTGAGATTTTAATCGTATTTAGTCAAGGATATATATATATGAATTTCATGTTGGAATGGCTCAACATAAGGAAATTCTATATATGGGTCCATTATTTGCTTTCTAAAATTCGATTATGATTACGGCATCCCTTTTCATAATCTGAATTATGAGAACTTGGCAAATAGAAATGGAAATGTTATAGCAAAAGACTGGTTTAGTCTTTATGTGAGACATCATGACTCGTGTCCCATATGCTTCGGATATAGGATCGATTACATGTGCTATATTTATCCTTTCTAAAATTTTCCAAATGCCTGGGGCATTAAGAAGGGAAAAGGTCTAGAACTGGATATGGCTAAAAGGATTAAACAATTGTCGAGGACAATCTAAGGTTTACCAAAGATTGGTTGCTCAAGGACAGTTGGAAGTATAGTGTTAATTCTGGAAGGACCATATTGACATAATCTGTAAGGAGGCAACTCTTGTTCAGAAGTGATAGTCAAAATGGAATATGGAAATGTTTCAAAGTTGGAAATTATTCAATCTGTGTAAGATTAGGAAACTTAATGCAAGAAGGATGTTTCCAAGGAGTTGATCTCCTTGGAATGCTCTGTAATGGTTGTTGTCAAGTCTTTCTGACTTTGTGCATAATCATTACAGGAGGATCAATGCATGTAAGTTTAGAATCTAACAGATTTCAGTAAATGGCATGAATTTGGAATTCTTGCATTTGCAGTAAGGATTTGGGACTGTGAAAGAGGATCATTGGAGTTATGTTCAATTGATCTAATTCACAAAGTGAAGATCATAGACAAACATAGTATACATACTTGGTGTATGACATGACTAGTGTTTAGAAAACATAGTGTACATGCTTGGAGCATGGGACAACTATTGTTTTAAATTCAAGAATAAAGTTGATAGCTGAAACAGTATACAATGAATAATGTGTAATCATATGGTGATAAATAAAATGTGTTTTATTTATGTTCATAGGTTTTGATACCATATTAGATTCTATTATTATTGTGTTTCATTTTGCATGTTTTGACTTCCAGAATAACTAGGTCGTTCTTCCTGATTGACTAAGTTATTCAAACTATCCACAGTCGGTCATATGTTGGAAGTAGATATGAATCAAGACTGTCATGGGTTGGCTTGTAGAGGTCTAAGATGTTGGACAAGGGGCTACAACACTCATGAGTGCTCATAAGTTCTGAGTATTGGATTCAACCCGCGCTCATTGGAATCACTTCATGGATTTTATCACGAGTGATCATGAGACGATAATATCTTATATTCTTCAAACCTAGAGATATGAGTTGTTACTATGAGTTGGTTGTACATTGATTGCACGAAAACGCATTCGGTAACTCGGTGTTATAAAACGTGTATTTGTGTATGATTCAACAAGTAGTAAAACAAGCCATATGAGTCGAAGTTTATCCATTCCTTTTACCTTCGGGATAAAAGCGATATCTGTGGGCCCCTCGATGATTTGGTGATGACAAATGTAAGTGCTCGGCCGGGCCTGGACTGATTTGATTTGTTCAATTAGTCAATCGTCATAAATCGGAAATCGGGAAACAACAAATGGATAGAGAGAATGATTATAATCCATGTCTCAGTCCATATGATATCTAGAATGGAGGAATATATGATCCCTTATCTAATGGACAAGTCATTGACAAAGGTCAGAGTTCATCTACAAGGTCAGAGTTCGACATCGGCTTTTGAGAGCTACGATTGCCAGTTGGTTCCTGAAGTCATACGCAATAATAGTTTTAGACTTATCCAAGTGGGAGACTGTTGGATTAGTGTCTAAGTCCATAACTATAATTGGTATGTACTTGACCCGACTCGGCATGGTCCATTTGGGTTGCACGGCATCCGAACATTTGGATAGACCGTTTATGAGGAAAAGACATTTTGTGACATATTAATATATTATAAGTTCTAATATATTAATATGAAATCATGTTATTTAATTAGTATTGATCAAGAATTAATTTGGACTTAATTTAGTGATCAAAAAGAGACTAATTAAATATATGGGGATTGATTGTGTAAATCATTCATTCTTATATATGTGGGCTTATGATCCAAGATTCCTTTATGTTGGGTTTAACCCATGTGGTGATCCATGGATACTCCATGGAGGTTAAAACCCATGGAGCATAAGGAATGGGTAAAGTCATGAGTTACATGGTGTAACCCTAATAGCCACACTATATAAGAACCCCTTTAGTTCAAGAAATTGGTACTAGTGATACATATTTTGAGGGCTAGCCAATTTGAACATGTATGTATTCTTCTCATGGTTATTCCAAGAGTTCATGATGTTGTGTGAACCATTTGAGGTGTCACACTTGGGGCACTAGGCTCTCAAGCTTCATGGAGTCAAGAAACAATAACAGGGTATGTATTCTATCTATTTTATTATCCTAGTATCAATGTTTTGGTATGCTTGTTAGGATAATACCTTGGATAATCATATTTGCATGTATAATAGAGAAAACATAGATCCAAGGTATTTAGGTTGCATGTACACTTAGGAGTGTTAGAATGCTCAAAACCCAACAGACACTACCACAACCGAAAGAATCAAATCCATTTTTCCAATATTGCTATCAATGGAATCTTATAAGCAACAACTTGTCACAAATGCCATTGTAAGGATACTTAAAATAAATAAAATCAAAACCTTTTTCTTTTATTTTAAAACTTTGCGGAAAAACTTATCCTTACAATCCATATGAAAACCTTGTTGTTATCTATTCCTAAGCAATATAAATATCATAACTCTTAAGTAATAGCCCAAAATTCTGATCACCGAACCATGCGATTGAAATCCATCTTCGCGATCAGAATCAGCATGTACTTAATAGAGTTAGACAATGGACTTTACCTGAAGTAGAGCCAAACTTATTGAATTTAACATCCTTGGGTAAATTTGGCAGCTTCGTAACCAATGCCCCTTCCTTTGGCAATAGTTACCTATGGACCCTTGATAATGGGACTATCTCAGACTTCGCCTCTCTCTTTACCATTGGGTCAACCGAGTTGACTATGGCCGATCCCTTTCCATTGGGAAGAGAGAGCTTTACTGGATATCCAATGTCATCATTGTCAATGTCCATAGCGTTTTAGGAAGTTGATCTTAGCAAATAGATAAGATCATTAAGGGTCTTGTCTTAGTCTGTTTCATAGGATTCC
Organism: Lactuca virosa; assembly: GCF_052849685.1. Classification (NCBI taxonomy): domain Eukaryota; kingdom Viridiplantae; phylum Streptophyta; class Magnoliopsida; order Asterales; family Asteraceae; genus Lactuca; species Lactuca virosa. The sequence goes on from NC_136426.1 coordinate 55,510,217, forward strand.
CAAAAGAACTCACTATGTGACTTAGAAAGTAGTTGAGCCACCAACTTTCTCAAGACTTTGACACCCAATTCTCCCGGCTTGTCAATATGTGACTACATCTCCAAGATGTGATCACACCTAGACCTTGCCTTGCCAATAGGGCTTGAGTGACCTTAAACTTTTTAGGAACTTGTGGGTTAGGGAGAATAATTGGAGGAGGTGAAAGAAGTATGATATCCATGGGACATCATCTTCATTTAGGAAAGCTTGTTTCAAGAGATTTGGGAAGATCATAAATGTCTAGACCAGACATCTTTTTGGGAGATATTCAAGATAGTTGATTTAAAGTCCTTAATATGACACCTAATATGAAATATTAAGGCTAGGACCCAACAAACTATTTTATAACTTAGAAGAGGGATGCCGTAATCCAAGCTATAAAATATTTGAAGGTAGGTAAATGACGATTCACCAATTTCCACCATGAAAAACGAAATAATTTATTAGGTTTTAATTGGATTTGAAAGTCCTAGATCTTTGAGATTCATTGAACTGTTCAAAGGCATGTTTCAATCTCGAGTGTGCCCTTCAGGTTTTGTGACTGGGATGCCGAGGATCACAAAACAAGGTATGAATAACCATGCAAATATATTTGGTACCCTTAATATTTACCCCTTAATCAGTGTGCCGGTTAACCACACACGCTCCACCGATACTATGATAAATATTAAGTTACCCTTTGCCTACCTTCTTAAGTCCAGGTTAGTGTGCCGGTTAACCACACACGCTCCACTAACGACTTAAGCAAAGTGCAAAGTGTAATTTCATGGGTTAGCACCAAATTCACATTTTCCTAAGTAACTAAGATTGGGTATTAATAAGAGTTTAGTTACTTAGTATTTATCATTAATACTTTTAATGAAAGGAGAATTATAGTCCTTGTCCTACCCGTTCGGCTAACGACCCTCCACCAGTCAAGGAAGCGGTGGGTGAGAGTAGACACCCATTAAACTACCATTTTATAGGCAGTAACCTTATACCCCCCCTTATAGACCGGCTTCGTGAATGAGGCCTACTAACGGTAAGACTGACTTTACTCTTATACATATATATAAATATTATTAACTTATAATATTATAAAGTATAAGGGTTGAATTTTAACTTTTAAAATTCTAAGGGCTAACTTGGAATTAAAGTATTCATAAGTGAAAACTTTTCAAATTCCAAAACTTGAGGGCAAGTTTTGAAACTATTCAAAACTAATTAATTCCATAACTTATGAGTTTAAAGTGGTTTTAATTAAAAAAAAACTCTTCAAGTTCCATAACTTGAGGACAAGTTATGGAAGACTTTAAACTAGTTAATAAAAAAAATAACTTTTTTTATTGTAACTTATGGAACTAATTAAGGTTACACTTTTTTTTTAATTTAATGAAGAGACTCTTGAACCTCCATAACTTGAGGACAAGTTATGGAGTCATAAAACCATTTAATTAGAACTAGACTCTTCATTTTGTAACCTTTGCCAACTTTTATGAGTTTTATGATTCTTAAATGTGACTTTTCATATAACTTGAGGACAAGTTACAAAAACACACTTTGGAATCAACTCTTAGATTAAAATGTATTGAAAACAACTATTTCACACAACTTTTCTATTAATCTAAGAACCTCATAAGAACAAGATAATTCAAATCATCAATCTTCAAGAAATTAGCATGAACATACAAACTAATACAAATCTTGAAATTATGACAATTATCTTAGAAATTGGATTAGCATGAACATTACCACATCAAAACAAGTTTATAAGTCCAAAAACATCTTGGGGTAATGTTCCTAGTCCAATTCCAGCCAAAACAATCGAATATATGCATCCAACTCGATTTTTCAGCTACTTTTGCAAGTATAACAAGAAAACAAGCCTAGTCTTTGATACCACTGTTGGGTTATGAGCATTCTAATACTCCTAAGTGTACATGCAATCCTAAATACCTTGGATCTATGTTTTCTCTATTATACATACAAGTATGAACATCCAAGGTATTATCCTAATATAGCATACAAAATAATAAATATAACAAGATAGAATACATACCTCTTTGATGTAGAATGTCTTCATGAAGCTTGAGTGCCTAGTGCCCCAAGTGTGACACCTCAAATGGTTCACACAACACCAAATACACTTGGAATAACTTGAGAGAAACTTGAACACTCCTTGAAATCATCTAGCCCTCACACTCACACATTAGTGCACGATTTCTTGAGCCATGGGATTCTTTTATATGGTGGCTATTAGGGTTACACCATGTAACTCATAACTTTACCTATTCCTTATGCTCCATGGATTTTAACCTCCATGGAGTATCCATGGGTCACCCCATGGACTTAGTCCAACATAAGGAATCTTGGATCACAAGCCCACATATATAAGAATGAATGATTTATACAATCAACCCATATATTTAATTAGTCTCCTTTTGATCACTTAATTAATTCCAAATTAATTCTTGATCAATACTAATTAAATAACTTTATTAATATATTAGAACTTATAATATATTAACCAACCTTAAGTGTTATTTCTCTCATTATAGTCTATCCAAATGCATGATGCCATGCAACCTAAATGGACCATGCCGGGTCGAGTCAAGTCTTACCAATTATAGTTATGGACTTAGACATTAATCCAACACACTATACTTTCTACTGTCCATGAGCAACCAATATTTGGTAAACCTCAGATTGTCCTCGAAAATTGCTTAATCATTTTAGTCATATCCAGTTCTAGTCCTTTTTCCCTCTTAATGGCCTAGGCATTTGGAAAATTTAGAACGGATAAGTATTATAGCACATGAATTGATCCTATATCTGAAGCATACAAGACACGATTCATGATGTCTCACATAAAGACATGATACTTGACCTAATTCTTATAATTTGCCATGTTCTCATAATTCGAATTATGAAAAGGGATGTCGTAATCATAATTGAATTTTAGAACGCAAATAATGTAATCATGATTAAATTTGATTAAAATCTCACAATCTAAGCTTTTAGATTTGAAATGAAGTATAATTTCCTCTCCCTTAATTATAGCAAAACAACTTTTCAAACCCTGCAAAGTACATTTTGCAAATTGAAACTTTTGTTTTCTATAATTAACATTGCTAACTTGCAACATCTAACATAATAATCATGCTCCCACTAACATGATAATTATTAACATAACACTTATGCTCCCATTAGCTTTAACATGTATTCAGAAATCAGTTGGACTTCTAGAAATCAATACTTTATTGACTTTCTTACCAAAGTTCAGATTTCTGATACGAGATGCTTTGATAAGACTTTATCAATATCATACACCTTTCCTTAGATAGCTCACATGTGTGTCTAAACAATTTTTAGAACTATGAAAAAGGATGTCGTAATCATAGTCTCAATTGTTTAGACCTTTTCCATTTCTCACAAGTCCATGTTAGTGTGCCGGTTAACCACACACGCTCCACTGACGACTTTGAGAATGCAAATATCACAATTGCTATCTACTTAAAATCTATTTAGCGAAAGCGTTTCCTCACCATCATTTTCATGAATCGGAGAGAAACCATATGACACTTAGATTTTATGGTATATGTGTTCCTATCCATGTGAATTTGTCATAACCACAAGAGGAAGTTACTGACAAATCCAAACTCATATGGACTGAACTTGTTCAATCTTAACTTCTTGCAACCTGGCAGCACAAGGGCCTACCATTGCTTCCAGGTTGTTATGCAAACAATTGAGAACTCATAGAACTCATATGCATAATAAACTTTAACTGAAATGGGCACAGAAACAAGAATATGTCAACACGATAGGCTATAAACCTCAAGTCGTGTGCTAGTGATTAACAACAGCTTTGTATTCTCGATTAGTTCTTGAATCTTTTCCAAGATCATTAAGACTCCCACTGACCTCTTGACATACAAGATTCTCTTGTCAAGAACCATTCCTTGATAAAACAAATATTCAAGAGTTAGTGCGGATTCTTATCAAGACAAACACTTCACACAATTGGCCTTAGTTGGTCTTTGTTTTATCCAAAAACATCACAACTTACCAATTTCAAATGTACAAGAGTAAGAAAACATTTTACTCTACATTTGACAAGTGTTATAAACCTTATAAAGATTATGTCACTCAAGTTACAATCTTGGAGTATTACTCTAAGACTCAATTATGGAACGAAGTATGATTCATCTTTTGATTTAAAGCATTTAAACAATTCATGATTCCTCTTCTTAGCCAAACAAAAGCACTAAGATGTCCTTAGAAAATCAATTGTGATATGGTTTCATAATCTCTAAGATAATCATAAAACAAGATACTCAAGTACTCTCCCATCTTTTCAGATTGGAGAAACTTTTATCTTTCTGCCTAATTTGATTCTTCTCATCCGTTCTGCCTTACATTGAAACTTTTCTAATGTTTCAGAATTACACTTAAACTTGTAAGCACAACCATATTTACTAAACTTTAGTAAATCATGACGAATAGCCTTATCGTTCTTTGTTGTGGACCCGATCGGCGCACAACCGAGTGTACCCGATCTCCTAGTCCTTCACTTGACTCACATATACATGTGAACAAGGAATTAGTCTTAATTTCCCAAAGATGAAAATTCTCATTCATCATACAATACAAGTTGCATGACTCCAAGTTTCTATTCAACTGAAACTTGGGTGATGAGAATCTTTCCTTATTTGGTAAATTATGACACTACCACAAACGAAAGAATCAAATCCATTTTCCAATATTGCTAGCAATGGAATCATATAAACAACAATTTTTCATAAAAATAAATAAAATTAAAACCTTTTATTTTATTTTAAAACTTGCATAAAAACTTATCCTTACAATGCAAATGCATATGAAAATAATGTTGTTATTTATTCCTAGGCAATCTATCCCAACTCTTAAGCAACAACTCAAAATTCTGATCACCGAACCATGCAATCGAAATCCATATTCGCTATCAGAATCAACATATTCTTCTTTTAATCTTCCTCTCTTTTCATTGATTCTTAAAACATCAAAATGCGACCTAGTCACATCATGTAATAAGAATCTCAAAATAGGAACTTAATAGAGTTAGATAATGGAGTTTACCCAAAGTAGAGTCAAACCTTTTTTGACTTTACCATCCTTATGATCATTCAGGTAAATAGGGCAGCTTCGCAACCAATGCCCCTTTCTTTGGCAGTAGAAACATATGGACTCTTTGGGAATGGTACACGAGACTATCTCAGACTAAGCCTTTCTTTTTACCATTTAGTCAACCGATTTGACTATGGCCGAACCCTTTCCATTGGGAAGAGAAAGCTTTTCTGGATTTCCGATGTTACCATTGTCAATGTCCATGGAATTTTGGGAAGTCGATCTTCCAATCAAATTTGCTTTACCAATGCTCCAAATCATTGCTGATTCAGCAGCATCAAGCAAATAAGAAAGATCATTAAGGGTCATGTCATGGTCTCTCATATAGTAGTCCCAAAGGAACTCACTATGTGACTTAGGAAGTGATTGAAGAACCTAGTCAACAACCAACTTCCTCAAGACTTTGACACCCAACTCTCCCGGCTTGTCTATATATGACTTCATCTCCAAGATGTGAGAACACACAAACTTTGTTTGCCAATAGGGCTTGAGTGACCTTGAACTTGTGGGTTAGGGAGAATAATTGGAGGAGGTGGAGGAAGAGAAGTATGATTTCCATGATCCAATCGCGGGACATCATCTTCATTAGGAAAGCTTGTTCCAAGAGATTTGGGAAGATCATAGTTGTCTGAACCCGACATCTACAATGGGAGAAATTCAATTCAGTTTATTTAAGTCCTTAATATAACACCCAATATGAAATATTAAGGCTAGGACCCAACACAATATTTTATAACTTGGAAGAGGGATGTCATAATCCAAGCTACAAAATATTTGAAGGTAGGTAAATGACGATTTACCAATTTCCACCATGAAAAACAAAAAGGAATTTTAGGTCTTAAATGGATTGAAACTCCTAGATCTTTTCAGATTCATTGAACTATTCAATGGCATGTTTAAATCTCGATTGTGCCCTTCAAGTTTGTGATTGGGATGCCGAGGATCACAAACAAGGAGTGAATAACCATGCAAATTAACTTGGTACACTTAATGTTACAACCACCTAATCAATGTGTCGGTTAACCACACACACTCCATTGATCTATGATTAACATCAAGGTACCCTTTGCCACACACTGTCAGTCCCAGATTAGTGTGCCGGTTAACTACACACACTCCACTAACGACTTAACAAGGTGCAAAGTGCAATTTCATGGGTTAGCACCAAATTCACATTTTCCTAAGTAACTAAGATTGGGAATTTATAAGTGTTTAATTACTTAGTATTTATCATTATACTTTTAATGAAGGGAGAATTAATGCCCTGCCCTACCCGTTTGGCTAACGACCCTCCACCAGTCAAGGAAGCGGTGGGTGAGAGTGGACACCCATTAAACTACCATTTTATAGGCAGTAACCTTATACCCCCTTATAGACCGGCTTCGTGAATGAGGCCTACTAACGGTAAGACTGACTTTGTTCTTATACATATATATATATATATAAATATTAAACCTATAATATTATAATAGTATAAGGGTTGAATTTTAAACTATTAAAAATTTAAGGGTTTGACTTGGAATTAAAGTATTCATGGGGGGAAACTTTACAAATTTCAAAACTTGATGGCAAGTTTTGAACAATTCAAAAACTTTTCAATTTCATAACATATGAGTTTAATATAGGATTTTAAAGACTTTAATGAAGAGACTCTTGAACATCCATAACTTGAGGACAAGTTATGGAGTTCATAAAACTATTTATGAGAAAATGACTCTTCAAGTTGTGTAACCTATGGCTTTAATGAAGATTTAACACAAAAAACTTTTGGTTTTCCATAACTTGAGGACAAGTTATGGAATCCATTAAAAACACCAAGATCATCAATTCAACTAACAAGCATGTCAAGAAAAACTATGATATAGATTAAACTCATATGAACAAGACAATTCAAATCAAACAATTTTCATGTAATTAGCCTAACCATTAAACTAATACAAAACATGAATCTATTGACAATTATCTTTTGAATTGGATTAGAATGATCATTATCATATCAAAAACAGGTTTATAAGTTCAAAAACAGCTTAGGGTAATGATTCTAGTCCAATTCCAGCCTTAAAAGTCGAAAAACTGCACTCTGGGCCTCCTACTCGTCGAGTGTATGAACCTACTCGACGAGTAGGATGAATTTCTTCATGGACTCGGTGAGTCCACAGTCTAGACAGCCAGAAAATCGATTTTTTCAGCAATTCGCATCTAGTATAATTGAAAACAACCCATGGCTTTGATACCACTGTTGGGTTTTGAGCATTTTAACACTCCTATGGTGTACATGCAACCCTATAAACCTTGGATCTATGTTTTCTCTATTATACATGCAAATATTCGATATTCCAAGGTTTCATCCTAACTAGCATAATATGAAGTATATACAATACAAGAATCTAGTAGAATAACATGCCTCTTTGTTGTAGCTTGATTCCATGGATCTTAAGAGCCTAGTGCCCCAAGTGTGACACCTCAAATGGCTCACACAACACCACCAACAACTTGGAATAACTTGAGAAAAAAGTTCTTATGCTCAAAATCGGCTAGCCCTATCATATGAATCCTTAGGGCCGATTTCTTGAGCTATGGGGTCTTTATATATTGTGGCTATTAGGGTTACACCATGTAACTCATCACTTTCCATATTCCTCATGATCCATGGGTTTTAACCTCCATGGAGTATCCATGGGTTACCCCATGGGTTTAGCCCAACATAAAGAACTATGGATCACAAGCCCACATATATAAGAATAAATGATTTACATAATCAATCCCCATATATTTAGTTAGTCTCTTTTGATCACAGAATTAATTCCAAATTAACTCTTGATCAATACTATTTAAATGATATGATTTCATATTAATATATTAGAACTTATAATATATTAATAAATCATAAATATCCTTTTCTCACAAAAGTCTATCCAAATTGTTCCGATGTTATGCAACCCAAATGGACAATGCCAAATCGGGTTAAGTACATACCAATTATAGTTATGGACTTAGACACTAATCGAACACTCTCTTCATACAGGGCCACCAGTAACTGTGTCTGAGGTCCCTGTACATCTTTGTATCTCCAGGATGAATCGAAAACTTGGACTTGTGAGCCTCATCCATTAGTAGTTTCCGTTTTCCTCCTGATTATGGAACATAAACTCTGCCATGTAGAGTCAACAACCCATGATTATCTATGTCGAAGGCTGAGATCTTCCCTACGACTCTTTCGCTTTTTTGGTTTTCTTCCTTGACTGCTTCACTTTGATCTTGCTTGATCATTTCTAATATTGTGGCAACTTTCGTCATCCTTAAGCACATGCACTTCATTGGCGTGTTAGTCATCTTTCTACTTAGTGCATCAGCTACTACGTTGGCCTTACCTGGGTGGTAAAGGATTTTGCAATCGTAGTCTTTCACTACATCCACCAATCGAAGTTCCCTCATGTTTAGTTTTGGCAGATCCATTAAATATCTCAAGCCCTGATGGTCAGTGTAAATGGTACACCGAACTCCATACAGTTAATGTCTCAAAATCTTGAGGGCAAAGACTACTTCTCCTAAATCTAAATCGTGTTTCGGGTAATTAGCTTCGTGAGGCTTCAATTGTCTTGATGCATATGCGATTACTCAACCTCGCTGCATGAGGACGACTCCAAAACTCATGATCGATGCATTGCAGTAAACTACCAGGTCGTCAACACCTTCTGGGAGGGCTAACACTGGAGCTTCGCATAACTTTTGCCTTAGCGTTTAAAATGCCAACTGTTGTTCTGGACCCCAACGAAAAGCAACTCTCTTCTTCGTTAAATGGGTTATCGATACTGCAATCTTGGAGAAGTCTTGAATGAATCTTCTATAATATCTCTCTAATCCAAGAAATCTTCGAATCTACGAAGGAGTAGTCGGGAGTGTCTATCACATTACTGCCTCTATCTTGGCCGGATCTACTAAAAATACCATCCTGGTTAACAAGATGCCCAAGGAACTGGACCTCTCGTAACCAAAACTTGCATTTGGAGAACTTGGCATATACCATCTCCTTCTTAGAACCTCGAGTACCTCTCTTAGGTGATCTTTATGTTGTTCTTGGGTCTTTGAAAAACCCAAGATATTGTCGATAAACACGATTATCGATCGATCAAGCATAGGTCTAAATACTCGGTTCATTAAGTCCATGAATGTGGCGGGTGCATTTGTGAGCCCGAAAGGCATCACTAAGAACTCATAATGTCCATACTGAGTTCTGAAAGCAGTCTTCGGTATATCTTCTTCTCTTACACGCATCTTGTGGTATCCTGAACGTAGATCAATTTATAAAATTGCGATGCTCCTTGAAGTTTATTGAAAAGGTTGTCTATCCTAGGTAAGGGATAACGGTTCTTTACCGTGAGTTTGTTAAGATATCTATAGTCTATGCACATCCTGTGCGACCCATCCTTCCTTTTAACAAACACAACCGACGTTCCCCATGTAGAACTATTTGGTAGCATGAACCCCTTTTCCATCAAATTTTGTAACTGATTAGAAAATTCCTGCATCTTTGGGGGTGCAAGATGATAATGTGCCTTGACTTGAGGTGCTACACCAGGAATTACGTAGATCCTAGATTCTACTTGACGCTCCGAAGGCACACCAGGAAGGTCCTTGGGAAACACGCTGGGGAACTCAAAAAATATTGGTACTTCTGCCAAGGTTCCCTTCTTCTCCTCTAGGGTGTCGATTATATATTCCAAAAATCCCTCACATTAGTGTTGCAGGTATTTTCTGGCCCTCACGACAGAACAAAATGTTGAATCTCTCCTGGAACCCTCTCCTTGGACGATATGTTCTTCCCTACTTGGGGTCCGAACCCTTACTATCTTCTTCCTATAGTTGATAAGGGCTTCAAACTGGTTTAGCCAATCCATGCCTACTATTACGCTCATCTCTCGCATTGGAATGAGAATAAGGTTTATTGGGAAACTAGCGTTACTGATTTCTAAGGTACAACTATGGTAAGCTTTTGATGCATTAATCGTTCGATCGTCAACTATTTCTACTCTTAGGGGATGATCTAAATTTCCTATGCCATGATTAAAGTTTTTTCTAAACCTAAGCAATACGAAAGAATGACTTGATCCAGAATTAAATAACACTAATGCAAGCATGGAGTTGACTAGAAACGTACCGGCCACGACGTCAGGTGCTTCCTTGGCTTCCTCTGCCGTGAGTTGAAAGGCTCACCCCTTAGACATAGGGGCTTCATCTTTCCTTTGACGTCTACCAGTTATCCTTAGGGTTGCAGGCTCTAGATCCTACATTGCTCCCGTCTGCTTTAGGAAAGGACATTCAGCCTTAAAATGTCCGAGCTCATTACAGTTGAAGCAGACACACATGTTCTGCTTGTAGTCTCTGGCATAGTGCCCTTCCTTGCCACACTTGTGGCATCCTGATCCTGTTCTACAAGGACCGTCATAGAATTTCTGGTACTTATTGAAAGTGTGTCCCGTCTGACCTCGAAACCTTGAACTACTAGATTTGAACTTTTTGGTTGCCAGTTGTGATAGCGTCGGATTCTGCCTCTTCTCCTTTGTCTCAATCTCCAATTCTATTTCTCTCCTCCTAGCATAATCTTGCATCTCTACCAAGGTCTTGTAGCGATTGTTTGCAACAAACTCCCTAATTTCAGTCTTGAGTATACTCTTCTACCTAGACATCTTCACATGTTCCGAGGATGCATACTCGGAGCAAAAGAAGGCTCTCTCTGTGAACATTTTGGTGATTTCCATCATTGTTTCAATTGTTTGCTTGAGCGAAAAAAACTCATGAGCTAGTCGTTACCTTTCCACTAGGGGTACATACTCTTCCCTGAACTTTTCTAGAAATTGTTCCCACCTTTCCGCACTATTCTCCGCCGGTGAGTAATCCTTAGTGGAAAAGTTCCACCAATCCTTCGCCCCATGACATAGGAGATTTTGTGCATACCTAAACTTCAGGTTTTCTGGGAAGTCACAAGTGTAGAAGCATCCCTATACATTAGAGATTCATCTCATTGAAGCAATTGGGTCTCTTGAACCATCAAACTCTGGGGGCTTGGTGTTATTGAACTCTCGATAAGGCATGTCCTTATCTCCAGATAAGGTTGTAGTAGCAACAACAGCAGTGGCGGCGGTGGCAGTCGTACTGGAAACGACAACATACCACTCATCAAACAGAGTGATTAGTTTGGTTTTGATAGTTCTGAACAGTTTTGGGATCATCTCTCTTACAGTTGCTGCTACTGTTGTATTTACGTATGTCCGCCTTGCTTGGTCCCGACCCTTCCGATCCAAAACCAGAACCACTTGCTCTTGTGATCATCACCACGCTGAGGATGAGAAACGGGAGTGGTTTAATACAAATTTTTTTTGGGTTATCTGTAGGTAACACTAACCCTTTCCACTTCCTTAGTAACATTGCGACTCTTCCTGATTCCTGTATGGATCTTGTGCTTTCGGCGGTACGGGCCCATACTACCTTCCACACATATCCATACTAGATCCAAGAATTGTCTCAATGCTTCTAAGTCACTACTCTCTTTAATCGGTAGGTCTTTTCACACACCTACGAAGCCATTCCTAATATCAATAATCGCCTCGTGTATGCAAGTCGTACGTAATTCCATGATTGTATAGTCGATCGAATAATTAATTATACCCTAAGCCCACAACCAAACAAGAAACAGGAAGTAAGCCTGAACTAAGCATTCTAAGGCTATGGAATCCTAATTAGGTACAACTCTAAAGCATACACTTAGTAACTATAGGATATCAGTACAGGCTTCAAGTAGCACATAAAGGCAATTCCTAAGACTACAATGCATCCTAATTATCAGGCAATTCTAACTAATAATTCCTAAAAGGTCTTTAGCCTTACACTAGCATGCATTTCTAACAGATCATATAACTGATGGGTTTTATGCATAAGAAACAATCCTATGTGCTCATACAAACCCTAATGCTTGGATCTAGGTTTCTCTATTGTACATGCTTTGAATCCAAGTCTTGCAAACCCTAAACTAGCATACATATTATCAAAATAACAAACAACATCACATCTAGATGTTTACCTCTTCAAATAGCTTGAATCTTCTTTGCTTGAGCTTAGAATCACAATTGTAATTCCTCTAATGGATCACAAACACCAAGTAGCAACAAGGCAATAAGAGAGAGGAGGGAGGATGCTAGAAATCGGCCTAGGGTTTCTCTTGGAATAATGTATCAGCTGATTTCCATAGCCTAGGGGTCATATTTATACTTGCAGGCTACTAGGGTTTCAGTCTAAACCCTAATGGACAGCTTAGCCACCAAGCAGTCCAAGGAACCTTCTGGAATAGGGCCTTGGACGAAATATGATGATCCTTTCATCATATTTTCGTTCCCCCTCTTGTCCATTAGGTTTCCTAGCCCAAAATCCAACTATCACACATTTGACAGTTTATACCCCTTTATTTAATTAATCTCTTTTAGTCACCAAATTAATTCCTAATTAATTTATGACTAATACTAATTAAATAAATATGATTTCTCCTTTAATATATTATTCTTATAATATACTAATAAACCATAATATTCTCTCTCTCATATCAAATTACCTTGTCAAGTTGCTTTGGTGAAGGCAACCCAAAAGGACCATGCACAACCGGGTCAAGTACATACCAAATATAGTTACGGGCTTAGACACTAATCCAACAATAACAACATATAAAAATAGTATGGATATTTTGGGAATTACTTTCCTTTATGAGCTCCTCCTGACTGCGTGCATCGCATCCCTTTCCTCTTTATATCATTTATTTTATAAAAAGTTTGTTTTGATATTTAGATGCTTAGTTTCAGCCTGGAATCACACGAGTGTTCATCTAATTCGCTCAAACCAGGGCTCTGATACCAACTTGTTATGTCCCGAATTTTCAAAGCAAAATTTTCATTTTTATTTAGTTAAAATATATGTCTATGAAAGACATTAAAATTCATTATCATTTAAAAGAATATCTTAGTGGAAGTCTATAAAAAATTATTGATACTCCGATGTAAATACAGTCATGCGAGAGCTTTTCCATGGTCATATGAACCACTTGCAAAGCAGTTATTCAACAACTGTAAGTCGAGGCTTAGTGAATTCCCTCAAAATATTTCATATTATAACACATATACAATGCATACACATAATTACATTCAACATATAGTTGGTCCGCGCTATCTTTGCCTACAACATATAGTTGGACCGCACATTGGCCTTTAGCATAAAGCTAGTCCTCCCGAGTCTATAGGGGTGGTCCGCCCTCAACTATATATATATATATATATATATATATATATATATATATATATATATATATATATATATATATACACACACATACATATACATATACATATACATATAGCAACAATCCACATAACAGACAACTAACTATCATATCCTAATTGTCTAAGTGTATACTACAGGGTAACTATATCCTAAAATACAGAGGATACATACTGGAGTATACAATATAGTGAGAAGAACTCACTTGACAGATTCTCAGAGGATTAAAAACCAACCAGACAGTTTAGCTGACGACCAACACTTTAACAAGGATTAACCTATATTACTATAGTTTATTAGTTCAATGTGAATATGTAATGTAGGCTAAACCTAACACTAATCCCAATGAATACCGATAGTTCTATCAAATAAGGATCGGCCAGGCCGGACAGTTGGGAGACAGGATCATTCCGGTGTATAGCTTTTTTGAAATCCAATAACCAAGCCAACGTGACCATTCTAGACACCTTTCCTGTAAGTAGATCAATATTTATAACGACATGGAATTACTGATAAATCTAATTATAGGTTCCTAGTAACGACTTATAACTATAATTATAAATTACACGGAGGCAGTGTAAGTGTAGCTCACTTAGGTGTTGCTCGTATTTTTGAAGCAAAAAATTCATGAAGTCTGCGGACCACCTCTACAACCCTCTGCAGCAGAAGATGTGGACCAAACGGCTGCAAAATATAATAAGAAGCATGTTTGTTTTTTAACATTTGCATGTTGCTGCAGATATTAAAAAATTAAAATAAACTGATTTTATATACCAAAAACTGTTTTTTTAATACCGAAAAGTTAATAATGTATCACATTTCGGCAATATTTTATGACATTTCAGCAAAACTAATGATATTTCAGCAAAAAAAAATGATATTTCAGCAAGAAATTATCATTATTCAATATAAAAAACGAAAAAAATAATTCAGCAAGAATAAACCAAAAAAAAAAACAAAAAAAGAAGGTGAAACAAGAATTCAACAAGATTTTAGCAACATATAATCAAGATTTCAGCAAGAAAAAAAGAAGAAGAGGTTGGAAGAGGCAGTACAAGTGCTTCCCCAAACAAAACACACACAGAAGTTTTTTACTCCGAAGACTTCTAAAAAATAAATAGCTGCGAGATAAAAAGTGTTGCCCATATGCTGCGCCGCTCAACAATAAGAGGTCTGAAGAGGTTTTTTTACAAAAAATAAACAGCACCTTACACAGTGTTATTGATGAGAACCGGGATCTAAGCGGGCAGAATAGTGACTCGGGATCTCCTACTCGTAGGCTACTACTCAGACGAGATGAGTACTCAGGGGTGGCGCATGACTTCGTCGCAGGCCAGAAACGAAGGAAAAATAGGCTAGTATTAAGAGTTTAGACACGCATGTGATGATTTTCGTATTTTGAAAATTGCATAACTTCTTCATACGAGCTCTGTTTTTGACATTCTTTATATCCGCGGAAAGCCCTAGATGAGATCTACAACTTTTGTTTGGACTCCGTCGGCTAATTTTGAATTTATTTTTTTCACACCGGCTTAGACTGTTAAAGCCCGTATAAAATGAGTAACTTTCTTATCTGGAGTATGTTCTCGAATGTATTTATATCGTTGAAATCCTTTTAACGAGATCTACAAATCTCGTTTAGATTATATTAGCTAAAAATTGATCGATCTAAAGTTCGATTTTTGAGCTGCACACTACTTTGTCGAATCTTAGAAAAATCATAACTTCCTCTAATGAAGTCAGATTTAGACGTTTTCTGTATGCACGCTTTTGGTTTAACGACAACTACGACTTTCGTTCAGATTGGTTAAGCTAATATGCCACCTATCTAAAACTCACTTTTTACGATACGCTGAGCCGTGTTGGTTTAATCGAAAAACTTCGAAGAAGCATAGCTTCTTCATACGGAGTCAGATTTAGGCGTTTTATATATCTACGGAAATCGTATCGATTTTTGCTACGTATCTATTATGATTATTTTGGCTTTAGAGTAATATATTTTATTTTGTATTTTTATAATAATTACAATCTACGGTTATGAAAAAATAGGGTGTTACAACAATATTATTTTATTCAGGATTGGTGGTTCCAAGGTTTTCCTATCAGCAATAAATAAGACCCCTTAGGTGCCATATTTTCATCCATCACCTTTAAGAAAAGGATAGTCGAATTTTCTATTCTCTCATCCTCTCTCCTCTTGTCTTCAAGTTGTTAGGGTTTGGGTACAAACCATTAGAGGCACTAAACTTTTTTTTGCTAGCTATCTGAAGTGCAAAGGATGGAATCAAGAGCACTATTTGCTACAATAGATCTAAAGGTATGTAAACCCAAAGTGTGAGACATAGATCCTTTTTTAGTTTACATGTGGCTTTCCTAATTGTTAAGTGATTTTCCACATTGTGCATGTTGTTGTAACCTAATAAAACCATCACGATGATTAATTTTTGGCTTCAATTGCAATGCCAATAAGAATCCATCAACCTCCAATACCTCACTACCTCGCAATCATCTTTGCAATACAACCTCTCTTCCTCTCGATCTCCACTCTCTTGCTCTCGTAATCTATGCGTGTAGTAGCCCAAAAAGAACAGATTGTTGACATTTTATTTCGCATGTAACTATCCAAATGAAAGAAATAGGAGGAACATGAGAGTTCCTTTTGATTAGCTTGCTAAGGGAGGTGGGAGTCCTTTCCTCCCAACCCACTCAACCCATTACCACATCAGTTTCACATAAGCTTTTCTCTCTTTCTCTCTCTCTCTCTCTCTATATATATATATATATATATATATATATATATATATATATATATATATATATATATATATATATATATCTTCTAGCTTTCCCAACCCACTCAACCCACTCAATTTTTAATATTAAAATAAACACGAACTAATAAAAATTATACAAAACTAGTTTACAAAATATTAAAAATATAAAAACTACTTTAAGAACATACATAATTATTTTTGTACAAGTGTTAAATCAAGAAGAACAACCACTCAATGTGCATGGATTAGATATATATATATATATATATATATATATATATATATATATATATATATATATATATATATATATATATATATATAGAGAGAGAGAGAGAGAGAGAGTAAATGGAATTAGTCAGTTGGACTTTGTGTTGGATTAAGGTGTCTAATTTCATAACTAAATTGATATACTCTTGTAATTAAAAGTAAATCCTTTTTTGGGTTGTCCTCACGACTAGAACTTGGTTAGAATGACATTTGTAGAGAGAGGATAAATTTATTATATGATTAATAAGTTGTAATAAATGATTTGTTAATATATTATATGATTAATATATTGATTGGAAACAGATAGTTGATTTGTTAATTTATTATGTGATTAATAAATTAATATGAGATCAATAGTTATATAATTGATTTGTTAATTTATATGATTAATAAATTAATATGAAATAAATAAAACTTAATTAATTATTAATTAAAATTAATCTAGAATTAATTCGGGACTAATTAAAATTAATTCAAGTTGTAAGGGTTGAGCTGTAATTGTAATTATTCAATAGTTGAACAAATAAGAGGATCCAAAACCTTCCATCAAATGGACAATTTTCGTGCCCTATTTTAGGGTTTCTGGAAGCCTCCATTTGATATTAGGAAACTAGATAAGTACTAGATTTGAAATATATTATTATATGTTCAAATTTAGGGTTTTTATGATTTATAGAAGCTATATAAAGGGTTGTAACCCTTTGATTTTCGGCTTGCATAATTCCCAAGAGAATTCTGATTTCTCTTGTCCTCCTCCTTTCTTCTCTCTTGTCTTCTACTTAAAGGGTTTAGGTGTGAGCCGTTAAAGGCATCATCATTTTGGTGCTAAGATTTCCAATACCAACAACTACAAGGAATTGAAGTAATTTGCTTACTACAACAAATTAAAGGTATGTAACCCTAACTTGGTATTTTCGATTACATTAGGGTTCATGTTAGGTTTTGTTGTTCATTGTATGTTACCTTCAAGGTGTTATGCCATAGATCCTCATTGGTTGCATGTTCCCTTTAAATGTTACGTGATTTTTCCGCACACATATGTGTTTTATAATCTATAAAACTCATCACTACAAACCTGAAAATGAAGAATAATTTCTAACCCACAAAAAGTTGGAATTGTATCCTTGTGGTACCGCCGATACCAGTCCAACCCATCAATCAAAACGTTTACAACTCCCTCCTCCCTATGGAGGGTTATGGACTTTTTTTCATTTCCATCCCTAACTTTTCGGATTTAATCCCAATCTACCTTAACCCTAGATTAGATAAGAATTAAAGTTTCTCTTAATAACCCTTTAGCCCCTCAATTCCATTTATACCCTTTTTAATGAATTACATTTTCCTTACTTTTCGACAAAGCCTTTTATTCAAAGTATTCCCTCTTAATTATTGCATAACTATTTTAGATAGTAAATAAAACCATTTTTTATTTAATTTATTTCATTCAACGCCCTTAGAATTGAAATAATTTACAACAATTAATTTTCAAGTAACGAAAAGCTAACGTCGTTGCCCGGAGGAAATTCGGGTCGTTACATGCAAGGGCCGGGGAGGTCCTAGTGAAGTTGGAAAGGGGAGTAGAAAGAAGAAGGGGAAAACACCTACAGTTCAAGTTGAAGTATGCTTTGTTTGCTATTATGTCTAAGTATTTAACTTGTCTACTATGTTTGATTATGGTATGTTTGTAAACATGATATTAGTTAATGATATTGCACTTAGATGTATTATGGTTAATGGTATTTTGGTCTACTATGTTTGACCTAGTACACTTCTAATTTTGGTAATGCCACTTTGGAAACTGTTTTTTTGGTTATGGTACTGCACATTGACAATCTACTTTACACTTACATGCAATCAAATTAACAATTTTCTTCTTTGCTGATACCTGTTCACATTAAAACATAACATGAAGCTTACATTACATATCATAACCATTACATATTCTTGTCCTAACAACATACAATCACAGGCAAAAATCCTTCAAAAATTACAACAAAAAGGGGACCAAAACACAGATTCCCCCCCCCCCCCCCCCCCCCGCCCCCCGAAAGCTACTTTCTTTTTTACTTGAAAAGGTAACACGCCAAGGAAAACAATGAAATCAAACAAAATAACCATTTCAACAACATCAATCTTGCTTCAAGATTATTTCTTCAGTGTAGAAACCCCGGAATCAAAACATTTGACATAGGGCACATGGGAGGGTCGAACCATCCGAAAAAACAACATCTTCCTCCAAACTTTTCGTAACATTCCATTTAAAATAAAATAAAATAAAATAAGTAAATAATAAATAAATAAATAAGCTCTAAAACCCCGAGATGTATTTTTATATTTTTATATTTTAATGTTGGCCCTAAATCCGTAATAAATTATTAGAGTATTAGCGCGAGGAGTTAAATGTTATAAATTCTCGAAATCAGGGGTTAAGTGTAACTTCGAGACTAGTTATGAATAAATTTTTGGATGTTGGGGGCTGTTTGGTAACTTTTGGACTTGAATTGAAAGGATTTTTGGAATCAGGGGCTATAGAGTAAATTGCGGACTTAATTTGGAAAAGATTGGTCCAAGAGGGACTGAAATTGGACTTTCGGCATAAGTTTGAATAGAGACGGCTTAAGACCCGTCACGTCACGCTCCTCTTGTTCCTTCATTTGAAACGCAGCCTCCAAACCCTAACCCTAATCGCTATCCAAATGTCGCCACCTTTATCACTCCATACCTTCGGCCGCCGCAGCACCCTTGACGCCGCCGCGAACCATCGAAGCCAACCACCGTCGTCGATGTTGCCTCTTTCTCTCTCTCACCGATAATGGCGCAACCCTCCCACTCATTTCTTCTGTTGTTCCTTGTGTTCCGTCGCCACCGCCGCTCCGGTGGCTGTCCTGTTTGATAACATTCTCCAGTCTATAGCATGCCGCCGTGAGTGGATGGCTGTGTGGTTTTATGTTTCATGTGTGTGTAACAACTACAAACTCTCTCTCTTCTCACTCTCTCTCTCTCTATCACCATTCTTTCTGAAACGTTGCAGTCATCCAACCGTTGTCGTCGCCGCCATGCGGTTGTCATTGTATCACTTTCCAACCACCGCCTGTCACCATGGTACTGGCGGTGTTGTGTGTCTTTTCGTGTGTGTGTACGTGTTTCAGCCTTTGTCGATGTGTGTGTGCGTGTTTCATTCAATGTCACATGTGTGTGTGTTGTTGGCCGGAAATCGAAGAGGCACCCACCATGGCAATCGACCATAGTGGCTAGCGTCGTTCTACCACCACCAGTCGCCACCTCGGGTGGTTGTGTGTGTCAGTGTTGGATTAACGTTACGTTTAAACCGAGAGGCTTTGTATGGTGTTAGGACCTAAAATTTATAACTCCCGCCCTTGAAATGGTGGTTGCCGCCTCCTACCGTCATGGATTGTCGCCGACCACCACTGCCCGAGGTGGCAGTGGGTGGTTCCCAATTTATTAAATATATATTTATTTAATTAACCAAACATCTAACTTTAGGATTTTGAAACCCTAATTAGGGTTTAGAAAACCCTAATGTCAAGAAACCCTAGTTTTTGGAGTTGGTTGGGACCCGCGTTAAAACTGTTAATTACCTAAGTCTTGAATTCCACGACTACCTCAAGGAATGTGGAATAGTTTCACAATTGACGCCACCTAGGACACCACAATTGAATGGTGTAGCTGAGAGGCGTAATCGAACCTTGCTAGACATGGTTCGTTCCATGATGAGTCGTGCTTCACTACCTATCTCATTCTGGGGGTATGCCTTAGAGACTGCCGCCCATATCCTTAATTTAGTACCCACAAAGAAGGTTGCCAAAACACCTCACGAGATGTGGACAGGGAAAGCTCCCTCGTTGGCACATATCAAGGTTTGGGGCTGTGATGTTTTCGTAAGACGAGAAACTCACGACAAGCTCGAACCTCGTAGTGAGCAATGTATATTCATCGGTTACCCACAGAAATCCTTTGGATATCTCTTCTACAGACCGAGTGACAATTTGTCTTCGTTGCGAGGAGAGGGGTTTTCCGAGAGCGAGAACTCATAAGCCAAGGAGACAGTGGGAGGCAAGTTGATCTTGAAGAGATTCAAGAATCTAGCGATGAAGGAACCTCTAACACTGGCGCTCAACCCGAGGAGGAAACTCCAGTTGAACCAATTGACGAGTCCTTACCTCTTAGACGTTCCGAAAGAGTTAGAGTTCAACCCCAGTTTTATGGTTTTCATATTACTACCGAAGGGGACACGTATATTAGTGATGGTACACTAATAAATCTAGATGAACCTAATAGCTATGAGGAAGCCATGGCAGGCCCAGAGTCTGTGAAATGGAAAGAGGCGATGGACAGCGAGATCCAGTCCATGTATGACAACCAAGTTTGGAATTTGGTTGACAATGTACCAGGTCGTAAGATGGTCGGGTGCAAGTGGATCTTCAAGAAGAAGACCGACGTGAATGGGAACGTGCACACTTATAAGGCGCGATTGGTTGCGAAGGGTTTCACTCAGACTCCTGGAGTTGACTACGACGAAACCTTCTCACCAGTTGCGAAGATAAAGTCTATTAGGGTGATGTTAGCCATTGCTGCATTTCATGACTATGAAATATGGCAAATGGATGTAAAAACCGCTTTCCTTAATGGGAAGTTGGCTGAGGATGTTTACATGGCTCAGCCAGAGGGTTTTGTCGATCCAAAGCATCCCAATAGAGTGTGTAAGCTTGAGAAGTCCATTTATGGGCTTAAGCAAGCGTCTCGCAGATGGAATCTTTGCTTCGATGAGAAAGTCAAAGAGTTTGGATTTGTACGAAGTGAAGATGAATCATGTGTATATGTCAAGGCCAGTGGGAGTATAGTTAGCTTTCTCGTTTTGTATGTCGATGACATACTGCTCATGGGAAACGACATCCTGACTCTGCAGGAGGTTAAGTCATGGCTCGGGAAGTGTTTCGCTATGAAGGACCTCGGAGAGGCTTCCTATATTTTAGGAATAAGGATAGTGAGAGAACGAAGTAAGAGACTAATAGGACTTAGTCAGAATACTTACTTGGATAAGGTACTAAAACGTTTTAGTATGGAAAACTCGAAAAAGGGAGAACTACCGATACAGAGTAATGCCAAATTGAGTAAGACTCAAAGCCCGAGTACGGAAGCCGAGATAGCTGAGATGAGCCGAGTACCATATGCTTCCGCAGTTGGCTCAATCATGTACGCTATGACTTGTACTCGCCCTGATGTGGCCTTTGCTTTGAGCATGGTCAGTAGATATCAGGGGAACCCAGGTAGAGCTCATTGGATTGCAGTCAAGAATATACTTAAGTACCTTCGGAGGACCAAGGAATGGTTTTTAGTCCTCGGAGGGAGTGATGACTTAAAGGTACGAGGGTATAATGACGCCAGCTTTCAGACCGACAGGGACAACTACCGTTCGCAGTCGGGCTGGGTCTTTACCCTTAATGGGGGAGCGGTGACTTGGAAAAGTTCCAAGCAAGAAACAGTAGCTGATTCAACGTGCGAATCAGAGTACATTGCAGCGAGCGAAGCGTCAAAGGAGGCTATGTGGTTGAAGAACTTCATTGGTGATCTTGGAGTTGTGCCTACCATAAAGGAGCCTATGGAAATTTTCTGTGATAATGAAGGAGCGGTTGCCTTGACCAAGGAACCGAGGGATCATGGTAGATCTCGACATATCGACAGAAAATATCATTTTATTAGACATCGAGTAGAAGAAGGACACCTCATGGTAAAGAGGGTATCGTCAGAGGATAACCCAGCAGATCCGCTTACGAAGGGACTTAGCAGGGTTAAGCATTTGCAGCACGCTAGGAGCATTGGGCTAAAGGACGATATTATTTTAGATTAGATAGTTTGGAAATGTGTAATAGATAAATGTAATTGACATTTGATGATTAAATAAAGGAGTATTATTTATAAGTAAAGCTACTGTCTTATGTTAATTGTTTAACTATTGTTTCATTTTGCATGTTTTGACTTCCTGAGTAATTAATTATTTGATAATAATCGAATTATTCGAATAGTCCACAGTCGTTCATATGTTGGAAGTAGATATGAATGAAGACTGTCATGAATTGGTGTGTAGATTGTCTAAAGTGTATTAGACATAGCAAAGGTTTGCTACAACGTTCATGAGTGCTTATGAACTTGATTTGAGCATTGGAATAAACCCGCACTTGTTGGAATCACTTCATGGAATTTATCACGAGTGATCACAAGATGGTAATATCATATAGTCTTAAAACCTAGATATATGGTTTATTGTTTGTTAATTGGTTATGCATTGATAATACGCAAACGCATCAGTAACTTGATGTTATAAAACGTATTGTTGTGTGTAAATTGATTAGTGGATAATAAATGCATATAAGTCGAAGTTTATCTGTTCCTTTTATCCTAAGAGGGTAAAAGCGATATCAGGGCCCCTCGATGATTTGATTTGACTTATGTGTCGGGCCCGGTCAGGACTAAATTGATATGTTCGATTAAGTTCTATGTCAAATGAATCTGAGATCGAGAAACAAATTGCAGGACAATAAGTATGACCATGTTCCATGTAATTGTCCGCACGATATCTAGAACAGAGGATTATACGATCCCTTATCTAAAGGACATGATACTTATAAGATCAGAGTTTGACTGCGTCTTTGAAAGCTACGATTGCTAATCGGATTATATTTGCATATATAGTTACTAGACTTATCCAAGTGGGAGACTGTTGGATTAGTGTCTAAGGCTGTAACTATATTTGGTAAGTACTTGACCCGGTTATGCATGGTCCTTTTGGGTTGCCTTCACCATAGCAACTTGACAGGATGATTTGTTAAGAGAGAAGAAATATTATTAATATATTATGAGAATAATATATTGAGGAAATAATAATATTATTTGATTAATATAAGTCATATATTAATTGAGAATTAATTTGGTGACTTAAAGAGGTTAATTGAATAAAGGGGCATAAACTGTCAAATGTGTGATAGTTGTATTTTGGGCTATGTATCCTTATGGATATTAGGGTGAACGAAATTTAGGGGTTTGGGAACCTTAATTTCGTCCAAGCCTTGTATCTAGAAGGATCTTGGATTGCTTAGGGCTTAAGTCATTCAATTAGGGTTAAAGGAGAAACCCTAATAGCTCATAGTATAAATAGGACCCTTGGGATATAGAAATTGACACTCTTGCAAGCCAAGGAACCCTAGGGCCGATTTCTATCCCTCCTCCCTCTCTCTCAAGATCATCTTCTTGCTATTTGGTGTTTGTAAGCCATTAGAGGAGTGACAATTGTGACTCTAAGCTCCAAGAAGAAGAAGTATCAAGCAAGTAATTCAAGGTATTCTTTCAGATCTGATTTCATATGATTAGATTCAATATATTACATTAGATCTAGTATTGCAAGTCTTGGATTCAATGCATGTTCAATTAGAGAAACCTAGATCCAAGCAATTAGGGTTTGCATGTGCACATAGGAAAGTTCTTATGGCTCAAACCCATCAAGATGCCCCCCCCCCACCCCGACACTCCTGTTAATTTTCATGTCAATGAAACCCCGACTCAAGTTTTTATTCCAGATAATAATGAACATGGTAATGGCCCTCCAGTTGAAGGTGGTAGAGTTGGAATCATCAAGTTCATGATGGTGTGTTTGGTTTGTTTCTTTTTTGGGATGTTGTATGCTTAATTAATTTTCTTATTGTTATTATGATCAATGGAGGAATTGTTATTATGATCAATGGAATTGGTAAACTATGGTTTGAATGATATGTCTTTGAATTGGTAATATATTTTGTTTGTTTAATTTATTGCATTTTATATGTCTTTAATACTATGAAGGAATAAACACTTGCTATTATGTTTATGTTATCTTGAATAATTGTTTACCATTTCAATGTAAAAAAACTAGATTATAACATAAACGATTACTTAATTCGATATTTTATGAAAATATTGTACACAAATATCTCAAAAACACATGTCCCCTTTTAGTAAATGCTTTTAATGTACCAAAGAATGATAAAATCTCATTTTATTTAATTCTAATGAAGGGCACTAATACATAACATCACATTTACCAACTCGTATGCTGTAACATCCCAAAATTTAGAAGTATGATTGAAGGACTTAAGTGTAAATTGAAGAAGGTACTCGACGAGTAGGTATGCTTACTCGTCGAGTCGGAGCGGGTTCTGGTCGCGAGTTAAGTGACCAACTCGCCGAGTCAGCAACTGGACTCGACGAGTTGGTGCTGAAAAGAGAAAACCCTAATCTTAAGGGTTGCACCCTATTTAAAGGACCATATATCCTCCCTTTAGCCTCCTTATTGCCCTTGAGAGTCAGTAAACCCTAAAATCGTATGAGCTTCCATTGTTAAAGAGATTTGAGCTTTGGAGGAGGAATTTTGAGAAGGGAGCTTGAAGATCAAGAGGCTAGCATCAAGGGATTGGTTTAGATCCAGAATCTACTTCAGCTTGGGCACATTTTGGAGGTAACAAGCAGTTACCTTGACTCTATTGCATTTAAGTCTATTCAAGAATGAGATTTGGGGCCATTTTGGCATGTTAAGGATCTATTTCGGGTTAGGGGTCTAGATCTGAGGTTGCTACTTCAGATCTGGACTTGTCTTGGTCCAGAAACTCACAAAGTATCAGTCCTTGGCTTTTTGGTGAAGCATCCTTGTCTTAAACCTTAGCCCTAGATTGATTTGGGCCTATAGCTCTTTGTTTCCACGTAAAGTTTGCAACTTTACGTGAGAATCATGCCCTAGAAGAGTGGATCTACAGTTTGGAGCCCCTACATGACTCGAAAAGCCTCTGTATGAATAAAAGACTGAAGAGACTCGGCGAGTCTGTTCTTGGACTTAGAGAGTCTGTTGAAGATAGGCATGGACTCGACGAGTTGGAGGAACAACTCGGCGAGTCTGTTGAAGATTGTCGTGGACTCGGCAAGTCTGTTCTTGGACTCGGCGAGTCAGAACGCAAAACCCCAACCTCTTCTGGTTAAGACTCAGATTAGCGATTTGAGTGGTGACTCAGTGAGTTGGACATGATAGGACTCTGAGATTGTTGAACTCGACTAGTCATGGGGTGACTCGGCGAGTCGAGTCGTGATATGAGAGTTTTCCGAGTTTAGGAACTCGGCGAGTCAGTGGGTTGACTCGGCGAGTAGGGTCAATCAAGAAGGTTGACTTTGGCCAGGACTTTGACTTTGACCAGTTTGACCTTCAAGGGTATTATGGTAAATTGGATATTTATGTGAATGGATCATTGATGGCTATAGGTGTTGGAGTTTGGGGCAGTGCTTCGGGATTGTGTTTTCGTGGTTCGGTTCGGCAGTTGCAAGTTGAGTTATCCTCACTATACCCAACGGTCTAAGGCACCAAGGCCGGCCCTTTGATTTGTTATTTGAGTTAGTTACTGCTGTGATATGTTAGTTGGCATCCTGGTAGATAGGATGGCTATATGATGGTATGCTCTGTTAGATCAGTATTCTGGTAGATTGGATGTGGCTATGCTTAGTGACCTGTAGTTGGTCTGACTGTCGGTATGCTGGTATGAGATTACTTGTTATATGTGCACGTGTTGAGCAGTAGTAGAGGGTATTCCATCCCGGTAGGATGATAGGGCCCTAGTATGTTGTCTTGTAGACTGTTATATGGTTATTTAATAGGTGCACATGTTTGCTAGTATGTGGGCATTCCAACCCGCTGGTTGTGGGCCAGGAGTATTCCATCCCGGTAGGATGATTGGACTCATATTAGGTGGGCATTCCCACCTGATGGTTGAGGGCCAGGAGTATTCCATCCCGGTAGGATGATTGGACTCATAGTAGGTGGGCATTCCAACCTGATTGTTGAGGGCCTGGGGTATTCCATCCTGAGGGATGATTGGACCCATAGTAGTTATTGTATGTATAGGTGTGTGGGCATTCCAACCCGATGGTTGTGGGCCGAGAGAATTCCATCCCGAGGATGATTGGACTTGTAGTATGTTGGCATTCCAACCCGATGGTTGAGGGCCTGGGGTATTCCAACCTGACGGTTGATTGGGCCCATAGTATGTTGTTCATTGCTGCATGTGTATGGTTGTGTGTGTACGGGTATTTTGGGGGAACTCACTAAGCTTTCGAGCTTACGGTTTCAGTTTATTGTTTCAGGTACATCAGGTGATCGTGGCAAGGCAATGGCGTGATCGTACCGCTCCTCATATGTTATGATTTTGTGATTTGGTTATGGGGATACTCTGATGTTTAAACTATTTTGAAAACAAGTTGTAATAACTTAATGGTTTTGAATGGGTTAAAATGTTTTTAAATTGGCTTGAAAAATATGGGTGTTACACATGCAAAAACTAAATATTAGACAATGTAACCATCCTTCTATAAAGAAACAAAAACATCTAGTCAATATCTTCTTCATCCTCTTCTTCCTGCTCTTGTTCTTCATTGCTCGATGTACTATACTCATAACTACCCTCGCTGTCAGGAATACCATCATTGTCGTCCTCATGAATTTCACCTTCTTCATCAATGTTATTTTCATTATCTGAACCGCTGCTTGACATGTCGTGATCACATAATTGTTTGTATCAGCTATAGTTGGTCTAATGATTTAATTTGATTCAACTTCATCTTCTTGGAAAGCAACGTCTTTCTGAGGATGATTTTCACGTACATCAGTCCGAGTTGTTTGTTTTCAAACTTGGGTAAGGAATGTAACACACCTTAGTGGCTTGCATGGCTAAAACAAACGACTCGAACTTGTATTTTCTTTTGACGTTTATCTCAACTGAGTTATATTGTTTGTGAGCCTTAACTCATATGTTAGGTATTGGAACGTACCAATGACATTTAAAGTCATCTTGCAAATACCTAGATGAGAGCCCAATCCATTTAATTGAATGTGTATGTGACGTTAAAGAACTTACAACCTATACTAATTAAACAAGATAAAAAAATGTGAAGTCTACCCTACATGGCTAGCCAAAGAATGGAGTTGTGCGCTGGGATTCTATTTTTAAACCAAACTAGTTTGGTCCAATGTGCAACTAGCCATGTATCCTTTGTATCTTTTCGGACTTCCTGAAAACTTATGCTTATTGATCGTTCACCCCTCTACATCAAATATATATATATATATATATATATATATATATATATATATATATATATATATATATATATTAAAATAGTATATGAAGAATCCATCAAACCAGATAACATTTCGTTACATTTTAATAGAACTAAAAAGTATGAAATTATAAAAAAAAATAGAAATTACCTTAGATAATCAGATTTGTGACAGGAAAAATTCCAAATAGCAGACGCTTAGAAGAAAAATCCTTAGAATAGAATCTTGAGCATCGATACATATTACAGAGAATTACAAGAGACAAGATGATCAGAGTAGTCGATTTTGATTTATACTGAAATAATGAAGGTCAAAGATAAATCAGAAATTAGGAAAATTGAAATTACCAATGACTTGCAAATTACAATGAAATCTGAAACCGTTGAATCGTTGACTCACTAAGGGTGTGAAGAACGGTGTGAAGAAAGTGCAATATTGATTATAGGCGCAATCGTATTAGCAACTGATGGTCTTCTGATGCCTTGTCGTTCCAGGCAGTAATTTATCAATAATTCCCAACCTTAGAATCCTCTGAGTAGTATGCCCTAATATGTTTTTGATTATCTCATCTGGATTGAAAAGGAATTTTGTCGCGTGTAAAATGAGGGTAACTTGCGATTTAGGAAACATGGTGGCGCCGACCGGAGCTGAAATATTGTTGGACAGGCACGATGTGGAGAAGGGTCGTCGACTGTTTGTATACGGAAAATAGTCTCAGAGGAAAATATATTAGGTTAAGATAGATAGAAGGAAAATAAAAAACATAAATTACTTTAAGTGTTATATGTAGAGAACTGAAACTTTATACTGGTGCGATTGTTGAATCGAGACGGTTAAGCAGGGAATCGTATATGATGAACTGCAGAAAATAATTTTTTTTAAGAAAGATAGAAAAAGGGAAGTATATTACTTTGAGTGGGGAGGGAAATCAAAATCGATGAAATTAAAGGAGGGAAATCAAAATGGGTGAAATTAATGGAGGGAACTTCCAATTATTACAGTTATTAGGTGGAAAAAAATAAATTTAAAACTGAACTTATGATTATAAATTTAATTAATTGAATATTATAATTGATAGTTTTAATACTTATTTGTTTATATCTTAAGGCTTATCGCTCATGGCTTAATGCTCAAGGATTATGGCTTAGGGCTTATAGGTGATTACTTATTGCTTAATGTTTAGTTTTTGGGGCTCATGAATTTTAGTGTATAATGTATGGTTCTTGGCTAAGGGTGTATGGATTAAGGTTTAGGACATATGACTTATGAATTATGGTCTAGAGTTTAGGCTTATAGCTTAGGGATTATGGCTTAAGATTTAGGTGCTTGTGGCTTGTGGATTAAGTCTTTTGGCATATAGTTTATCGCTTAAGGCTTAAGGCTTATAACTTATGGCTTATGGCTTATGATGTATGGATTAAGGCATAAGACTTATGGCTAAGGAGTTACAGTTCATGACTTGTGGCTTGTGATATATGGATTAAGGCATAAGGCTTATGGCTAAGGAAATACGGTTCATGGCTTAGCTGATAACTTATGGTTAGCTTATGTTTTAGGCCTTATGGGTTATGGATTTTTGACGTATGGCTTAGGACCAACGGCTTGTAGATTAGGACTTATACTTAGGGCTTAGGGTTTATAGACGAGGGATTAGAACTTATGACTTGTGGCTTAGATTCTAGGGTTTATGGATTATGGATTATGGATTATGACTCGTGGATTAGGGAATATGGGTTATATATTAAGGATTAGTGCTTATGAATTACATATTAGGGCGTAGGGTTTGTGGATTATGGATTAAGGCTTACGAATTATGGCTTAAGGCTTAAGGTTTATGGATTAGGGATGAGTGCTTATATTATTGGAGGGATGAATCAAATTATTTTTTGTTTTAAACAAAAAATAGCATAGTGGGTGGAAGACTCAAAATATTATGATATAAATACATAATTATAGAAAAATAACAAAAAGGATACTATTATTGGAAGTGTGGTGAGGTGGGTGGTTGTAAGTGTGGGTAGGGGTGGGTCGAAGTGGATACAGGGTGTGTTGGTTGGGGTGAGAGTGTAGGGTGGGAGTAAGGTATGTGGATGTGGGGATTTGGGACAGGTCAGGTGGGTTGGGTGTTGGTGGGGTGAGGTGTGGGGTGGTTGGTTGTGGTTGTAAAACCATAGGGTTTGTGGGGTAGGGATGATACTTAACATTTATGGGTGGGTGTTTGGCTTAAGGCTTTTTTCTTGTTTTGCTTATGTTTTGTGGTTAAGTTCTTAGGGATTATGCCCTATGGATCAGGGTCTCTGCATTAAGGAACATGGATTAGGGCTCAAGGGTTATAATATATTTCTTAAAACTTAATGATTAGGGCTTACTCCCTAGGGATATTGGGGCTTATGCTTAGGGATTATAGCTTCGGGCTTATGAATTATTACTTATGGTTTATGTCTTTGGGATTATGACTTAAGGCTTATGCATTATGGCTTAGCGCTTAGGGATTTAGTCTTAGGGCTTATAGGGTATGACTTAGGGTTTACGCCTTGTGGCTTATGGTTTATGACTTAGGGCTTAAAGTTAAGACTTCAGTCTTAGGACTTAGGGTTAAGGCATATAGCTTATGACATAAGGCATATGGCTTAATGCTTACGACTTCAGGCTCATTCATACAAGCCCACCTTTACCTCCACACCACACACCTTGTTCCCACACCACCCTACCACCCTCCCATACATATAACTACACCAACACCTACATCCCCATCCTACCCTTACAGCCACCCAACCATATCCATCAACCCACCCTTACAGTCACACCCACGACCAAATATATTAATCTCGTGGCAGTTGGTTTAGGAAATATGGATTATAAGTTATGGATAATGTCTTAATGATTAGGAATCACAGCTTAAGGCTTAGGGTTTAGGGATTATGACCCAATCATTAAGCCCATACGGATGCCTACCCCACCCTACCTCCACCTCACCGACACCTCCATACCCCACACACCAAACCTACAACCAATCATACCACCTATATATCCATCCAACACCCACATCTACAACCACACTCCCACGCATACCAACCATCACCTTATATAAGCTACAACGCTCATAGCAACACACATGTCTACCCTACCACCCACACCGATCCCTACACTTACGCCCGCACCCACATGTTCATCCTAAACACCCCCCGACATCTACCCTATCGCCACACACCCCTACCCTCACCCTTATATTTGTACCCATAATTTTGAACACCCATACATATACTTTTCCTATAAGGCCATATCGATGCCTACCTACCCCTGGTAACTAGACTTTCGTTTCATAACTCATGCCACTAATAACAAAACAAAAAATTTATTTTATCATTAAAAATTTATAAATAATAATAAATACATCGGTTTTAAAAATTATGATTATATTAAAATATTAATTTTAAGATGACGATAA
The DNA here is from genome assembly GCF_052849685.1 of Lactuca virosa. NCBI lineage: Eukaryota > Viridiplantae > Streptophyta > Magnoliopsida > Asterales > Asteraceae > Lactuca > Lactuca virosa. The sequence goes on from NC_136426.1 coordinate 55,541,358, forward strand.
TAACAATAATAATAATACTATGTTTTATAAAACAAAATAATAAAATTAACAAATTTTAGTATTCCCGCCCACATATATAAAATGTTTGAATATCCCACATGCTAAAATTTGAAATAACCAATGAACCTTACTTCATACGTTTTTTCTCAAAGCTCTCTAATTCTAATGACCGACAACCACCCACCACCCTTTCTTTTTTCTCTTTTGGCCAACACTGCCACCAATAACGCATCACTCACATTGCATAACCATCGGCCACCAACGCCATTATCTGTGTAAAAACCGAAGAACCACCACACCCCCGTTTCCCACTGTCCGTTACCCTCCCTTTATGCCTCTCTCAAATGTGCCACCACAAAACGTCGTATATGTAATTGTATGTGACAACTGGCAAACTAGGAGTCGAGCAAAGTCTAAAAGTGTATTATGTATAAGTAAAACCACATCTTAACCTTGTTGCAATAAATCATTTATAGCCAAAAGACATCATTTATATAAGTATTTATATATTTTGAAAACCATGTGGTAATGAACCTATGAAAGTCAACACAATCAACATAAGACCACATAAGACAACACAAGTCAACACAAGTCAAATGGATAAATCTAAAAGCATGAAATTATACATTACTAATGGGATTTCGGTTTTGGGGATCTAGAACCAAGGGTTTTCGCTTATATAGGACCGAAAACACCCTCCCAGGAGCAACACCAAGACCGAAAAAACATGTTTAAGGCCCATTAGGACCGAAATCAACAATATTAGTGGAGTACAAGGTGATTTCGGTCATGCCTTGACCGAAGTCACCCTTGGTTTGGCCGAAATCCTCCTAAATATCTAGATAATGTGCCACTTGATTGGTGGATTAAGTTACCAATGTGATATATTACACATTCCAACGTAAATGTCACTTCTCTTACACTTCTTACCCCCAAATATAAACCACAATTTCGGGACCATTTGCAAACAAATTCACAGTTAACATTTTCATCTCCTTTTCTCTCAAATATCAAGCCCCATTTTCTCTCCAAACTCAAAGTTCAAACTCAAACTTCCCCAGGAAACTGTTACTTCAAGATAATTCAAAAGATCTTGGTAAGTTCCTTTATAAATCTAGTATTTATACCACAATCTCTTGATAGATCCTCTCATTTACACACATTATTATATGTTATAAACTATTAGGATTTCGACTACCTTCAAGCGTTCTAACTTAAAAGATCATCACCGTCACTTCGATTATCCAAACGCAAACGCACATAAGGTGAGTTCATACCCCTACATTTTTCAAGACTTTTCCTATGTTTTAGGGGGGGGGGGGGAGGATACAAGTAACACACAAGAAAATTTACGTTGAAATGAAAACATTCAAATACATTTAATTACTATTATTACGAAAAGTGATAAATACATGAAATGGCTTTACTACCAACTTCGTATTCTTTTACATATAAAGTTTTGATAGAAATGTAAAGATATGAAAACCGAGTAACAAATACACTACATTAATCTTTTATATATATATATATATATATATATATATATATATATATATATATACATATATATATATATATATATATATATATATATATATATATATATATATAACTTTACTACCAACTTCGTATTTACTACATTAAGCTATATTAAAATAGTTTGCGAAACCTTACCACCTTTCTAACCCGTTGAGCAAAGGGTGTAATTACATAAAGTGCATATATAATTGTTTTTACGTCATTTTCTTTATGATCTTGGAAAAACGGGATATTAACATATCCAAACGTTTTCACTACAAAAACACGTACTCTCGTTGAATAAATTTGTGAGACATTGTCTTCATCGTACCTAACTGAGGTATACTCGAAAGTCCTGTTTTATAACCGGAATCTCCCGTAAGAGAGCGTGATACTTGTGTATAGATCTATACGGGACTGATGATCCCACACCCTGACTGTTAGCTACAGTCAGACCGGCAGGTTATGGGTGACAAATGTCATAAACGTTTCGACGCCTGAAGAAAGTCGCGGCATGCAACTTCATTTTTAGCACGGTTATGAAAACTCACATGGGGAAATGACTATACGTATATTTTACACGAAAACACATTTCTTCAAACGGTTTTATACATGAATAAAACTACATATGACTATTTTAAATATGGAAAACACGAGTACATTTCAGTCTTGGAACATTTAAGACTACAACTCATTTCTATGGGAAATGTTGGATTTTGTGGAATAGACACTATCATTTTACAAGTGAACGTCTTACATCGCATATATTAGAAAATATCGGATTTTCTGGAAACAAACATGATATCTTTTCACGGAAAGACTTACTGTTTTTCATACAAACTCTTATGAACTCACCAACTTAATTGTTGACACTTTTTCAAACAACTTGTATTCTCAGGGAATCAGTAAAACAGGTAACCACCAGCTTTTGAGGATGGGACGCTAAGGCGTTAAACAAATCTTTTGTCATCATATTATAATTGACTTTTGAAACATGTAACACTTACAATGATGTAACTTTTTCAATTGTATATATGATGGTCATGTTTTCTTTGGTCACTATTATGCATGTTGTTATGATACAATACATGAAAGGCATCCACCTCAAACGTTTCCGCCATCCTGGTTTGGGGGTGTGACATTGTATCTGATTTGGGTTGCTCCAATTGTGAAAACCTAATTTTTGAATTCTCTCGATAGGTTTGAAATTGGAATAGGAATTGGCGAAACAAAGACGTCGAGAATTGTGGTAGTATGAGTATGGAATCGAACGGCCATCCACAACGATGAGTAATTACAATAACCGGAATCAGATACAAAAGCTAGAGGTTTACATTGAGATTCTTCTGTTACTCAAAAATCCAAAAATGATGAAGCCAAAGAACCCGGTTTTGATGACAGGCTCTTTGTGCACTTCAATCGTCTTCCGACCAGGTATTTGTGAAATCTATTAATCATCTTTTTATTGAATAGCCCTTCAATTTCAAACTATTTTTTTGATAAAAGAACTATACATAATCAGAAGATAAATACATATTATATTTATCAAAAAAATTATGTTTTTCATATTAATTTGGATTGAAACAGGCGGAATTAACATTTAGTGCTGAAGAAAATTCTGAAGATTCAATTGATTGCGGCTCTTTGTTGTGCATTTTCTTTGTGTATTTTCTCTGGTCACTGAGAGTTCGGAAAATTCAATTGATTGCAGCTCACATGGGAAGCAAATAACTCAAAGGTACAAGTATATACACATACACATTATATATTGAATGATAGCAAATGACTATTTTACCCATTCTTCTAGAATTAGTGCAAAATAAAAATGATTGTTTAATCAATGTTATGAATGAAAAAATGTCAACTTATGAGTTACATAAATAAAAAATATTTGATACAACTTCAATGTTATGAATTATTTAAATTATTCACCAAAGAATTATTTAACATCATTCATTTATTCAGCCTGTTAAGTTCTAAACAAACATTACCTTATTTTGTCACACCCCGAAACCGGAACGGCGGAAACGTTCGGGGGTGGAGGACGTCATGTACAGTATCACAACAATGCATAGTAGTAAACAAGCAACAACATCATCCATTGCATTAATAATATAATTTAATACAAGTGTGTTCTGTAAAGTTTAATATACACCAAAAAGTAAATCAAAATATGAGATGAGTCTTGAATGTGCTCCATCTTCTCCCATGCCTGGCATCGGTACCTGTCTACTGATGACCTGAGAATACAAGTTATTTTGAAAGAGTTGATCAGCTTTAAAGCTGGTGAGATCATAAGTATTTTAGTGTCATTGTTTGTATGAAAGTGTTTGTACGCACTTGATGTATAAGTTTGTAAATGTTCGTAAATCTTTGTAAATCTTTGTAAATGTTTGAATCTCCTAGAAAACCCTATGTTTTCTACTAAAAGTAGCCTTCTACCAAGGCATCAAATGTTTGTATGTTTATCTCTTGTAAGAGTATGTATTTTCCCAATTCTGACTATCATTAACCAAAAATATAGTTTTTACATTACTGTTCATTGTGAGAAGATCACAAAGTGAATGCAATGGGGAAATAAAATAGTACTGTACTGTTGTATTAGGTAACTACTGTTGTACTAACTACTTTAAACCAATTGTTCTTTAAAGTACCATGTGATATGCATGTACCATACTACCGACTAAAAACACGACGATGAAAGACGTCGGAAGAAATGACATTTGGCACCCGTAGACTTGCAAGTGTTGGATTAGTGTCTAAGTTCACAACTATTTTGGTATGTACTTGACCCGATGGTGCATGGTCCTTTTGGGTTACCTTTACCAAAGCAACTTGATAGGATGAATTATGGAGAGAGAGGATTAATTATGATTTATTAATATATTATATGAATAATATATTAAAGGAGAAATCATATTGTTTAATTAATATTGGTCAATAATTAATTTTGTGGCTAAAAGATATTAATTAAACTTAGGGGACTAGAACTATCAATTGTGTGATAGTTGAATATTGGGCTAATAGACTTCTTATTAGAGGGGTGGACGAATTCTATGGGGAAACCCATTAGAAATCGTCCAAGGCCTCTAAAGGAGGAGTCAATGGGTTGCTTAGGGCCTAAGCAGTCAAATTAGGGTTTCCTTGTTAGATAACCCTAATAGCCTCACTATTTAAGCACCCCTAGGGCACCAAAAACGTGATCATCTGATTCCTTAGGGTTTCTAGACGTTTTTGAGTATCTCTCCTCTTCTCCTTCTTCATCCTCTTGCTCTTGGTGTTTGTGAGCTATTAGAGGAGTGACATTTGTGACTCTAAGCTTTTAGAAGCCAATTACTAGAAGGAATAGATTGTTATTACTACATAACAATCAAGGTATGATCTAAACCCTATTCTTATGTTAATATTGATTATCACATGCTAGATCTAGGGCTTATGGCTTTGGATGATTATTGCATGTTCATTAGACAAACTAGATCCAAAGCTTTAGGGTTTGCATGTACACCATAGGAATGTTGTAGTGCTCATAACCCAACAGTGGTATCAGAGCCTAGGCTGTTTGTATGATGAATTGATGCTTAATTGTTCATTGCTTGCTTAAAAAATCGATTTTTCTGGGTTCTGACAGCCAGACTCGCCGAGTCCGTGAATGGACTCGACGAGTAGGTCCTACTCGACGAGTTCCATTGTGGAGTCGACGAGTCCAAGGGTCTGCCAGCTTAATTTTGCGATTTTCTTGCCTTTTTGGCTTGGGATAATTACTATAAACGTTTTTAATTAGTAAAATCCGATTTTTATTGATTTTGGGTCAATATCCTTTCCAAAATAGTAGATAATTGCCAATTAATCAAATATTTGTTGCCTTATATGATAATGTATAATTATTTTAGTTATTTGGTGAATTGTCTTGCAAGTAATTGGACTAGGTCAAAATTAGATAACCAAATTAATTGTTAATTGCCTTATTTGAATTGTTGATCTAGAATGTTCTTGATAAAATTTGAAAAGTTTCAATTTTCTCCCTTTAGGTTTCATAGTTTTAAATTTCAACTTTAAAAGTTTTAGTTTTGAAATTTAAATAGTTAAACCCTAATATTTTGAAATGTTTCAAAACTTGCCCTCAAGTTTTGGAATTTAAATTTTGATTAAAAGTTTGATTTTAAAATGTTAAATTCTAAAACCCTAGTTTTGAAAAAGTTCAAATTACACCCTTATGGTTTTATGAAGTTAATTAAAGGTATAATTAAAAGAAAGTTAATAAATCCATAATGATATGGTTTATATTTAATTTAAATTAAAAGTGTAACTTAAACAACCTAGTATTTTAAAAGTGTAAAATACACCCTATACTATATATAACATTAAAAGCCTAATATTATATATGTATAACTTAAACTGCTAGTCTTACCATTAGTAGGCCTCATTCACGAAGTTGGTCTATAAGGGGTGTTTAAGGAAATTACCTATAAAATGGCGATTGAATGGGTATCCAATCTTACCCACCGCACTCTTGACTAGTGGAGGGTCGTTACCCGAACGGGTAGGATAGGGCGAACCCTCTCATCATTAAAAGTATAATGAATAAAGTAACTAAATGTTTTATAAAATTCCCAAATCTTAGTTACTTTAGGAAAAAGTGAAATCGATGCAATTCCATGGAATTACACTTTGTACCCTTGTCGAGACAATTAGTGGAGCGTGTGTGGTTAACCGACACACTAAGTTGGGTTTGGCATTGGTAGCGAAGGATGACTCGATGTTTGTCATAGATCGATGGAGCGTGTGTGGTTAACCGGCACGTCGATTAGGTGACTGTAACATTGAGGGCACCACGTACATTCGCATGGTTATTCACACCTTATTTGTGATCCTCGGCATCCCAGTCACAAATGAAGTGCGTAATCGAGATTAAACATGACATTGAAAAGTTCAATGAATCTCAACAGATCTAGGAGTTTCAATTCATTTAAAACTTAACCTTATTTTCGTTTTTGATGGTGGAAATTGGTAAATCGTCATTTACCTACCTTCAAATGTTGTGCGAGTTGGATTACGGCATCCCTCTTCCAGTTTGTAGGATATTGTGTTGGGTCCTAGCCTTAATATCTCATTTGGGTGTTTTATTAAGGACTCAATCAACTAAACTTGAATTTTCTCCCGTTTCATAGATGTCAAAGTCTGACAACTATGGTCTTCCTAAATCCGTTGGAAAACGTTTTCCACGTGAAGATGATGTTCCACGATTGTATTGTGGAAATGGAAATCATGCTTCATTTCCTTCACCTCCTCCAATAATTCTCCCTGACCCACATGTTCGAAGACTTGAAAAGTTCAAGGTCACTCAAGCCCTATTGGCAAAAGACATGGAATTGGAAAGTCTATTTGTGTTCATGTCTTGGATAAAAGGTTACACATTGATAGATTAGGATTGTTAGGTGTCGATGTTTAAAGGAAATTGGCTGTTGACTTGGTTCTTCAGTCACTTCCCGAATCATATGTAAGTTCGTTAGAGAGTACTATATGATGGACCACAACATGACCCTTATTGATTTGACTTATTTGCTTATTTGCTGCTAAATCAGGAATGATTTGGCGCACTGGTCGGCAAACTTGTCAGGTAAATCAATATCCCAACCCTCTATGGGAAATGGCAACATTGGAAGTCCAGAAAAGTTTTCTCTACGCAAGAGTAAGGTTGAGTCTGAGATAGTCCCGTGTACCATTCCAAGAAGAATCCATATGTTTCTACTGCCAAAAGAGGGGGCATTGGTTACGAAGCTGCCCTAACTACCTGAGAGATCTAAGAGATGGGAGAGCCAAGATGTATGACTCTGCATCAGGTAAAATCCACTATCTAACTCTATTAAGTTCCTTTTTGATTCTTGATACATGATGTGATAAGATTACATTTGGTGTTTTGTAGAATCGAAGAAAAAGGAAGCTTAAAAGGAAAGAAGTGAGATAAATTTGATCATGAAGAAGTGGATCTTGATCACATGATTCAAAGATCGGATTATTTTAGCTACTACTTTAGAGTTAGGATAGATTGCTAAATAATATTTGCATAGTTTTTCAATTGTAATCGCGTTGTAAAGACAATATTTTTCCGCAATAAAATAAATTTTGATTTATCTTATTTATGTTTCCTTGCGATGGATTTTATGAAAAATTGGTGTTTGAATGGTTCTATTGTTAGCAATATTGTGAATGGATTTGATTCTTAGTTATGTTATTTGTGGAAATGTCATAAATTTACCAAATGAGGAAAGTTTCTGATCACCCAAGTTTCAATAGGACAGAAACTTGGAATCATGCAACTGGTATTGTGTGATGAATGAAAACCTTCGTATTTGGGAAATTGAAACTAATTCTTTGTTCACATAAGTATGTGCGTCAAGTGAAGGACTAGGAGATCTGGTATACAATGTTGTGCACTGGTCAAGTCCACCACAAAGAACGATAAGTTTATTCGTCATGATTTACTAAAAGTCTAGTAAACGTGATTATGCTTACAAGATTAAGTGTAATTCTGAATCATTGAAAAGTTTCAATGAATAGCAGAATGAATAAGAAGAATCAGTTAGGCAGAAAGATAAAAGTTTCTCCAATCTAAGAAGAAGGGAGAGTACTTTTGTATCGTGTTTTATGATCGTCTTGGTTATTACAGGAACCATATTACAATCTATCCTCTAAGGATACCTTAGTGCACTAGTTTGGCTAAGAAGAGGAATGGTGAATTATAGAAATGGTTAAGTCAATAAGATGTATCATACTTCGTTCCAATATCAAGTCTTAGAGTCATACTCCAAGACTGTGAATTGAGTGATATAATCTTAAGTAGGAATTTTCTACATTTGCACATTTTGGTAAGTTTTGATGTCTTGGATAAGTCAAAGACCAGCTAATACCAAATTGTGTGTAGGTTTGTCTTGATAAAGACATACACTGACTCTTGAATATTTGTTATGTCAAGAAATGTTTCTCGACAAGAGAATCTTATAGGTCGAGAGGTCAGTGGGAGTCTAAAGATCTTGGAAAGTTTCAAGAACAAATCAAGAAGTAAACCTATTAAACACTAGCACACGACTTGAGGATTGTAACCTATCGTGTTGATAAAAATTTTATTTCTGTGCCAATCCAGTTGAGTGATTATGCATATGAGTTCTACGAGTTCTCAATTGAATGCATAAGGGCAAACACCTTGATCAATGAAAGTACATTGACTGGCATAGGTGAGCTACTAAATAACTTGGAAGCAATGGTGGGACCCTTGATGGAAAGAAATTAAGAATGAACAAGTTCTGTCCATAAGAGGTTGAATTTGTCACAAACATTATCTTACGATTATGCTTATGACAAAGTTGCATGGATAGGAACACATGCACCATAAAATCTAAGTGTCATAAGGTTTCTCTCCTTCATGAAAATGATTGTGAGGAAACGCTTTCACTAAGAAAGATTTTAAGGAGATAGCGATTATGTAAATTGCATTCTCAAATTTGATTATGATTACGGCATCCCTTTTCATAGTTCGAATTGTGAGATTTGGAAATTATTTTGAACAATCGAGACTTATTGCTATAAGTTCTGGAATTGGTTAGACACACATGTGAGTTGTCTAAAGTAAGGTGTATGAGTTTGAGATGCTTAGATAAAAGTGTTGGGTTATGAGCATTCTAACACTCCTAAGTGTACATGCAACCCTAAATACCTTGGATCTAGGTTTTCTCTATTATACATACAATTATGAACATCCAAGGTATTATCCTAATCTAGCATACAAAATAATAAATATAACAAGATAGAATACATACCTCTTTGATGTAGAATGTCTTCATGAAGCTTGAGTGCCTAGTGCCCCAAGTGTGACACCTTAAATGGTTCACACAACACCAAATACACTTGGAATAACTTGAGAGAAACTTGAACACTCCTTGAAATCGTCTAGCCCTCACACTCACACATTAGTGCACGATTTTTGAGCCATGGGATTCTTTTATATGGTGGCTATTAGGGTTACACCATGTAACTCATAACTTTACCCATTCCTTATGCTCCATGGATTTTAACTTCCATGGAGTATCCATGGGTCACCCCATGGACTTAGTCCAACATAAGGAATCTTGGATCACAAGCCCACATATATAAGAATGAATGATTTACACAATCAACCCATATATTTAATTAGTCTCCTTTTGATCACTTAATTAATTCCAAATTAATTCTTGATCAATACTAATTAAATAACCTTATTAATATATTAGAACTTATAATATATTAACCAACCTTAAGTGTTATTTCTCTCATTATAGTCTATCCAAATGCATGATGCCATGCAACCCAAATGGACCATGCCGGGTCGGTTCAAGTCTTACCAATTATAGTTATGGACTTAGACATTAATCCAACAGTCTCCCACTTGGATAAGTCTAAAACTATTATTGCGTATGACTTCAGGAACCGATCAGCAGTCGTAGCTCTCAAAAGCTTCTGTCGAACTCTGACCTTGTCGATGAACTCTGACCTTGTCAATGACTTGTCCATTAGATAAGGGATCATATATTCCTCCATTCTAGATATCATATTGACTGAGACATGGATTATAATCATTCTCTCTGTCCATTTGTTGTTTCCCGATTTTCGATTTATGATGACTGACTGATTGAACAAATAAAATCAGTCCTGGCTTGGCCAAGCACTCACATGTGTCATCGCTAAATCATCGAGGGGCCCACAGATATCGCTTTTATCCCGAAGGTAAAAGGAATGGATAAACTTCGACTCATATGGCTTGTTCTACTACTTGTTGAATCATACACAAAGGCACGTTTTATAACATCGAGTTACCAATGCGTTTTCGTGCAATCAATGTATAACCAACTCATAGTAACAACTCATATCTCTAGGTTTGAAGAATATAAGATATTATCGTCTCATGATCACTCGTGATAAAATCCATGAAGTGATTCAAATGAGCGCGGGTTGAATCCAATACTCAGAACTTATGAGCACTCATGAGTGTTGTAGCACCACTTTGTCCACCAACTTGGACCTCTACAAACCAACCCATGACAGTCTTGATTCATATCTACTTCCAACATATCACCGACTATAGATGGTTTGAATAACTTAATCATTCAGGAAGAGCGACTTAGTTATTCTGGAAGTCAAAACATGCAAAGTGAAACACAAGAATAAATGAATCAAATATGGTATCAAACCCTATGAATATAAATAAACACTTTTATTTATCACCATACTGATTACTCATTATTCATTGTTTCGGTTTTATCAACTTTATACTTGAATTTAAAACAATAGTTGTCCCACGCTCCAAGCATGTACACTATGTTTTCTAAACACTAGTCATGCCATACACCAAGTATGCATACTATGTTTGTCTATGATCTTTACTTTGTAAAATAGATCAATTGAACATCACTCCAATGATCCTCTTTTCACAGTCCCAAATCCTTACTGCAAATGCAAGAATTCCAAATTCATGCCATTTACTGAAATCTGTTAGATTCTAAACTTATATGCATTGATCCTATTAATGATTATGCACAAAGTCAGAAAGACTTGACAACAATCATTACAGAGCATTCCAAAGGAGATCAGCTCCTTGGAAACATCCTTCTTTCATTAAGTTTCCTAATTTTACACAGATTGAATAATTTCTAACTTTGAAACATTTCCATATTCCATTTTGACTATCACTTCTGAATAAGAGTTGCCTCCTTACAGATTATGTCAATATGGTCCTTCCAGAATTAACATTATACTTCCAACTGTCCTTGAGCAACCAATCTTTGGTAAACGTTAGATTGTCCTCGACAATTGCTTAATCATTTTAGTCATATCCAATTCTAGACCTTTTCCCTTCATAATGCCCCAGGCATTTGGAAAATTTTAGAAAGGATGAATATAACACATGTAATTGATCCTATATCCGAAGCATATGAGACACGATTCATGATGTCTCACATAAAGACTAAACCAGTCTTTTGCTATAATATTTCCATTTCAATGTGCCAAGTTCTCAAAATTCAGATTATGAAAAGGGATGCCGTAATCATAATCGAATTTTAGAACGCAAATAATGGACCCATATATACAATTTCCTTATGTTGAGCAATTCCAACATGAAATTCATATATATATCCTTGATTAAATATGATTAAAATCTCAATCTAAGCTTTTAGAATTGAAATGAAGTATAATTTCCTCTCCCTTAATTATAGCAAAAGAACTTTTTCAACCCCTGCAACCTCACGAATTGAAACTTTTGTTTTCTATAATTAACATTGCTAACTTGCAACCTTTGTCATAAATATCATGCTCCCACTAACATGATGATTATTAGCATAACACTTATGCTCCCACTAGCTTTGACATGTACTCAGAAATCAGCTGACTTTCTTACCAAAGTTCAGATTTCTGATACTAGATTGTTTTGATAAAACTTTATCAAAATCATACACCTCTCTTAGATAGCTCACATGTGTGTCTAAACAATTTTAGAACTATGAAAAGGGATGCCGTAATCATAGTCTCAATTGTTTAGACCTTTTCCACTTCTCACAAGTCCATGTTAGTGTGCCGGTAAACCACACACGCTCCACTAACGACTTTGAGAATGCAAATATCACAATTGCTATCTAGCTAAAATCTACTTAGTGAAAGTGTTTCCTCACCATCATTTTTATGAATCGGAGAGAAACCTTATGACACTTAGATTTAACAGTGTATGTATTCTTATCCATGTGAATTTGTCAAAACCATAATCACAAGACAAGGTTAGTGACAAATCCAAACTCATATTGATTAAACTTGTGCAATCTTAAATTCTTGCCATTTGGCAGCTCAGGTGCCTGCCATTGCTTCCAAGTAGTTGTGCAACCAATTGAGAACTCTCAGAACTCCTATGCAAAGCCAACTTGAATAGGCACAAAATTTTCAACACGATAGGTTATAAACCTCAAGTCGTGTGCTAGTGAAGGACTTTAGGTTTTATTCTTGATTAAGTCTTGAAACTTTCAAGAGCTTTAAGACTCCCACTGTCCTCTTGACATATAAGACTCCCTTGTCAAATATTCAAGAGATAGTGCAGATTCTTTATCAAGACTAACACTTTACACAATTGGCCTAAGTTGGTCTCTGTTTTATCCAAAACATCACAACTTACCAATTTCAAATGTACAAGAGTAGATAACCTTTTACTCTTACATTTGACTAGTGTTAACAAACCCTCTTTAAGATATGTCACTCAAGTTACAATCTTGGAGTATAACTCTAAGAATTGTTTTGGAACGAAGTATGACTCATCTTTTTGATTTAACCATTTCTACAATTCATGACTCCTCTTCTTAGTCATAAGAATGCACTAAGATGACTTTAGAGGACCAATTCTGATATGGTATCTTAATCATTAAGATGATCATAAACATGATACTAAAGTACTCTCCCATCTTTTCAGATTTGAGAAACTTTTATCTTTCTGCCATACTTTGATTCTTCTTATTCGTTCTGTCTCACATTGAAACTTCTCCAATGCTACAGACTTATACTTAAACTTATAAGTATAACCATATTTACTGAACTTAAGTAAATCATGACGAATAGTCTTCTTGATCTTTTGTGGTGGACTTGACCAGTGCACAAGAATGTGTACTCGATCCCTTAGTCCTTTCCTTATTCACATAAGGAATTAGTCTTAATTTTCCAAGCTGAAAGTTCTCATTCATCATACTATACAACTTGCATGATTCCAAGTTTCGGTCCAATTAAACCTTGGGTGATGAGAATCTTTCCTTATATGGTAATATTAGACACTACCACAACCGAAAGAATCAAATCCATTTTTCCAATATTGCTATCAATGGAATCTTATAAGCAACAACTTTTCACAAATGCCATTGTAAGGATAAACAAAATCAAAACCTTTTTCTTTTATTTTAAAACTTTGCGGAAAAACTTATCCTTACAATCCATATGAAAACCTTGTTGTTATCTATTCCTAAGCAATATAAATATCATAACTCTTAAGTAATAGCCCAAAATTCTGATCACCGAACTATGCGATTGAAATCCATCTTCGCGATCAGAATCAGCATGTACTTAATAGATTTAGACAATGGACTTTACCTGAAGTAGAGCCAAACTTATTGACTTTAACATCCTTAGGTAAATTTGGCAGCTTCGTAACCAATGCCCCTTCCTTTGGCAATAGTTACCTATGGACCCTTGATAATGGGACTATCTCAGACTTTGCCTCTCTCTTTACCATTAGGTCAACCGAGTTGACTATGGCCGATCCCTTTCCATTGGGAAGAGAGAGCTTTACTGGATATCCAATGTCATCATTGTCAATGTCCATAGCGTTTTAGGAAGTTGATCTTAGCAAATAGATAAGATCATTAAGGGTCTTGTCTTAGTCTGTTTCATAGGATTCCCAAAAGAACTCACTATGTGACTTAGAAAGTAGTTGAGCCACCAACTTTCTCAAGACTTTGACACCCAACTCTCCCGGCTTGTCAATATTTGACTACATCTCCAAGATGTGATCACACCTAGATCTTGCCTTCCCAATAGGGCTTGAGTGATCTTAAACTTTTTAGGAACTTGTGGGTTAGGGAGAATAATTGGAGGAGGTGAAAGAAATATGATATCCATGGGACATCATCTTCATTTAGGAAAGCTTGTTTCAAGAGATTTGGGAAGATCATAAATGTCTAGACCAGACATCTTTTTGGGAGATATTCAAGATAGTTGATTTAAAGTCCTTAATATGACACCCAATATGAAATATTAAGGCTAGGACCCAACAAACTATTTTATAACTTAGAAGAGGGATGCCGTAATCCAAGCTATAAAATATTTGAAGGTAGGTGAATGACGATTCACCAATTTCCACCATGAAAAGCGAAATAATTTATTAGGTTTTAATTGGATTTGAAAGTCCTAGATCTTTGAGATTCATTGAACTGTTCAAATGCATGTTTCAATCTCGAGTGTGCCCTTCAGGTTTTGTGACTGGGATGCCGAGGATCACAAAACAAGGTGTGAATAACCATGCAAATATACTTGGTACCCTTAATATTTACCCCTTAATCAGTGTGCCGGTTAACCACACACGCTCCACCGATACTATGATAAATATTAAGTTACCCTTTGCCTACCTTGTTAAGTCCAGGTTAGTGTGCCGGTTAACCACACATGCTCCACTAACGACTTAAGCAAAGTGCAAAGTGTAATTTCATGGGTTAGCACCAAATTCACATTTTCCTAAGTAACTAAGATTGGGTATTAATAAGAGTTTAGTTACTTAGTATTTATCATTAATACTTTTAATGAAAGGAGAATTATAGTCCTTGTCCTACCCGTTCGACTAACGACCCTCCACCAGTCAAGGAAGCGGTGGGTGAGAGTGGACACCCATTAAACTGTCATTTTATAGGCAGTAACCTTATACGCCCTTATAGACCGGCTTCGTGAATGAGGCCTACTAACGGTAAGACTGACTTTACTCTTATACATATATATAAATGTTATTAACTTATAATATTATAAAGTATAAGGGTTGAATTTTAACTTTTAAAATTCTAAGGGCTAACTTGGAATTAAAGTATTCATAAGTGAAAACTTTTCAAATTCCAAAACTTGAGGGCAAGTTTTGAAACTATTCAAAACTAATTAATTCCATAACTTATGAGTTTAAAGTAGTTTTAATTAAAAAAAAACTCTTCAAGTTCCATAACTTGAGGACAAGTTATGGAAGACTTTAAACTAATTAATAAAAAAAATAACTTTTTTTTTATTGTAACTTATGGAACTAAATAAGGTTACACTTTTTTTTTAATTTAATGAAGAGACTCTTGAACCTCCATAACTTGAGGACAAGTTATGGAGTCATAAAACCATTTAATTAGAACTAGACTCTTCATTTTGTAACCTTTGCCAACTTTTATGAGTTTTATGATTCTTAAATGTGACTTTTCATATAACTTGAGGACAAGTTACAAAAACACACTTTGGAATCAACTCTTAGATCAAAATGGATTGAAAACAACTATTTCACACAACTTTTCTATTAATCTAAGAACCTCATAAGAACAAGATAATTCAAATCATCAATCTTCAAGAAATTAGCATGAACATACAAACTAATACAAATCTTGAAATTATGACAATTATCTTAGAAATTGGATTAGCATGAACATTACCACATCAAAAACAAGTTTATAAGTCCAAAAACATCTTAGGGTAATGTTCCTAGTCCAATTCCAGCCAAAACAATCGAATATATGCATCCAACTCGATTTTTCAGCTACTTTTGCAAGTATAACAAGAAAACAAGCTTAGGCTCTGATACCACTGTTGGGTTATGAGCATTCTAACACTCCTAAGTGTACATGCAACCCTAAATACCTTGGATCTATGTTTTCTCTATTATACATACAATTATGAACATCCAAGGTATTATCCTAATCTAGCATACAAAATAATAAATATAACAAGATAGAATACATACCTCTTTGATGTAGAATGTCTTCATGAAGCTTGAGTGCCTAGTGCCCCAAGTGTGACACCTCAAATGGTTCACACAACACCAAATACACTTGGAATAACTTGAGAGAAACTTGAACACTCCTTGAAATCGTCTAGCCCTCACACTCACACATTAGTGCACGATTTCTTGAGCCATGGGATTCTTTTATATGGTGGCTATTAGGGTTACACCATGTAACTCATAACTTTACCCATTCCTTATGCTCCATGGTTTTTAACCTCCATGGAGTATCCATGGGTCACCCCATGGACTTAGTCCAACATAAGGAATCTTGGATCACAAGCCCACATATATAAGAATGAATGATTTACACAATCAACCCATATATTTAATTAGTCTCCTTTTGATCACTTAATTAACTCCAAATTAAATCTTGATCAATACTAATTAAATAACCTTATTAATATATTAGAACTTATAATATATTAACCAACCTTAAGTGTTATTTCTCTCATTATAGTCTATCCAAATGCATGATGCCATGCAACCCAAATGGACCATGTCGGGTCGGGTCAAGTCTTACCAATTATAGTTATGGACTTAGACATTAATCCAACAAAAACCTTATCAAAGCATAACGTATTGGAAATATGACCTTTGGAAAGTCGATAAGTATTGTTTTTTAGAAGTCCAACTGTTTTCTGAATACGTGTCAAAGCTAGTGGGAGTATAAATGTTATACTAGTATGGATATAATCATCATCTTAGTGGGAGCATGATTATTATTGCAAGTTTGCAATATTAATTATAGAAAACTAAAGTTTCACTTTGCAAAGTTGCATAGGTTGAAAAGTTGTTTTGCTATAATTAAGGGAGAGAATGTTATACTTCGTTTCAAATCTAAAGGTTTAGATCGAGAAATTTTAATCAAATTTAGTCAAAAAGATATATGAATGTTATGTTGATAGGATTCAACGTAATAGAATTCTATATATATATATATGGAAATATTTATTGCGTTCTCACACTCGATTATGATTACGGCATCCCTTTTCATAGTTCGAATCGTGAGAACATGGCAAATAAAAATATTATAGCAAAAGACTGGTAAAGTATCATGTCGTAGTAATATTCGACCGTTCTAAAATTTTCCAATTGCCTAGGGCATTAAGAAGGAAAGAGGACTAGAATCGGATTTGACTGAATTAGTTAAACAACTGTCAAGGATAATCTAAGGTTCGCCAAGGATTGGTTGCTTGTGAACAGTTGGAAGTATAGTAATGGAAGGACCATATTGACATTATTAGATATGATTCTATTAATAATGAGTTGTCATATGGCAAATATGGAAATGTTTCCTTATTGGGAGTTGGACGTTAAGGATCTATGTTTAGATTAGAAACTTTTATGCAAGAAGGATATTTAAAGAAATGTACTTTGAATGTGAGACTTCATGACTATGGAATTGTCTTGCAACAATCTCCAATAGAAGACTTTGTAATTTCATTGGCCGAGTCTTGGTGATTTTTGTGCCATGACATTACGAAAGGACCGTTGCATAAAGTGTTAGAATCTAACATATTCTATTAGTGGCAAGAATTTGGTATTCTTACACTTGTGGTAAGGATTGGGAATTGTAAAATGAGTGTGATTGAAAATGTTATTCAATTATACTATTTCATAGAGCAAGGACCATAAGTAAACATAGTGTGCATGCTAAGAGCATGGGACAATTGTCGTTATAATTCAAGTAAGAAGTTGATTACCCGAAACAACAAATAATGAGTAATCAATATGGTGATTAAATAAAAGTGTTTTATTCATACTCAAAATTTTGGGGCCATATAAGATTAGTATTATTCTTATGTTTCAATTTGCATGTTTTGACTTCCTAAATAATTGAGTTATTTGAGAATAATCGAATTATTTGAACGTTCCACAGTCACTCATACTTTGGGAGTAAGTATGAAAGAAGATTATCATGAATTGGTGTGTAGATTGTCTAAAGTGTATTAGACATAGCAAAAGTTTGCTACAACGTTCATGAGTGCTTACGAATATGATTTGAGCATTAGATTAAACCCACGCTCACTTGGATCGCTTCATGGATTTTATCACAAGTGATTGGTGAGACGATAATATCTTATGTTCTTGAAACCGAGATGTGTGAGTTGTATCTTGCGAGTCGGTTGCAGATTGATAATATGTAAACGCACCAGTAACTTGGTGTTATAAAACGTATTGTTGTGTGTAATTCGGTGAGTAAGTACAAGCGAGCATTGATTCGAAGTTTATCCGTTCCTTTTACCCAATGTGGGTAAAAGCGATATATGTGGGCCCCTCGATGATTTAGTGATGAAAAAGGAAAGTGCTCGGCTGGGCCAGGGCTAATTGGATTTGTTTAATTAGTCAGTCGTCATAAATCAGAAATCGGGAAGCAACACATAGACTGAGAGAATGATTTCAATCCATGTCTCACGTCTATATGATATCTAGAATGGAGGAATATATGATCCCTTGTCTAAAGGACGCGTATCTGATAAGATCAAAGTTGACAGCGACTTTTGAAAGCTACGATTGCGGATCAGGATCTGAAGTCATATGCAGAATAGTTATTAGACTTATCCAAGTGGGAGACTGTTGGATTAGTGTCTAAGTTCATAACTATTTTGGTATGTACTTGACCCGATGGTGCATGGTCCTTTTGGGTTACCTTCACCAAAGCAACTTGATAGGATGAATTATGGAGAGAGAGGATTAATTATGATTTATTAATATATTATATGAATAATATATTAAAGGAGAAATCATATTGTTTAATTAATATTGTTCAATAATTAATTAAGAATTAATTTTGTGGCTAAAAGATATTAATTAAACTTACGGGACTAGAACTATCAATTGTGTGATAGTTGAATATTAGGCTAATAGACTTCTTATTAGAGGGGTGGACGAATTTTATGGGGAAACCCATTAGAAATCGTCCAAGGCCTCTAAAGAAGGAGTCCATGGGTTGCTTAGGGTCTAAGCAGTCAATTTAGGGTTTCCTTGTTAGATAACCCTAATAGCCTCACTATTTAAGCACCCCTAGGGCACCAAAAACGTGATCATCTGATTCCTTAGGGTTTCTAGACGTTTTTGAGTATCTCTCCGCTTCTCATTCTTCATCCTCTTGCTCTTGGTGTTTGTGAGCCATTAGAGGAGTGACATTTGTGACTCTAAGCTTTTAGAAGCCAATTACTAGAAGGAATAGATTGTTATTACTACATAACAATCAAGGTATGATCTAAACCCTATTCTTATGTTAATATTGATTATCACATGCTAGATCTAGGGTTTATGGCTTTGGATGATTATTGCATGTTCATTAGACAAACTAGATCCAAAGCTTTAGGGTTTGCATGTACACCATAGGAATGTTGTAGTGCTTATAACCCAACAGCAAGTCCCACTGTAGCGAGCAGCAAGACTTAAGGAGATTCTGGATACAAAACGAGCCATGACGGGTGATGCTATGCCCCGTTACGTGACTCACATAACTGTTGTAATGTTCTTGTATATGTATTGTATGTACTAGCTGTATTGTATGTTCTCTCTCTGTCTAGTATGTATGTATGTTCTCTCTGTTTCTCATAATAGTATGTTCTCTTGTATAATGTATAGTATGTACTAGCTGTATTGTATGTTCTTTCTCTATCTAGTATGTTATGTTTGTTTCTCATCACTACATGTTATGTTTGTTTCTCATCACTATATGTTATGACTCATGAATGAACTGACTCCTTGTATGTTTCATTGTTCTAGTAATAGTATTGTAACTTCCTAAACTATACCTATTATAGCTTACTAGCAATGTTGTTTGTATAAATGAACATGTTTGTATACCTTTGCTACCCAAAGGTATTGAAATGAAAGAAGTAACTTTTATATCTATATACATATATAACTAGGATTCAAACGACCTTCGGACAAATAACCTATACCCTAAGTCCACAACCAAACAAGGAACAGGAAGCAAGGCGAGCTATCAGTCCTAAGTCCTTTCAATCCTACTTATATAACTATATCTATATAGATACACATTTGACAAAGTATAAGTTTAAAAGAGTTTGAATAAAAGTACTTAACATGTAAAACAGTTTGCAAAACAGTTTGAAGTAGTTTGATTGATAACATAGTTTGAAAAGTAAGAAATTCACTTGTTTGGTAGTTATTAATCACATGTGATTGATATAATAACTATAATAGTTCAACTTGTATTCCCCCCATAAAAGCATTTAAAATCATTTAAAAGGTTGATTAAGGGGTATGAACTCACCTGAAATGAGTGATGTGAATGTAAGATCGGAAAAAGGATGCTAAGTGTCAAGTGAAGACTTGAGCACACACGGATCCTATTTAGCATATAAAGACACATATATGCATGCAATTAGTGCTTATACAACTAATTAAGAAGGGTAACACCCTCATAGACTAGAAAACACTCTTATAGAAGTGTTACTATCACCAATGATTGCATAAAAGGAGTGTATGGTCACCAAATGGGGCTTTCAGTCCAAGTGGTATGTTCCTAGGAGTTTTCGGTCCAAATGACCTTTCAGCCCATATGGTTTTCGGTCCAATGACCTTTCGGTCATGGAGTTCTCGGTCTAAGGAGGTTCAACCGAAAACTCATCAAATCTTGTAAAAATGATGTTTTTCAAGGGTTATGCTCAATGGGATCGGTCTCTAGGGTTCATGCTTAGTCTTAGGAAGGTTCAAGGCTATAAGAACCCCCTTTAATGAGGGTTTCCGTCTAAGGAGATGCACTAGACCAAAAACACCTCTTGTTCTTGGATAATGACGATTTCGAGGCCCTAAATCAAGTATCCTTACTAGATAACAAGTATAGGAGATAGATACTTACAATATGGAAACAAAGAAGGGTGTTTTCGGCCCAAAACACTAGTGTGTGTTCTTGGTGTTCTTGGTGTTCTTGAAGAACACTTGAAGATCTAAGAAAACGGAATGATTTCATGGATGAAATCATGTAAGATCACTAGATAATGGAAGAGATCGACTAAACAAGGAAGGAAACACTTACAATCTTGAAGATCTTGACAAAAATTCGGATGAAGATCTTATGATACTTGAGAGAGAATGTTCTTGACTTGGAAATGGGAAAAATGACTAAAAATGACTAAGTGTCATTTATATACCCTTTAGGGTTTTTGGCCCTAACACTATTTTGGGCCGAAAACTCCAAACTCTTGGAGTTTTGTGACTTTAATGTTGCACAATTAATCCTAAAGTATACTTCCTCTAATTTGTTCTCTCAAGAAAATAAATATTAAAAATACCCAACCGGACTTTAAACCGAGCTAAAAATTAGCAGAAAAGAATTTGACTTTTAATTGAAGTGCTAGACGGTAGAGTTTCTTCAAATGGAAATTTCGGGTTGTCACATATTTTCTGTTCCATTTCTGTCTTCTTTGATATTGAGATCTTGATGTTGTTTTCTGTTGATATATTTTATGTCAGCATCATCCACCACCTGCCTTTGGGTCAGCACCTAATCTTGAAGACCTTGCACTTGAAACAAATGGAAATAATTTTGTAAATAGCCACACAGACTTTCCCAGGTATACTATGCTGATATATTTGCATATGTGCAACATTTCATGTTGATATAACACTATTTTTAGTGTCATTCATGATGTTGTACTTTTTTTTTACTTTTTTCATAGTAAAAATAGTTCAAAACAATTAGTAAATGTGTTCCATCGTAATTTTTTAGTATTATATTATTACTTCATTTTTGTTTGATGTTTTAATGCAAGTTGTGTTTGTTAAAATTGTCAGTTTTTCAATAATATAATATAATGCACTACATTAGGTGGATAGAAGAAACTAGAATAAATTCTTATTTTTAGGATGTTTGTTAAAGTTTATTTTTTATAACTCTAAGGATCTAAATATTGTATAACAGAAGAGGTACCATACAATCTTTAGAATGGTATGTTTGTGGAAATGTATGATGGAACTAGACTTCTTTATCGATGTAGCGTGCAACCTTATCAAGTGCAAAGTTTTATATTGTAGTTTTTTATGTTATTCATAACTTTGATATCAATTTAAATTATTATTATTTTGTAGGCGGCTTTTACAGAAAAACGGGAACAGTTGGAAGCTGTAGGTGAAGAAGTTAACGATGACGAAATTTTTTTATGATGTTGGTGGTCATGATAAGAAAAGAAGATTGTATGAATTTGGCTCGTTGCAAAGGCGGTTCCCATGATCGGAACTATGTTACACTCCAGAAAAAATTGATGAGTTTGAAGAATTGAGGGAGCTTGTTACTAAACAAAAAGAGCAAAACGAAGAACTTAAGGAAATAATGATGAAGGCCAAAAATGAACAGCACAACACAAGAATCGAGCATCTTGAACAACAACTAAAATGGGCAATGAATGGTATTAACGCTTTTAAAGAACTCCAAAAGTAGTTATAGATCACATAGTGTTGGTTTGTTTCTTGCAAAGTATTTATTTTCCTTGTAATAAATATTTGTTGTTTTATTAATGGTATAAATCTTATTTGATTATTTCTTATTTTTGTTTTTATATATTTGTAAAAGGTAATTAGGAATTAATTTGTAAATTAATTATCTATCCATAGCTATCTACCTTTGTAACGAAAATATTCCTATAAAATTTTCTAGAATACTGCAATGGATTTTTTAGCGATTCATCAGAACGGATTTTGCTATGGATTCATTGCAACGGATTTTGCTAGGGATTCATCACAACGGATTTTGTTAGGGATTCATCAGCACGGATTTTGTTAGGGAATGATAACAATGGATTTTGCTAGGGATTCATTACCACAGATTTTGATAAGGATTCATCACCACAGATTATGCTAGGGATTCGTCACTACGGATTTTGCTAGGGATTAATAACCACAAAACTTGCTAGGGATTCACTACAATGGAATTTGTGAAGGAAAAATTACCATGGAATTCACAACGAAATCCTACTACGGAATACACGACGGAATACCATCTACAACGGATTTCATTTCGTTGTCACATTTGCGATGTGATTATTATTTCCGTTGCAACACCTTCACTACGGGGTTTTTTGGTACGGAACTGTTTCGTTGCAAATTCCGTAGCTATTCGTATTTTGCAATGGAATTTCAGCTTTTTGCAATGGATTTCTTCCCTAGCAAAATCGCGTTTTTCTTGTAGTGGTGTGAATCCAGTCTCAAACTAGGATCCGAGAATTTTTAAAATTTTTTTTTGTAAAAGGAATTATAATAAAAGAGTTGGGTTAAGGACATGGGCTCGGTCTCTTGTCATGTTCTTGTTTGATTGTTGGCTTAGGATCGGTAATGTGGACCTTGACTTAACTTTGATTTTTTCAGGAAGATGCGGTGTGTACAGTCAGCTAAAGCCCAAACAGGAAAGTGGTTCCCAGAATACTCATACTTGTTATGTTTGCTGAGTTTTGCTTTTGTTAATATATGAATTGTTAGAAAAGCATGCTAGTGGATAAGGTTCTTTTAGTAACTGTTGGATAGTGATGCTTGATTTCTGTGATGCCTTCTGATTTAGGGAGTTGTTTACCTGATATATGTTTTTGATTGTGTGATTGTTGCGTGTATGTTGATTATTTATATATGGTTGGGATTGAATAGACTTAGAATCATCGACTTGGCCTTACTTCTTGTTCCTTGTTTGGTTGTGAATTTAGGGAATAATTGATTATTTGACAGTCTATCTGACCCCGTATTGTGTACAACAAGCATGCATAAAAGCAACCGGTGGTTCAGGAGCGAGGATAATCCTAGGGAAAGTGCCTAGGATGTTAGTTGTAGCTCGCTGGAGAAGTAGGTGTTTGCACACATAGGAGTGCATTAGTGCAGTGACTTAGGACCTGGGAATGAGTTCTGAATCAACTACGGATAGGTGTGGAAGGTAGTATGGGCCCGTACTACTAAAAGCAAAAGATTCGTATGAGATTTAGGAGGAATTTTGAGGCTGCTAAGGAACTAATAGGAGTAGTGTTGGGTTTTGAGCATTCTAACACTCCTATGGTGTACATGCAACCCTATAAACCTTGGATCTATGTTTTCTCTATTATACATGCAAATATTAGCTATTCTAAGGTTTCATCCTAACTAGCATATTATGAAGCACCTATACTACAAAGTTCTACTTAGATGACATACCTTTTGATGTAGCTTGATGTCTTCAAGCTTTAAGAGCTTAGCCCCAATAGTGTGGAAGCCTCAAATTGAATCACAAATCACCAAAACACCTTGGAAAAACTTGAGAGAATATATATATGCACACTAAAATCGGCCCACTCTTATTTTCACACACTTGTGCCAATTTTGTGAGCCAAGGACCCTTTTATATATTATGGAGGATTAGGGTTACATCCATGTAAACCCTAATACCCATGACCTTTCATTTACATAGGATCCATGGGTTAAAAGCTCCATGGACCATCCATGAAAGCTTAGCCCAACCTAAATGAACTTGGCCCATTCCATATATATATAAGAGTCTATATTTAATTAGTTCTTTTTGATCACTTAATTAATTCTAAATTAATTCTTGATCAATACTAATTAAATAATAGAACAAATTACTGTAATCGTCCCCGTGGTTTAGTTAAAATTGCAAGTTTGGTCCTAAGTTTTATTTTGCACTCGGACCATCCTTATTGTTTGATTTTATTGCGTTGTTGGTCCCTCAAAAACATAAAAATACTATAATACCCTTATCAGATTTTATTTATATTTTAAAAATTATTAAAGATTATTTCATAAAAGTATTTTAGATATTATTAAAAAAATTGGGTCCTACACATCCCACCACCCCCACCCCAAACCCCCAGTCGACCCCTTCCCTTCTACAACTAGAAGCAGCTGATCGTAGTTCAAGCCATACATCTCTTCTCCCTATGAACTCAACCCTAGAGCATGGATCTTCACCTTAACTCCTCGTCGGAGCTGCCTCCTCAGGAAACCTGCAAATCTAAAGTCGTGGCGGCCGCCATCATCTGTGAACACCACCTCAGAAGAATGCAACCCTAACGCCTCCGGAAACCTGCAACTGTAAAATCCGTCGGAAACCTACAACTTTGTTGTTCTTCTCCACCTTCTCACGTTCCCAACTACCCCCATTTATTATTGTTCCGCCGACATCATTGATTTCATCTTGAAAATCGTTTTCCAATGATTCATCATTTAGAAAAAATGGTCTTTGATTTATGGGATATCAGGTAAGGTGTTGCATTTTGGGATTAATCACATTGCGGTTAATCCGGCGACCTCATCAATTTCAAATATAATTGAATTTAACCCCATTTGTTTTCTATTTGTTTTTTGGGATTTCATCATCGATTTCAGGTTAAGTTTTATGTTTTAGGCTTTGATTTTCGTTTTGATTTCAGTTTAGATTATGGATTTCATCATCGAGATTTTGACTTTGCTTAGGATTTGATCTCAGTTTTGGTTATATTTTGATTTGGTCCAGGTGGTGATCGATTGTGGTTGCAGAAAGTGAATGACGGTTATTATTGAAGGTGAACATGGTGGTTGTTGGAGGTAAATGGGGTGGGTGTCACCTGATGAAATTGATGACGTGGGCGGACCGAATACACAAGTGGAGGTGTTGCCGAAATAGGTGGGTGGTGGTGGTGTCAGAATAGGTGGGTGGTGACGGTGGTGATTGGTGGCTTCCAGGTTTTAGTTCCAGGTTTTAGTGATGGGAGTGGGTTCATATGTCTATAAACACTGTCACGAAGTGGTGGTTACCGGAGGTGTTGAGGGAGGGATGGGTAGGTGGTGGCTGGCGGCCACCGAGAGTAGTTTCCGGTGGCAGGTGGGTTTCTGATGGTAGTAGGTGATTCTGGCATTGACATGTGGTATTAATGGTGGGACCTATTATTAATACATCTTTTAATTAATAAATAATAACAAAAAAAGAAAAAAGAAAATATAAAGGGTATTATAGTCTTTTTATGTTTACGAGGGACCAACAACGCAACAAAATCAAACAGTAAGGATGGTCCGAGTGCAAAACAAAAGTTAGGGACCAAACACGTAATTTTAACTAAACCACAGGGTCTATTTCAGTAATTTGTTCTAAATAATATGATTCCATATTAATATATTAGAACTTATAATATATTAATATAAATCATAAATATACTATTCTCAAAAGACTATCCATATAAATTGTGCCGGTGAAGTGCCACCCAAATGGACCATGCCGGGTCGGGTCAAGTACATACCAAATATAGTTATGGACTTAGACATTAATCCAACAGTCTCCCACTTGGATAAGTCTAAAACTATTATTGAGTATGACTTCAAAACCTAACTGGCAAGCTCTTAAAGCCGCTGTCGAACTCTGACCTTGTCAATGACTTGTCCATTAGATAAGGGATCATATATTCCTCCATTCTAGATATCATATTGACTGAGACATGGATTATAATCATTCTCTCTGTCCATTTGTTGTTTCCCGATTTTCGATTTATGATGACTGACTGATTGAACAAATAAAATCAGTCCTGGCTTGGCCAAGCACTCACATGTGTCATCGCTAAATCATCGAGGGGCCCACAGATATCGCTTTTATCCCGAAGGTAAAAGGAATGGATAAACTTCGACTCATATGGCTTGTTCTACTACTTGTTGAATCATACACAAAGGCACGTTTTATAACATCGAGTTACCAATGCGTTTTCATGCAATCAATGTACTATCAACTCATAGTAACAACTCATATCTCTAGGTTTGAAGAATATACGATATTATCGTCTCATGATCACTCGTGATAAAATCCATGAAGTGATTCAAATGAGCGCGGGTTGAATCCAATACTCAGAACTTATGAGCACTCATGAGTGTTGTAGCACCACTTTGTCCACCAACTTGGACCTCTACAAGCCAACCCATGACAGTCTTGATTCATATCTACTTCCAACATATGACCGACTGTGGATGGTTTGAATAACTTAGTCATTCAGGAAGAGCGACTTAGTTATTCTGGAAGTCAAAACATGCAAAGTGAAACACAAGAATAAATAAATCAAATATGGTATCAAACCCTATGAATAAAAATAAACACTTTTATTTATCACCATACTGATTACTCATTATTCATTGTTTTGGTTTTATCAACTTTATACTTGAATTAAAAACACTAGTTGTCCCATGCTCCAAGCATGTACACTATGTTTTTCTTAAACAATAGCTTTGCCATACACCAAGTATGCACTCTATGTTTGTCTATGATCCTTACTTTGTGAAATAAACCAATTGAACATAATTTCAATGATTCTAATTCCACACTCCCAAATCCTTATCGAAAAATGTGAGAATTTCAAATTCCTATCATTTATCGAAATTTGTTTAGATTTTAAACTTATATGCACTGACCCTCCTGTAATGAATATATACAAAGTCACAAAGACTTGTCAACAGTCATTATAAGGTATTCCAATGGAGATCAACTCCATGGAAACTAAGTCTCATATTCAAAGTACATTGCTTTGGACATGCTTCTTGCATTAAGTTTTCTAGTCTTACACAGATAACTTCCACCTATGGAGACAACTCCATATTCTCATTTTGACTATCACTTCTGAATAAGAGATGCCTCTTTTCAGAATATGTCAATATGGTCCTTCCAAAATTAGCACTATACTTCCAACTGTCCCTGAGCAACCAATCTTTGGTAAACCTCAGATTGTCCTCGACAATTGCTTAATCATTTTAGTCATATCTAATTCTAGACCTTTTCCCTTCTTAATGCCTCTGGGCATTTGGAAAAATTTAGAAATGACAAATATTATAGCACATGCAATCGATCCTGTACCCAAAGCAAATGGTACACGATTCATGATGTCTCACATAAAGACATGATTGTAGACCAGTCTTTTGCTACAATATTTTTATTTGCCATGTTTTCAAAATTTGACTATGAAGAGGGATGCCATAATCATAATCGAATTTTGAGAACGCAATATATAGAATTTCCTTAAGTTGAACTAATCCAACATGAAATTCATATATATATTCTTGACAAAAGATGATTAAGGTCTCAATCTAAGCCTTTAGAACTGAAATGAAGTATATCCTCTCCCTTAATTATAGCAAAACAACTTTTTCAATCCCTGCAGCCTCACGAATTGAAACTTTTGTTTTCTATAATTAACATTGCTAACTTGCAACACTAACAATAATTATCATGCTCCCACTAACATGATGATTATTAGAATAACACTTATGCTCCCACTAGCTTTGACATGTACTCATAAATCAGGTGGACTTCTAGAAATCAATACTTTATTGACTTTCTTACCAAAGTTCAGATTTCTGATACGAGATGCTTTGATAAAACTTTATCAAAATCATACACCTTTCCTTAGATAGCATGCATGTGTGTCTAAACAATTTCAGAACTATGAAAAGGGATGCCGTAATCATAGTCTCAATTGTTTAGACCTTTTGCCATCTGCTTCAAATCTACTTGGTGGAAGTGTTTCCTCACCATCATTTTCATGAATCGGAGAGAAACCTTATGACCCTTAGATTTTATGGTGTATGTGTTGTTATCCATGTGAATCGTCAAAACCATAGTCATAAGACAAGGATAATGACAAATACAAACTCATATGGACTGAACTTATGCAATCTTAACTTCTTGCCACCTGGCAGTACAGGGCCTGCCATTGCTTCCAAGTTGTTATGCAACCAATTGAGAACTTTCAGAACTCCTATGCAAAGCCAACTTTAACTGGAATGGGCACATAATATGTCAACATGATAGGTTATAAACCTCAAGTCGTGTGCTAGTGAAGAACCTCAGGTTTTATTCTTGATTAGTTCTTGAAATTCTTTTTAGGATCTTTAAGACTCCCACTATCCTCTTGACATATAAGACTATCTTGCCAAATATTCAAGAGATAGTGCGGATTCTTTATCAAGACAAACACTTCACACAATTGGCCTTAATTGGTCTTTGTTTTATCCAAAACATCACAACTTACCAATTTCAAATGCACAAGAGTAGGACACTTTTACTCTTACATTTGACAAGTGTTTTAAACCTTTCTTTAAGATATGTCACTCAAGTTACAATCTTGGAGTATGACTCTAAGAATTGTTTTGGAACGAAGTATGACTCATCTTCCTGATCTAACCATTTCAACAATTCATGACTCCTCTTCTTAGTCATAAGAATGCACTAAGATGACCTTTAGAGGACTAATTGTGATATGATTTCTAAATCATTAAGATGATCACAAACATGATACTAAAGTACTCTCCCATCTTTTCAGATTTGAGAAACTTTTATCTTTTTGCCTAATTTGATTCTTCCCATTTGTTCTGCCATACATTGAGAGTTTTCCAATGTTTCAGAATTATACTTAAACTTGTAAGTATAACCATATTTACTAAACTTTAGTAAATCAAATAGTCTTAACGAGCTTTGTGGTGGACATGACCAGTGCTCAAGAATGTGTACTCGATCCTTTTAGTCCTTCACTTGACTCACACATCCATGTGAACAAGTAATTAGTCTTGATTTTCCAATACTTGAAAGTTCTCATTCATCATACTATTCAACTTGCATGATTCCAAGTTTCGGTCCAATTGAAACTTGGGTGATGAGGAACTTTCCTGATTTGGTAAATTTAGACACTACCACAAATGAAAGAATCAAATCCATTTTCCAATATTGCTGTCAGTGGAATCATATAAGCAACAATTTTCCACAAATGCCATTGTAAGGATACTTCAAATAAATAAAATTAAACAATTTTCTTTTATTTTAAAACTTTGCGGAAAAACTTATCCTTACAATCCACATGGAAAATTGTTGTTATCTATTCCTTAGCAATATATCATAACTTCTTAAGCAACTGCTCAAAATTCTGATGCGATCGAAATCCACCTTCGCGATCAGAATCAGCATATACTTCCTTTAAGATTTCTCTCTATTCTTTGATTCTTAAAACATCAACATGTGACCCAGTCACATCATGTAATGAGGATCTCAGAATAGAACTTAACAGAGTTAGATAATGGGCTCTACCTGATGTAGAGTCAAACTTATTGACTTTAACATCCTTAGGTAAATTTGGCAGCTTTGCAATCAACGCCCCTTCCTTTGGCAAAATAAACATATGGACCCTTTGGTAATGGGACTATCTCAGACTTAGCCTTTCTCTTTACCATTTGGTCAACCGGGTTGACTATGGCCAATCCCTTTCCATTGGGAAGAGAATGCTTTTTCTAGATTTCCAGTGTCACCATTGTCACTGTCCATAAAGTTTTTGGGAAGTTGATCTTCTAATCAAATTTGCTTTACTATCGTTCCAAATCATTGCTGATTCAGCAGCACCAAGCAAATAGATATGATCATTAAGGTTCATGTCATAGTCTGTTTCATAGTAGTCCCAAAGGAACTCACTATGTGACTTAGAAAGTGATTGAACATCCAACTTTCTCAAGACTTTGACACCCAACTCTCCCGGCTTGTCAATATGTGACTTCATCTCTAAGATGTGATCACACATAGACCTTGCTTGCCATTAGGGCTTGAGTGACCTTGAACTTGTGGGCTACGGAGAATAATTGGAGGAGGTGGAGGAAGAGAAGTATGACTTCCATGAGCCAAACTCGGGAAGTCATATTCATTAGGAAAGCTTGGTTTGGGAAGATCATTGTTGTCTAAACCAGACATCAACAATGGGAGAAATTCACGTAAAGTTGATTTAAGTCCTTAATATAACACCCAATATAATATATTAAGGCTAGAACCCAACAAACTATTTTATAACTTGGAAGAGGGATGCCGTAATCCAAGCTATAAAATATTTGAAGGTAGGTGAATGACGATTCACCAATTTCCACCAAGATAAACGAAATGTATTATTAGGTTTCAATTGGTTTCGAAACTCCTAGATTCTTTTGAGATTCATTGAACTTTTCAATGGCATGTTTCAATCTCGAGTGTGCCCTTCAGGTTTTGTGACTGGGATGCCGAGGATCACAAAACAAGGTGTGAAGTAACCATGCAAATATACTTGGTACCCTTAATATGTACCCCTCAATCGATGTGCCGGTTAACCACACACGCTCCAACGATACTATGATAAACATTAAGTTACCCTTTGCCTACCTTGTTAAGTCCAGGTTAGTGTGCAGGTTAACCACACACGCTCCACTAACAGCTTAAACAAAGTGCAAAGTGTAATTTCATGGATTAGCACCTTATTCACATTTTCCTAAGTAACTAAGATTGGGAATTTATAAGTGTTTAGTTACTTAGTATTTATCATTATACTTATAATGAAGGGAGAATTATAGTATTTGTCCTACCTGTTCGGCTAACGACCCTCCACCGGCCAAGGAAGCGGTGAGTGAGAGTGGACACCCATTAAACTGCCATTTTATAGGCAGTAACCTTATACCCCCCTTATAGACCGGCTTCGTGAATGAGGCCTACTAATGGTAAGACGACTTGCTCTTATACATATAATATATTAAACTTTTAATATTATAATAGTATAAGGGTGTATTTTAGACATTTAAAATACTTGATGGTTTAATCTATTAATTAAACTAGACTTTTAATTTAATTAAACTCAAACCATATATTTATGGATTTAATAATACTCTTTTAATTAAACGCTTTAATTAACTATTAATAAAGTCCATAAGAGTTAATTTGAACTATTCAACAAAACATCATAATTCCAATTATTAAACTCAAAATTAAAACCATTTAATTAATTGTTGAAGTTATGAACCGAAGAGTTTTAGAATTCAATTCTTTTTTTCATAAAAAACTTTTCTCAAATTCCAAAACTTGAGGGCAAGTTTTGTAATTCTTGAAAACCTTTGGATTCCATAACTTATGGAATTAATGGTGTTTTATGATGAAACTTTCCATGTTCCATAACTTAAGAACAAGTTATGGAATTCTTTAAAACATTAACACCAAATTTTGTAACTCCATAAAAACTTTGAATCAAATTTTTTTTTTTAAAAAACTTTCATATCCATAACTTATGGATGTTTCAAAAACCCTTAAGATCACAACTTTAAAAAAAACTTTTGAGCTCCAAAATTTTATGACAAAATTTGTAACTCCTTAAAACATTTAGATCAAACTTTTAAAACTAATAAAATAATCTTATCATTTTATCTTTTGCTAAATTTGACCTAATTCAACTCATATAACAAATGATTCAAATTTTACAAATAATTCGTTTTTCACAAAACAAGTAATTATCTTAAAATTTGACAAACGTCATGTTTTTTTTTCCTTTTTTTTTTCAACTTGAAAATAAAACATTTGCATCAATATAACAGAAAACAACCCATGGCTCTGATACCACTGTTGGGTTTTGAGCATTCTAACACTCCTATGGTGTACATGCAACCCTATAAACCTTGGATCTATGTTTTCTCTATTATACATGCAAATATTAACTATTCCAAGGTTTCATCCTAACTAGCATATTATGAAGCACCTATACTACAAAGTTCTAGTTAGATGACATACCTTTTGATGTAGCTTGATGTCTTCAAGCTTTAAGAGCTTAGCCCCAATAGTGTGGAAGCCTCAAATGGAATCACAAATCACCAAAACACCTTGGAAGAACTTGAGAGAATATGTATGCACACTAAAATCGGCCCACTCTTATTTTCACACACTTGTGCCAATTTTGTGAGCCAAGGACCCCTTTATATATTATGGAGGATTAGGGTTACATCCATGTAAACCCTAATACCCATGACCTTTCATTTACATAGGATCCATGGGTTAAAAGCTCCGTGGACCATCCATGAAAGCTTAGCCCAACCTAAATGAACTTGGCCCATTCCATATATATAAGAGTCCGTATTTAATTAGTTCTTTTTGATCACTTAATTAATTCTAAATTAATTCTTGATCAATACTAATTAAATAATATGATTCCATATTAATATATTAGAACTTATAATATATTAATATAAATCATAAATATACTATTCTCAAAAGACTATCCATATAAATTGTGTCTGTGAAGTGCAACCCAAATGGACCATGTCGGTTCGGGTCAAGTACATACCAAATATAGTTATGGACTTAGACATTAATCCAACAAGTAGGACCTGGTGTGTTGAGCACTGTATTGTGATGTCTGATCTTTCTTTTATTTATTTTCAGTATGGTGACTATTGGAGGTTCAGTGTCAGGAGTCGGAGCTGGTGGCCAGAATGGACCAAGATTGACAGAGGACCGGGTAAGGGAGATCATTTGTGAGGAGGTTGTTTCTTTTGTTCGAGGGCAGATACCAGAGTTGGTTGGGCCTATCAAGGCTGCTATAATGGAGTACTTCGATGACTGATATGCTAAACTTTCTGAGGTTGCTATTGCTGCAACCACCATGGCTTCTACAGTCATTAGGGCTCTAGGAGAGATAGATTTCTAGTACCGGGACTTCGATAATATGAAGCTCCTGGAGTTTGATCGGGTCTCGGACCCGATTGTGGCAATGAGATGGCTCTCTGACATGCATGGTTGTTTCTTCACGTGTTCTTGTCCGGATGACCAGAAGGTCAAGTGCACCCTGAACCTTCTCAGGTTGGGGGCAAGGGATTGGTGGAGACTGGTGACTAGCTCTTATACTCCTGGGCAGAGGGTCGCGATGACTTGGGAGCAGTTCTCAGAGATGTCTCGTGCAAGGTATCTTCCCCTGGTAGAGAGGGAGAGATTGGCCTAGGAGTACCTGGATCTGAGACAGACGACCGAGTCGGTGACGGAGATCACCAAGATGTTCACTGAGAGGGCTTTGTTCAGTCTGAGTTCGCTTCTTCAGAGTAGGCTCAGATGACTTGGTACTTGAGTATGCTCATGAAGGACATTCGGCAGTTTGTGTCCACCCAGCGCTATGGTTCTCTCGTTGGGCTTCAGGATGTCGCGAGGAGACGAGAGATTGAGATAGAGACCTAGGCGAGGGAGCAGTGTTATACACCAGATTAGTCCCAGCCTACAGCGAAGCGGTTCAAGTCTGCCGGCCAGAGTTCAGGATCAGTTGCAGGGAGTCGCAGACCTCTTGTATGTCACAGATGTGGCGAGGAGGGTCATTTTATTGGATTAGGTGTCTATGCTCATAAATATAATGGGTATGTACTTGACCCAAGAGTAGCATGGTCCTTTTGGGTTGCCTTCATCAGTTCAATTTGATAGGATGGACTTTTGAGAAGAGGATATTTATGATTTATTAATATATTACAAGTATAATATATTAATATGAAATCGTATTATTTAATTAGTATTGATCCGGAATTAGTTTGGAATTAATTTAGTGATCAAAAGAGACTAATTAAATATACGGGGACTAATTAAGTAAATCAATGATTCTTATAGTGTGGGCCAATGATCCATGGTTATTTAGGATAGGCTAAACCAATATGATAGTCCATGGATAGTCCATAGAGGTTTAACCCATGGAGCCTAAGTAATATGAAAGGTAATGGTGCATTAGGGTTTGCATGGATGTAACCCTAGTCTTTGCCACACTATAAAAGGAGTCCCTTAGCCTCTAAAATCGGCATTTGTGTTCTTTAGAAGAGTCATAACCGATTTTTGTGATAGCTAGTCACTTCTCATTAGCCTCCTCTTGCATTTGTTGTTTGTGACACATTAGAGGCATCACATTTGAGGTGCTAAAGCTTTTGAAGGCCAAGAACTACAAGTCCTACTAAGAGGTAAGTTATCTAACTAGTTATATTGTTCAATTGTCAAATTGTATGATAGTTAGGATGTATGCTTTGGAAAATCAAATTGCATGTATAATTAGAGAAAACTTAGATCCAAAGCATCTAGGGTTACATGTGTACCATAAGGTTGTTAGAGTGCTCAAAACCCTTCACATTTTGGAAGAGACTACAGGAGGAGTGTGCGAGTTTGTTGTCATCGCGGTCAGGAAGTCCACATCAATGCACATTTCCCTTTTCACAGTGGGGTCCCGAGGACCGAGATTTGAGTTGGCATTTCTTCTATGTAGCAATTGTGTTAGTATTGGCATTCGTCTGTAACTTCCGTCTATGTTTCAAGTTCATTTGTAATCTTGGTTGATCAGTTAAATGGAATTATCTTATTAACTCTATTCTAATTGAATTCTTATTATGAGTGTGTTGAAAAATGTTTTTATATGTGATCATCACTGAAATAAGACGAATTGGTTTTATATTATCTAACAAATATTATCAGTTATTTCAGGTTGCGTGGATTCGTGCTTAATTATGAAATAGAAAAATATGCAAAAGACGAAATACGCAAAGACGGAAAAATAGACGCAATATTTGGTCGTTTGAAGACAAAACAAATCAAGACTAAAATTGTCAAGAATTTAAAAACCGCAAGGGTCAAAAATGGAAATTCAATTCACAATTGGATATATATATATATATATATATATATATATATATATATATATACACACACACGAACACTTATATATATATATTATATAAATATATATGTATATATATTATATTGTATATATATATGTATGTATATTGTATATATTATATATATATATACATATATATATATATATATATATATATATATATATATATATATATATATATATATATATATATATATATATATATATATATATATTGGAAAGAAATCTTCACAAAAGCAAAAGTACCAAACATCATGTGTGCTTCCAACCTTTACAATCAATCACTTCATTACTTTTCCTTAAACAAACAAGAGTTGCTTGATTCCTTTGCATATATATAGATGCATGTTTACATGAGTTTTTGTGTGTGTTTTGTATTTCGTTGTAATATATCTCCTATTACTCTCTCATCTCCAGAAGAATAAACACATAGCCAACCTCAAAATACTCTCCAAACACCCTCCAAATACCCTCCTTAAACCTCCTCCAAAAACCCTTTCAAATCACCACAACCATCATCACCTTGCTCATTTTCAACTTCAGAATTTGCAAGTTAAGAAAAAATTCACCGAGCACAACTCAACAAGATAATACAGGAGAGATTTGCAACGCAAATTATTCAGGACCTTACCTACATCCAGGAATTTTCCTTGATTTTTTTGACCACTGCAAACCCCAGAGAGACGCGAGAGAGAATTGGCTATCCAGAGAGATTTACTACGAAAATCTATATTCATAACCACCCAAAGCTCTTTCAACATCACCCTCTTTGTTACCTTATACCACCAAAACTACAACCTTATTACACCTTCTACCACCCTCCAAATACTCACTTCAACCTCATCAAATCACCTTAAAAAACCCCATACCCACATACAAAAAACATTACCCGTGTATTTTGTATCGTTTTGTAAACAATTCATTGTTACATAAAAAAAACTTATTGTTACTTACCGGATTGAACTTTGAACAAATAGAGACACAGTCTATTAATATCCAGTCCAATTCTAAACCAGTTCAGTCAATTTATTGACGAACCGACTTTATATATATTTATATATTTATATATTTTATTATAGCTTTACGTCATTTAAATACTGTCATTTATTTCATTTATAGCTTTCAGTCATTTATAGCTTTCCAGTTTATATTTATTCCGCATTTCTTATTTTTTTTGCATCTTATCTCCTTAAATATATATATATATTCGTCACCCAGTAACTGGTATCCGAGCCTTTATTCGTGGTAATCAGATCGTATATTTTCAACAATTGGTATCAGAGCTTGTGTGATTTACCTTGAAATTTTTGTCGAAAACTTTTGGTTAGCGTTTATAAACCTTCCATAAGCTTTTCTTTAAAAATTTCATTTTAATATCACTTGTTCAAAATCCTTAAAAAAAATTTATTAAAAAAATTAAAAAAAATTTAAAAAAAAAAAAAATCTTAAACAAAAAAATTCAAAGCTTGTGTGATTTACTTTGAAATTTTTGTCGAAAACTTTTGGTTAGCGTTTATAAACCTTCCATAATTTTTTCTTTAAAATTTTCATTTTAATATCACTTGTTCAAAATCCTTTCAAAAACAAAAATTTTATTATGTCTTATGCTAATTATTCCAACATGAACTCTGTTTCTATTGCTAACAGCTTGGGATCTGGTTCACGGGCACCCATACTTATTCCTGAAGAGTATAATTCGTGGGTTGGCCGTATGAATCTTCATCTTAACACCATAAGTGAAGATGTCTGGAATTGTGTAGAAGGAACATATGTTACTCCAGAAAATATGGCTACTCTTGCTACAAATCAAGCCACTCTTGCTGAAACCGAAAAAAGGTTGCAACTCCAAGCCAAAAAGGAACTTGTTTCTGGAATTCCCCACAGTATTCTAAGTCAAATGGATGACATAATACTGTTGACTGCAAATCAAATCTGGTAAAATTTAAAAAATTGTTTTTGTGGAAATCAAAGAATTATTGGAAACAAAAGAACATCTGTTTTAAATGAATTCGATAATTTCAAGATGCTTTCATCAGAAACCATCCATGATGCTCATGATAGGTTCAATTTTATCATGGTAAAAATGAACAATTTGGGCATCAAAAAGACACAACACGAGATAAATCTCAAGTTTCTAAACAATCTTTACGAAAGCTGGAAGATGGTTAAACTCATCATTCAGGGAAATCCAGCCATTCATACTGAAACTTTATACAATTTGTATGGAGAACTTCAATCGTATGAATCCTCGATTGACCCACCAACCACTACAGCTTTTGGAGGACCACTTGCTCTCGTTTCCACATCTTCTCAAAACCAAACACCTTTTAATGAACAAAACTTCAATCATTTTAATCAGACATCTTTTCAAAACCAACCCTTTTTGAACAACTCTTTTGATCAATCTGATTTAAATGATGAAGCAGACTACCAACAAATGTGTGCTTTGGTAGCAAACACAAACCTCCAGAGATTTATTCCAAATCACGGTCAATCGAATTTTAAACCAAATTTTCAAAACCGACCATCATTTGGACAAAATAATTCTGGATTTCAACCAAGACCTCAACCTGTTCAAAACAACTCAGGTTTTCAACCAAGACCTTATTTTGGACAAAATTTTCAAAGACCTTCCTTCCAAAACAATTCAAACCAAGGTTTTCAAAACCAGGGATTTCAAAACAATCCCAACTCAAGTCATCATAACAATAACCAAAATAGAGGATTCCAAAATCAAGGTTACACTAATCAAAACAATGGCTTTCAAAACAACCAAAATTTTGGATTCCAACAGAACCCTTCCCAATCTTCCCAACAAATCCAAACTCAAGCTCCTGAAAGACTTCCGATTAAAAGTCAAAAGGATGAAAGTGATGAAGAAGTGATCATTTGTCACAACTGCAAAGGAACTAATCACTATGCCAGAGAATGCCGAGCCAAAAACAAAACCAAAGTCAAAGACTCAGCATACTACGCTCAAAAAGCCGATGAATTAAAGAAACAGGAAAATCAAGATAAGCAAAGAGCATTGATGGCAATCCATGAACCAAACGTGGAATACTGGCCAACTTCTGAAGACGAAGCTGACAATGAACCAACACAATCAAACTTCTATTTCGTAGTTGGTGTTGATAGACCTTCAAGAGCTCCAAACGTCATAGAACAGGTATGGTCTATGATCTCTGAACTTGGTCTTTCGAAATCAATTTTTGAGTCCCATATAACCAAGATTGAGAAAAGTCTAGAAGCTGATCTCAAAAAATATCATGACACAATGATCAATTCCGATATCTGCAAATCTGAGTTACAAACCTTGCAACTCAAATTTGGAGAATCAACAAGGATAAAGAACAAATTAGAAAGAGACGTTGAAAGAAAATCAGAAGATTATAATCACGTCTTGGAACAATTAAATCAAACCCTAATTCAAAAAAAGGATTTGGAACAAAAAAATCAGTCAGTCATTTCCTCTGAAACAAAAGATGTTTTAGAAAAGGAAATCCTTCAGTTGAAACAAAACTTTCAAGAATCAACTGAAAAATACAAAACTTTAAATGAAAAACTAACTGATTCTTTATACCAAACCAATTTTCTTGAATCTGAAAACAAAAGATTGATATGGAATATGAATTCTATCAAAATTGCTAGAAAACTAAGTGATGATGTTTTCACCAAAGCAAACACCTTAGGAACTGGCAAAATTGATACGAATTACAGACCAGGAATTGGAAGAGAATCCTTTGAAAATGAACTAGCTAAACAAGAAAACATGACAATTTGTGAAAACTCTGAATCCACTCTTCCAGATCTTTTCACATCTGCTAATGAGGAAGATTCAGATGACGAAACAGTTATCAACTGTAGCCCAGATGACACTGCTTTCACTGTTTCCAAAAAGTCTATCAAAAGAGTTGTAAAATCTGAAACAAACTCTGCTAGTTCTTCAACAAACCAAATCAAACATACCAATGAAGCAACCATAACCCCACTTAACAAACCAAAGGCTTTTGAAAACAAACCAAAGAAACCTGTTAAACCATACGTCATACCTCAAAAACAGGTTTCCAAACAAAAACCAAAACCTTTTCAAAAACCTTTTGAAAACCGCTTTCAAGAGATCACCTTTAAAAATTCAATGAACTTTCAAAAACGACCAAATCAGAAAGTTTCAAAACATCATCTTCAAAAAGCCTTTCATAACCGCCAATCATATCCCATATATGAAGAGAACTTTTCAAAAAAAAATTCACATCTAGGATATCATTCACCAAATCACAGATTTTATCAACCAACGGATTTTTAGAAACAAATCACTTTTTGGGAAAATTTGATAAATAAAATCAAACCTCAACCATTCCATACTTATAAACCAAACTCTTATAGCAATATGAAGTCAAATGCTACAAGAAGTTCGGTAAACAAAAAACCCAAAATAAAAACAACTAACAAACCAGGACCCATTCAGATTTGGGTACCTAAATCTTCTGTCTAAATTGCAGGTATCTAATGTTGGAGAACCCAAGGATGATACATGGTATATTGATAGTGGCTGCTCCAAGCATATTATAGGAAACCGAAAC
Organism: Lactuca virosa; assembly: GCF_052849685.1. NCBI lineage: Eukaryota > Viridiplantae > Streptophyta > Magnoliopsida > Asterales > Asteraceae > Lactuca > Lactuca virosa. The sequence goes on from NC_136426.1 coordinate 55,581,449, forward strand.
TACCTTCGTGACTTCAAACCCACCCAAACCAATCAAGACGTTACCTTCGGCAACAACATGACGGCAAAAATCAAGGGTTATGGAAACATAACAAATGGTAACTTCACCATAAAGAAAGTTGCCTATGTCGATGACCTGAAACACAACCTCATCAGTGTTTCTCAACTGTGTGATAACAATCTTGAAGTCCTATTCACCAAACAAAGAAGCTTGATCATGGACGCCAAAACCAAAGAAATCATTGTTGATTCTTACCGTGCTGGAAATATGTATCCACTTGACATGGATCTTATCTATGGTAAACCCGATATATGTTTGCTATCAAAAGCCCCAGCAGATATCAGTTGGTTATGGCACCGCCGCCTTTCCCATCTACACTTTGGGTACACCAACAAACTGATCGGAGATGATCTTCTTAGAGGACTGCCACTTCTGAAGCTTGATAATGACACTCTGTGTGCTGCATGTGAAAAGGGAAAACTTTCCAAATCCACTCACAAAAGCATCTCGGAATCTAGTGTATCCGAACCACTAGAATTGCTGCACATAGACCTTTGTGGCCCTGCCAAAACCCAAACAATACAAGGGAAGAAGTACATTCTTGTTGTCGTTGATGGCTTCTCGCGCTTTACTTGGGTCTTCTTCTTAAGACTAAAATCAGAAGCACCTGAAGAGATGATCAACTTCATAAAACAAATCGAACTGAAGCTCAAACGACCTGTTCGAAGAATCCGAAGTGATAATGGTTTAGAGTTCAAAAACAAGGCTCTAGATTCATTTCTCAAAGACAAAGGAATTGAACATAACTTCTCAGCCCCATACACTCCACAACAGAACGGCGTTGTCAAAAGAAGGAACAGAACTCTATGTGAAGCTGCAAGATCAATGCTTATCTTCGCTGATCTGCCACAATACTTCTGGGCAGAAGCAATAGCCACAGCTTGCTACACTCAAAATCGTTCCTTAATCCATAAACATCTTCATAAAACACCATATGAAGTCATTAACAACCGAAAACCAAACATCAAATTTTTCCATATTTTTGGTTGTCGATGCTTCATAAAGAACAATAAAGATCACCTTTCAAAATTTGAATCAAGGTCGGACGAAGGAATTTTCCTTGGTTACTCGTTTTCCTCAGCTGCTTATCGAGTACTGAACAAACGTACCAGAGTAATTGAAGAAAGTACCGATGTTCATTTCGATGAATTTTATGTCAGGAAATTGGATCGTGAACATTTTGGTTCAAAAATGATCGATAATATTTTTCAAAATCCAATTCAACAAACACCTTCTCCTGACAGAGATATTGAAATCGATCTTGATTTACTTTTTGAACAACCCAAAACCGCTTACAATTCTGAACTTCTAACTACTTCTATTGATTCTACAGGAACAACCACTGAAGGAACTCCACAAACAAACCGAAATGATGCAGATCAATTCGAGGGGGAACCACCTACACATACTTCTTCATTGGAACAAACACCAAATCCTCCTTTAAATACCCCATCCCCAAATATCCAAAACAATCCCAATGCATCATTTATGGGGGAACCTTCAAACCTATTCCAAGATGAAACTCCCGGAGAAGAACAATGGGATACTGAAATTCCAATTATTATAGCGGAAGAGAATCGCTTAATAAAATGGACCAGAAACCACCCAACTGACCAAATCATCGGAGATCCAAACTCAGGCATCCAAACTAGAGCCGCAACTTCTAATGATTGTTTATTTGGAGCCTTCTTATCCATGACTGAACCCAAAACCATACATTCTGCTCTTAAATATCCAGACTGGGTAAAAGCTATGCAAGAAGAGCTAGAAGAATTTGAAAGAAATGACGTATGGAATCTTGTCCCTACCCCACCCGATGTTTCTGTTATAGGTTCAAGATGGGTATTCAGAAACAAAACTGACGATCAAGGAATCTTTTGTCGAAACAAGGCACGTCTCGTAGTCAAAGGATATTCACAACAAGAAGGAATCGACTACGATGAAACATATGCTCCAGTTGCCAGAATTGAAGCAATTCGCATCTTTCTTGCATATGCTGCACATAAGAACTTCAAAGTATTCCAAATAGATGTTAAATGTGCATTCCTACATGGAGAGTTAGATCGCGATGTATACATCCAACAACCACCAGGTTTCGAAGATCCCAAATTTCCTGATCACAGCTTCAAATTGCAGAAAGCTGTCTATGGCTTGAAACAAGCACCCCGAGCCTGGTATGCCACATTGACAACCTTTCTCGAAGAATCAGGTTTTAAAAGAGGTTCAATCGATCAAACCCTCTTTCGTAAAATCTATAATAAACATCTTTTAATCGTACAAATATATGTTGATGACATTATTTTCGGTTCTACTAATGAATCTTTGAGTATTAAGTTTGCAGATCTAATGAAGAGCAAATTTGAAATGAGCATGATTGGGGAGATGACTACTTTTCTCGGACTTCAAATCAAACAGTCAACTGATGGCATTTTCATCAACCAAGAGAATTATGTTAAAAACCTACTCACTCGCTTTTCAATGGACAAATCCAATACCGCAAAAACCCCAATGGCTTTTGGATACAAAATCGATGCAGACTTAAATGGCAAACCTGTTGATCAGAAAAGATATCGTGGAATGATCGGATCACTCTTATACCTCACTGCCAGCAGACCTGACATCATGTTTTCTACATGTGTCTGTGCCAGATACCAAGCAAATCCTATGGAATCCCATGTAGTTGCTGTGAAACGCATCTTCAAATACCTAAAAGGCACTCCCAAACTTGGCCTTTGGTATCCAGCTAAATCCGATTTTCAGCTGAACGCTTTCACCGACTCAGACTATGGAGGATGCAAGTTAGATAGAAAGAGTAGATCTGGTAGCTGTCAATTCCTAGGAGGTAGACTAGTGAGTTGGACTTCAAAGAAACAGACTTGTGTATCCACATCAACAGCAGAAGCTGAATACGTCGCTGCCGCCAGCTGTTGTTCGCAAGTCATATGGATGCAAACTCAACTGCGAGACTATGGCTTCAAAATTTCACAAATTCCCATATTTTGTGACTCAACCAGTGCAATTGCCATTTCTCACAATCCCGTTCACCATTCCATGACAAAGCACATCGACATTCGATATCATTTCATCAAAGACAACATTCAAAAGGGTCATATCGAATTGCACTTCATCAACACCGAAGATCAAATTGCCGATGTCTTCACTAAGGCTCTCGATGAAACAAAGTTTCAATACTTCCTAGGCCGTCTAGGAATGTTAAATCCAGATAACATCTATCCTTAAACTTTTACTTTTTGTTTGTACAAAAGTGTGTTTACTTTCATTCAAAAGGAAAATTCAAAAACAATTGAAAATTGCTTTCCTTTTAAAAAATACCAAAAACATTCAAATAACCAATATTTCCAAAAACATTCAGAAAAACAAATCTTCAAAAAAAAATTAATAAAAGACTTGCCATAATAAGCTTTTATAGAACCTTGTGATTAATCTTCTCTTGACTTAATTTTCAGATGCTTATGCTCGATGAAGATTTTAAGTCATATTGATTCTCAATTGGAGTGAAGGTTCAAATATCCTACTTTTCATAATGTATATATAACTTTATTTCCTTCGATTTTATTTCATTATTGACGATTTTAAACAATCAAGGGACATAAGGTTAGGAGGTTCAGATGAAAAAAAAACTCATGTGAGAATTTGTGCCTCGTCGATCTAAATCATTGTGGAATTCATTTCTTGTGAGCTTAGGTGTGTCACTATTGCTTATAAGGTATACCCAATTATACCTTGTCACGGTCTCATTTTTGCTTAGATATCAAAATGACCAGGGACGATACATTCATTTCTTACATACTAGACAAACTGTCTTTTATGCCACCTATCCCTACCTAGATAAAAGCCAACCAAAAATGAAGACTTGCGATCCCATGATCCATCAAGCAAACAACGACATATCCTTACAAGAAAACCAAAGGAAAAACAAATATCTATCAACATCCAATCCTCAAAGACAAATCAACAAGAAAACAAATGGATTCAATAAAGATATACCAAACAAAACAAAAAAAATATATTCTATATTTGGTATTTTCAAACAAACTTTCAACCAAATGGTTATTTCAAAACAAAAATCATAAAATCCCGCGATTTGTTTTAACCATTTTTCACAAAAGAAGATATCTCAATCACTCAAGTCAAATACTCTTAAAAAGGTCTCAAATGTAGCAAATTCTCAATGCTAAAACAAAATATCTTTTTACAATAAATCGATATTAATCAACAAACAGGATATTATCAAAGAAGAAGCTGCAACAACAATGGATTTCCCGGGATACTGTAGCCTTCATCACTGAAGAATCTTAGTTGCAAACTGCACTATGAAAATTGCTAAACCCCTCTACATGTATTTCCCGACGGAGAGAGAGTGAACTTTAATGGCATGAATGAAGAAACCCGCTGAGTAATGCCGAAACCAGTCTGATGTGATTGATTATCTAATAATGAGACTAAGTGACTTTACAGGAAAAGCATAGCTGAACACCTCCAATATGAGTGTGAGTCGTCAGAGAGAGATATCACTCATTTTTAGTGATCATTAACTTGTTCTGCTGCCAGAACAACCAAACACCCAAGTGAAGTGTGAGCTATACCTATGAGCGTTCATCTGAATCGACCTGTTAGACCACTTGTCGTCATTAATAATGCTATAAAATCTAAGGAAATTTCTTTAGATACATATATGACTACCCTTTGATAACCGAACCCGAGACTTTGATTCGGAAACAAATTTCTGAAAATCTTTTACATAAGATATGTTAAACCAAGTCACAAACTTTCAAAACGATTACAATGGTTTTATATATATCTTCTCATTGACAAAAATTTTATCCTAAATCTTCAAGATTAAAACTGTTAATGTGATTATATCTATCCTTATTTCATCAATGATCACATAGGGGGAAATTGTTGAAAAATGTTTTTATATGTGATCATCACTGAAATAAGACGAATTGGTTTTATATTATCTAACAAATATTATCAGTTATTTCAGGTTGCGTGGATTCGTGCTTAATTATGAAATAGAAAAATATGCAAAAGACGAAATACGCAAAGACGGAAAAATAGACGCAATATTTGGTCGTTTGAAGACAAAACAAATCAAGACTAAAATTGTCAAGAATTTAAAAACCTCAAGGGTAAAAAATGGAAATTCAATTCACAATTGGATATATATATATATATATATATATATATATATATATATATATATATACAAGTGTTCGTGTGTGTGTATATATATATATATATATATATATATATATATATATATATATATATATATATATATATATATTATATAAATATATATGTATATATATTATATTGTATATATATATGTATGTATATTGTATATATTGTATACATACATATATATATATATATATATATATATATATATATGAATCATGCATATATATATATATATATATATATATATATATATATATATATATATATTGGAAAGAAATCTTCACAAAAGCAAAAGTACCAAACATCATGTGTGCTTCCAACCTTTACAATCAATCACTTCATTACTTTTCCTTAAACAAACAAGAGTTGCTTGATTCCTTTGCATATATATAGATGCATGTTTACATGAGTTTTTGTGTGTGTTTTGTGTTTCCTTGTAATATATCTCCTATTACTCTCTCATCTCCAGAAAAATAAACACATAGCCAACCTCAAAATACTCTCCAAACACCCTCCAAATACCCTCCTTAAACCTCCTCCAAAAAACCTTTCAAATCACTACAACCATCATCACCTTGCTGATTTTCGACTTCAAAATTTGCAAGTTAAGAAAAAATTCACCGAGCACAACTCAACAAGATAATACAGGAGAGATTTGCAACGCAAATTATTCAGGACCTTACCTACATCCAGGAATTTTCCTTGATTTTTTTGACCACTGCAAACCCCAGAGAGACGCGAGAGAGAATTGGCTATCCAGAGAGATTTACTACGAAAATCTGTATTCATAACCACCCAAAGCTCTTTCAACATCACCCTCTTTGTTACCTTATACCACCAAAACTACAACCTTATTACACCTTCTACCACCCTCCAAATACCCACTTCAACCTCATCAAATCACCTTAAAAAACCTCATACCCACATACAAAAAACATTACCCGTGTATTTTGTATCGTTTTGTAAACAATTCATTGTTACATAAAAAAAACTTATTGTTACTTACCGGATTGAACTTTGAACAAATAGAGACACAGTCTATTAATATCCAGTCCAATTCTAAACCAGTTCAGTCAATTTATTGACGAACCAGCTTTATATATATTTATATATTTATATATTTTATTACAGCTTTACGTCATTTAAATACTGTCATTTATTTCATTTATAGCTTTCAGTCATTTATAGCTTTCCAGTTTATATTTATTCCGCACTTCTTATTTTTTTTTTGCATCTTATCTCCTTAAATATATATATATATCTGTCACCCAGTAACTGGTATCCGAGCCTTTATTCGTGGTAATCAGATCGTATATTTTCAACAGAGTGGATTAATTATCTTTGTTCTCGATTGTATGCATGTTGGAATTTGGGAATGTTGTGCGGGTTTAGATCCTCCTATGTATGTGGACATCATTGGTTGGGATCAAGTAATAGAGTCCGAGTTAGTCTGGGTATCGAAGGACTATGAAGATTTCAGTTCTAGCATATTTCAAGTGGGGGAGAGTGGAACCTCGTAACAGGAAGACTTTGTGCCAAGATTCGGTTTGCAGTCAGATTTCTCTGAGTTCCAGACTTCTGCGCAACTCCTAAATCTTCGGATTTCGCGACAAATCATCGTCAGTTGTTGGATTTTCCCTTCGATTCATATTAGTCTTAGTTGTGATAGCATATGTAGGGCATGCTTGTGCTTAGACCCTAAGGTGTTAGGAGCTCAGGTTGACGGTTTGCTTGTCGGTTATCATCTGATCAAGGGTGAGCCCCGGTGTTGATAGTAAATAGCTCAGTTGGGCTGTCGGAGTAGAGTAAGAGTGTGGTTCAGTTGAATATGAGATCAATTAGTTTTCATTGCGGTGATTCCCTTTTGGTGCGGGATTAGGGTGCCGGCGTTTGGCTGAGAAGCTCGGAGACCGATTAATTCCGCGGATATTCGCTCATCTTGGTTGTTGTGGGGGAGTGCATCCTGAAGTAGAAGCGAGAGCTGATTTCGAGGAAGAAATCTAATTTAAGTGTGGGATAATTGTAACATTCTGTTTAAAATAAAATAAAATAAATAAATAATAAGCCCTAAAACCCCGAGATGTATTTTTATATTTTTATATTTTTTATATTTTTATATTTTTATATTTTAATGTTGGCCATAAATCTGTAATAAATTATTAGAGTATTAGCGCGAGGAGTTAAATGTTATAAATTCTGGAAATCAGGGGTTAAAGTGTAACTTCCGAACTAGTTATGAATAAATTTTTGGATGCTGGGGGCTGTTTGGTAATATTTGGACTTGAACTGAAAGGATTTTTTGGAATCAGGGGCTATAGAGTAACATGCGGACTTAATTTGGAAAAGATTGGTGCAGGAGGGACTAAATGTGGAATTTCAGCATAAGTTTGAATAGAGACGGGTTAAGACCTGTCACCCTCCTCTTGTTCCTTCATTTGAAACGCAGTCTCCAAACCCTAACCCTAATCGCTATCCAGCCGCAGCCACCCTTATCACTCCAAACCTTCGGCCGTCGCAGCACCCTTGACGTCATCGCGAACCACCGAAGCCAACCACAGTTGTCGCTATTGCCTCTCTCTCTCTCTCTCTCTCTCTCTCTTTCTCTCTCTCTGGTAATGGCGCAACCCTCACTCGTTTCTTCTGTTGCTCCTTGCGTTCTGTCGCCACCGCCGCTCAGGCGGCTGTCCCGTTTGACAGCATTCTTCCGTCTATAGCATACCACCGTGAGTGGGTGGCTGTGTGGTTTTATGTTTCATGTGTATATGTGTATGTAACGGTTGCAAACTCTCTCTCTCTCTCTCTCTCTTTTCCATTCATTCTGAAACGTTGCAGTCGTCCGACCGCTGTCGTCGCCGCCATGCGGCTGTCGTTCTATCACTCTCTGACCATCGCCTGCCACCATGAGAGTGGTTGTGTTGTGTGTGTTTTCGTGTGTGTGTATGTTTTTCAGCCTATGTCGATGTGTGTGCGTGTTTCAGTCGATGTCGCGCGTGTGTGTGTGTGTGTGTGTGTTGTTGACCGGAAATCGAAGAGGCACCCACCATGACAGCCAACCACAGTGGTTGCCACCATTCTACCACCACCAACCGCCACCTCGGGTGGTTGTGTGCGTGTGTGTGGGTGTTGAATTAATGTTATGTGTAACTCAAGAGGCTTTGGATGGTGTTTGGACCTAAACTTTATAACTCCCGCCTTTAAAATGGTGGTTGCCACCTCCTGCCGCCATGGACCGCCGTCGACCACTACTGCCCAAGGTGGCAGTGGGTGGTGTCCGATTAATTAAATATATATTTATTTAATTAACTAAACATCTAACTTTAGGAGTTGTAAACCCTAATTAGAGTTTAGAAAACCCTAATGTCAAGAAAGCCTAGTTTTTGGAGTTGGTCGGGACCCGCGTTAAAACTGTTAATTAAACTTTAAATAATACTTAATAACGCCCTACAATTTAATTAATGCAATATTGGACTTAATGGATTAAGTCCTTAAGGGGTTAAGTGTGGAACACTAACCCTAGTTATCATTTTATATGAAACCCTAATCGTCATTTCATGTGAGGAAGTCACTGTTGCAAGTGACTATGACCTGTGATAGGCTATTGACTCGAGTATCTTCCTGTAGGTGATTGGAAGTGAGTTGAAGCTGGTAGAGTTCTTCGTTGCTACTGTGGTTACCTAAGTGCATATTGAGGTGAGTTTTTCCTCATTGTATGGTGGGTCGAAGGCACCAATGTCGACCCACTAGTTTTTGTTATATGTTAGTAGATGGATGCCTTAGGGACTGTATGTAATCATGTAGGATAAACTGAGGACTCTTGATCTAGGCTTCTTTCCTTTTCCTTGTTTGGATATGGCTTGAGAGTAGGATTACCTTTTCGGGTGTCTATCTCACCTCTGAGTACACACAGTTATGCATTCCTTAGATTGTTGGTATGTGTAGAGACCCATTTTTATACGAACGGTGAATGCGGAAGTAAGATATCTCGAGATTAATTGTGTTTTTGTAAGTATGAACACGAAGAACATATTATGAGTTCGTTGAAGAAGACTAAGAACAAGAGAGAATAATAATAATATTCATGAAGAACATGGTGGAAGAGAAACTCTCCCTGGGGAGAACCCACCAACTTTCTCTCTCTCTAGGATTACATTATGAGAAAAGTAATATCTAAGAAAAGTAAAATGAGCTAGCTAGAGTAATAAATGACCAACCCTCCCTTTATATAGGAGGGAGAGTATTTACACCTAAAATACAATAAAGGGAAAATACAACCTAATAAACACTCATTATTTGTGGAGCATTTCCATGCACCAACATTCTCTCCCTAAATGCTTACAAATGATGAGTGATCCAATAAGTGATACAAGGCTATAATACAGTAATCCGACTAGCAAGTGTGGTAATAAAATGAAACCAATTGCTGAAATGTCTCTGAAACTCTGAAGTGTCTGTGAACTCTGAAACTGGCCATAAATCTCTAACAATTAAGGTCTTCAGCTTCAAAGCACAACCAATGAAGCAGAAAAAATAAGATCCAAATCTTCAAATCAGTCATAATCACCCGAAGAAGGGGGTCACCATGAGCAAGTAGAAGATCCAATAAAAGAAACACTTCGGCTTCAAAAATCTGAAAAACATCTCGAGTTATCGAATCATAATACACCGAAATTCTTCAAAGAATAACCTGCTAAAAATGTGAAGCATCCATAAAATGAAGTCCGGATAAAAATAATGTGAGTCCAAAAACATGGTCTAGCAATGCCGAAAATTTGATCCAAGGACCAAAAATAAGTGTCACGTCACATTGCCAAAATAATCTTCGTCTTCAACATATCACAAATCCAAACTCGTGAAACCATAAGATCTGAACCGGATGCGAACACAAAATCATCTTGTGGTAGAGTCCGAATAATAAATAATCTGAATCGGAAAACATCGAGTAATGCCAAAAATTTGATCCATAAAGACCAAAAAGAAGTGCCACATCGCATCACTAAATAAATAATCGTCTTCAGAAGTCTTCAAAAATCCAAACTCAAAAAATCATAATAACCAAATCCGGATGATATTCTCTCCCTATTTTTGATAACCAATGACCGTATATCAAAAATCAACAAATCATCGGATGGAGAGTGTCGGATACCTAGAGCTAATAGAGAAGCTCTCCCTAGATGTATGAGGGGTCTCGATAAGAAACGAGACAGAGTAAAAGAGATACTCTTGCTGTCATGAGGAAGCGGGTGACATAGTTGCTGAAGCTGTGCTGAGAATAATCTGTTGTGCCAAAAATATATCGAAATATCCAAACTACGGTGCCGGAACACTTGAAGTGGTCTTCAATAGAGAATAAAGTCCACATGCTCAAGATACATGATTCGTCAACCAAAAATCAAGAGCGACAAGTCATAAAATCCCATAAAGTGAAAAATGCGAAACAACTTTGTTGATCAATCGCCGTTGCGGTGCAAGCATCAAAAAAATAATATGAAGTCCGACTGCGGTAGGAGTATTCTTCCAATAATAACCGGCATGAAATGAACCAATGTGACAATCCAAAGTTCGGTTGTGGCAAAAATTGAAGTTAAAAAAATAATTGGTGTAAAAAATAATAATTGGTTTTAATAAAAAAAATTGGCTAAATAAAAAAAATTGGTGTTAAAAAAAATAATTAGCTGAATAATAAATAATTGGCGTTAAAAAAAATTAACTGAAAAAAAAATATTACAAAAAAAACTGAATAAATAAAAAAAAGGCTTAAAAAAATAAGAAGGATAAAAAGAAAGGGGGGGGGGGGGGGGCTGATGAGAGGGGAGGAAAAAGAAAGGAGCGGAGGAGGGGGGAGGAATAAGGAGGAAGAAGGAGGAGGGGAGGGGCTGAAGGAAGGAAGGATCCGAAGTTGAGGAGGGAGTACCGCAGGCATGGAGGTGTTCCTGGTCTAGGAGGACTGCGGGTCAGGGTAGATGGCTTCGGATGGAGCTTGGTTGCGGATGGACTGACTTGGGTGCGGACGCAAGGAAGGCGTGACTGCGGTATGCGAACTGCGGATGGCAGTTGCGGTGCGAGCTGTGGTAGGCACGAAGGCAAGCGACTTCGGATGAGGCTTTAGAAGAGATCGCCTGCAGGCCGAGGATGTGGTCAGAAGCTGCGGTCCGAGAGGAGTAGGATCTGAAGTTGCGGTCTTGAGTGACTTCGGTCAGCAGGATAAGGTAAGGGAGGATTGCGGTTTTTCGGCTGCTGACCTCGGCTGCGGATAGAAGCTGAGAGGACTTCGGATCAAGGGCTAAGAAGGATTGCGGGTAGGCTTCTAAGGGGACTCCGGATGGCAGTTTTTGGCTGCGGTCCGGGGGGCTGAGAGGGGCATAACAGATGACGAAAAATGTTATTTTTCATGAAAAATGGTACAGCAAAGGCCATTTATTCATATTTTAATGAGGGAATCTTTTTATAAAGCATTCTAAGTCAAAGGTGGGTCTTGGGAAGGCAAAAAGAAGAGTGTGCAGGGGGTTTTTAGGGACAAAAGGTGATGGGATTGGACAATGTCACATGGTTTTTGTCTTTTTGAGGGAGTAAATAGTGGAGCACTCTTTACCCAAAAGAGTAACAAGAACAATTGACTTTTTGCAATCAAATTATCACGTCCAAACAATTCAATTTGAGATCTAAAACAACTAATACATGAGAATCAAAAATCTTCATACCTCATGATGATGAAAGTTGCTGGGAAAGAAAAATCTTCAAAAAGAAATGCTTTTCTCCACTTTCTTCAAGAAAAATAATCTCATAATCTTGTGTCTTCTCATCCAAGGAAAAACTAACTCCCTGGAATACATCTTCAACCTTTTTAAGAGACCACAAAATTAATTCTTCTCCCATTTTTTCTTCATTTCTTCAACAGCAACAAAATAATAACTTTTAAGAACATCTTTTTCCAGCAACAAATAGAACAAGCAACAGCAGCAACAATTTATTTAAGAGTAAGATTTGAGTCAACCCGGAAGATAAAACTAAGAACGAACTTCATAAAAATCAATTTTGGTAAGAAACCCGAAACTTTTTCTTGCAAAAACACGGAAAAATCACAAGATAATCACCGAACGGGAGTCGTTCCCTTGAACTAATCGTGAGATCTTCAAGGTACGGCTCTGATACCAATTGTAGAGACCCATTTTTAAACGAACGGTGAATGCGGAAGTAAGATATCTCGAAATTAATTGTGTTTTTGTAAGTATGAACACGAAGAACATATTATGAGTTCGTTGAAGAAGACTAAGAACAAGAGAGAATAATAATAATATTGATGCATGATGAACATGGTGGGAGAGAAACTCTCCCTGGGTGGGAGAACCCACCACTTCTCTCTCTAGGATTACATTGTAAGAAAAGTAATCACTAAGAAAAGTAAAATGAGCTAGCTAAAGTAATAAATGACCAACTCTCCCTTTATATAGGAGGGAGAGTATTTACACCATAAATACAATAAAGGGAAAATACAACCTAATAAACACTCATTATTTATGGAGCAATTCCATGCACCAACAGTATGTAGTATGTTGTTATGTTGTAGTGATATGTTAGATCTGAATCTTGGTATCGAGTATGTTGTTGTGTTGTAGTAATCGGTAGAACTGTATGTTATCTGTGCTTGCTAGTTACCATCAGTGGAGTGCCCTTAGGGACTGTATGTAGTCATGTATGATAGCCTGAGAACTCTTGATTTAGGCTTTCTAGCCTTTTCCTTGTTTGGATGTGGCTTGATAGTAGGTTCATCTGTTCAGGTGGCTATCTCACCCATGGTTACTTATGATTACGCATTATATGCAGGTTAGCTGGTAGCAGGACTGTATGTTGTGCCAGGATTAGTAGGCAGTAGTGAGCTGTATGATTGATGTTTACTTGTATTATGTGCCTACTTAATCCTAATTGTTTATATGTCGACATGTTGTGTTTGGCTTAGGTTGAGGTGATCCTGCTTTGTGCTGTAGGCCAAGATACCCGGTACGAGCCGACTGTAAGCCGAAGGCACGTAGGCTCGGGAGGAGCGGTTTAGGTTGATTCAGACTAGTGTAGACTGACGACCAAAAGACTTAGGGCATCCCGAATAGACTGCAGGCCTGAGAGGCATACCAGTTAGGCCAAAGGACCAGAGAACGGTCCAGATGGGCTGTAGGCCGGTGCGGCGTTCCAGTCAGGCTGAAGGTTATGTATGAATGTTGTTTGTTATTAGGTTATATGGTGATGTTCTAGGGAAAACTCATTAAGCTTTAGCTTACCTAGTTGTTTATTTTTTCGGGTATCATTGGTGTCTATGGGAAGGCGAAGGCGAGACTATACACACGCATCAACATCATTGAGGATCCCGCGTTTTCTTTAAAGCTCTGATTTTAAATAAATGTAATTTGAAATAAACGGTTTTCCTAATAATAGATTTATAAATTAGTAAGTTTTACCTTAATAAAAATGAAAATTTTTGGTTGTGAAAACGGGACATTACACATTTAGCATTACTAAAAGCGAAGATTAGGATTTAGATCAGTCCATGACGTCACCAATACCGCCAGCCTTCAATAATGGCATATCACCATCGCCTTTTTTTTTCCAGAGAACTTGAGTGGGGAAGATCGAAATAAGGGAAGGAGAAGTAAAATGATACAAAGGTGGCGGTCCAATTATATAGTATGATACACAACTAAATGAAAAGATGAAAACACCCTTGCACTACTGGTACAGAAGTGATGGGGTTAGGGTCAGAGTCCAATCAGGTAATGAATTCAAACCACTAGGACCAGTGGTGTGACATTTTCCCTAGAAGTCCTCAAAGTGTGATATTTTGTAAGCAATAGGAACCAATTATGAAATTTTATCTAAAAAGTATTTTCAAAAAATAACTTCTTTAGTCCTTTATTACAAGACATGGGTACCACGTTCATGTATTATGTACCAATAAATAAATTACTCTTTGTTTTAAAATGACAAAACGTTTGATGTGGATCATGTACTTATAAAACGAGTAGCATATCCTTTTATGAAGAAAAAAGTATAGAGTTTGATTTTGATGAAACTTGCTAAATTAATTTGACGGTCAACTCGTTCTTCGGTGAGTAAGGGTGAGGATGGGTCGGTTTGGTTTTGTTTTGACAATAAACCAAATCCAAACCGAATAAAATGATGGGTTTTATACAAAAGAACAATCCTATGTGCTCATGCAAAACCTTAAAGCTTGGATCTAGGCTTCTCTATTGTACATGCAGTTCATCCAAGACTTGAAAACCCTAATCTAGCATACATTAAAATCGACATCTATAATGAACTAGTTTACATGATACCTTTCAATGGTTGAAAGAATCCTTTGATCTTCAAGAAGCTTAGTGTCACAAGTGTAACACCTCTAATGGCTCACAAACACCACAAGCAAGAGGATGATGTTTAGGAGAGAGGATGAGAGGCAAAAATCGGCTCCAAGCTTCCAAGGGATCAAGTGGCCGATTTTGCTAGCCCTAGGGGTCCTTATATACTTGAGCTTATAGGGTTTCAGTCAAAACCCTAATTCGATGACTTAGGCCCTAAGTAACTTGAGAACCTTCTGGAATAAGGCCTCCTTGGACGAATTTAAGATGGACTCCTCCTTAATTTCGTCCATGCCCTAATCCATAAGGATTCTCAGCCCAATATCAACTATCACACAATTGACAGTTCTAGTCCCCTTTAATTAATTAATGTCTTTTAGCCACAAAATTAATTCTTGTCTAATATTAATTAAACTATATGATTTCTCTTTTAATATATTATTCATATAATATATTAATAAACCATAATAACATCTCTTTTTCCATAACTCATCCTATCAAGTTGCTTTGGTGAAGACAACCCAAAAGGACCATGCACAACCGGGTCAAGTACATACCAAATATAGTTACGGGCTTAGACACTAATCCAACAGTCTCCCACTTGGATAAGTCTAGTAACTATTGTGCAAGTACAATCCGATTAGCAATCGTAGCTCTCAAAGACGCTGTCGAACTCTGATCTTATCAGTAACATGTCGTTTAGATAAGCGATCGTATAGTCCTCCATTCTAGATATCATGCGGACAATTACATGAAATATAGTCATACTTATTGTCCAACAGTTTGTTTCTCGATCTCTGATTCGTCT
Source organism: Lactuca virosa (assembly GCF_052849685.1). Classification (NCBI taxonomy): domain Eukaryota; kingdom Viridiplantae; phylum Streptophyta; class Magnoliopsida; order Asterales; family Asteraceae; genus Lactuca; species Lactuca virosa. The sequence goes on from NC_136426.1 coordinate 55,596,869, forward strand.
GACATAGAACTTAATCGAACACATCAATTCAGTCCTGACCGGGCCCGGCACATAAGTCAAACCAAATCATCGAGGGGCCCAAATATCGCTTTTACCCTCTTAGTATAAAAGGAACAGGTAAACTGATGGGTTTTGAGCATTCTAACACTCCTATGGTGTACATGCAACCCTAGAAACCTTGGATCTATGCTTGACTAAGATACATGCAAATAATTATTTTTCCAAGGTTCTTATCCTAACTAGCATCGCATGGGGTACTTGAATCAAATAAAACTAGTAGAATTACTTACCTTGTAGTAGTAGTTGATTGCTTGGAGTTTGAAAGCCTAGCACCAATAATGTGGATGCCTCAAATGGAAGTCACAAATCACCACAAACTTGGAAACTTGAGAGAATAGTCACAAACTTCTTGAAATCGGCCCTCTTAGTTTACACACATCAACTAGTGCAATTTCAAGAACCAAAGCCTCCTTTATATAGTGTGGTGGATTAGGGTTACATCTATGTAAACCCTAATACCCATGTCTTTTCATTTCCATGAGATCCATGGGTTAAAGCTCCATGGAGTATCCATGGACTTTCCATGCAAGCCTAGCCCATTCCAAATAAGCATTAGCCCACACTATATAAATACAAGAGCCCATATTTAATTAGTCATACTTTTGATCTCTAAATTAATTCTAAATTAATTATAGATCAACACTAATTAAATAATATGATTTTATATTAATATATTAGAACTTATAATATATTAATAAATCATAACTTATACTATTCTCAAAAGATTATCCGTAAATTGTTCGGGTGAAGTGCAACCCAAATGGACCATGCCGGGTCGGGTCAAGTACATACCAAATATAGTTATGGACTTAGACACTATCTCCAACAGTCTCCCACTTGGATAAGTCTAATAACTATAGTTGCAAGTATGACTTCAGGAACCGATCAGCAATCGTAGCTCTTAAAACTATGAAGCGCCATTTTAGATAAGTGATCATATAATCCTCTGTTCTAGATATCAGCCGGACAAATACATTGAACATGGTCTTGCTTATTGTCCAGCATTTGTTTCCCGATTTCTGATTTGTTTGACATAGAACTTAACTGAACACATCAATTTAGTTCTGACCGGGCCCGGTACATAGGTCAAAACAAAATCATCGAGGGGCCCAGATATCGCTTCTAATCCTAGAAGGAACAGATAAACTTCGACTCATATGTTTTCTCTACTACTTGTTGAAGTACACACAAAGGCACGGTTTATAACATCGAGTTACCAATGTGTTTTCGTGCAATCAATGCATAACCAACTCATAGGCAACAAATCATATCTCTAGGTTTGAAGACTTATATGATATTACCGTCTCACGATCACTCGAGATAAATTCCATGAAGTGATACAAGTGAGTGTGGGTTGAATCCAATACTCAGAACTTGTGAGCACTCATGAGTGCAGTAGCCCCGCTTTGTCTAACATCTTAGACCTCTACAAGCCAACCCATGACAGTCTTGATTCATATCTACTTCCAACATATGACCGACTGTGGAGAGTTTGAATAATATGATATAAACCATAACATAATTATTCTAGAAGTCAAAACATGCAAAAAGAAATAATAGTAAACGATTGACAAGAGATAGCAACACTTTACTCATAAATAACAGCTTTTATTTATCATCAAATGTCAATTACATTTTACAAATTTCAAGATTATCTAACTACTAAAACTAATATCATCCTTCAACCCTATGCTACGAGCATGTTGGAGATGCTTAGCCCGAGTCAGTCCCTTCGTGAGGGGATCTGCTGGGTTCTCATCCGATGATACCCTATTTGCCACGAGGATTCCTTCTTCTATTCGATGTCTGATGAAGTGATATTTTCTGTCAATGTGTCTGGATCTCCCATGATCTCTTGGTTCCTTGGCTAAGGCAACCGCACTATTGCTGTCACAGAAAATCTCCATTGGCTCCTTCATAGCTGGTACAACTCCAAGGTCTCCGATGAAGTTCTTTAGCCATATAGCCTCCTTTGCTGCCTCGCTTGCTGCTATATACTCTGATTCACAAGTGGAATCAGCCACTGTCTCATGCTTGGAACTTTTCCAAGTAATTGCCCCTCCGTTTAGAGTAAATACCCAGCCCGACTGAGAGCGGAAATTATCCATGTCAGTCTGAAAGCTAGCATCACTGTACCCTACAACTCTCAAGTCCTCACTGCCACCGAGGGTAAGGACCCAGTCCTTAGTCCTCCGTAGGTACTTGAGGATATTCTTTACCGCAGTCCAGTGTGCCTTACCAGGGTTCCCCTGATACCTGCTAACCATGCTCAAAGCAAAGGCTACATCAGGTCGAGTACACATCATAGCATACATGATCGATCCTACAGCTGAAGCATAAGGTATTCGACTCATTTCTGCTATCTCAGCCTCAGTACTAGGGCTTTGTGTCTTACTCAATCTGGCGTTACTCTGGATGGGTAACTCTCCTTTCTTGGAGTTATGCATGTTGAACCTTTTCAACACTTTGTCCACATAGGTGCTTTGACTAAGTCCAATTAGTCTTTTACTCCTGTTTCTCAAAATCCTTATCCCTAGGATATAGGCAGCTTCTCCAAGGTCCTTCATAGCGAAACACTTCCCAAGCCAGGACTTTACTTCTTGCAGGGTTGGGATGTCATTTCCTATGAGTAGTATGTCATCCACATACAGTACCAAAAAGCTGACTATACTCCCACTAGCCTTGATATAGACACAAGATTCATCTTCACTCCTTGAAAAGCCAAATTCTTTGATTTTCTCATCAAAGCAAAGATCCCATCTGCAAGGTGCCTGTTTTAATCCATAAATGGATTTCTCAAGCTTACACACTCTACTAGGGTACTCTGTACTGATAAAACCCTCTGGTTGAACCTTGTAAACATCTTCAGCCAACTTTCCATTAAGGAAAGCGGTTTTGACATCCATTTGCCATATTTCATAATCATGAAATGCAGCAATGGCTAACAGAACCCGAATAGACTTAATCTTGGCCACTGGTGAAAATGTCTCATCATAATCAACTCCCGGAGTTTGAGAATAACCCTTTGCAACAAGTCGTGCCTTATAAGTGTATACATTACCATCCATGTCGGTCTTCTTCTTGAAGATCCATTTGCACCCAACTATCTTACGATTAGGTACATTGTCAACCAAGTTCCAAACTTGATTGTCATACATGGACTGTATCTCGCTATCCATAGCCTCTTTCCATTTAGCAGCCTCACAGCCTGCCATGGCTTCCGTGTAGCTATTAGGCTCATCCAGATTTACCAGTGTGTTATCACTGATAAGTGTCTCACCTTCTACAGTAATATGAAAACCATAATAATGCTCAGGTGCATTCCTAACTCTGGTGGAACGCCTCAGAGGTATAGATTCTTCAGTCGGCTCAACAGGAGTTTCCTCCTCAGGTTGAGGGCTAGGGTTTGAGGTTCCTTCACCACTTGACTCTTGAATTTCCTCTAGGTCAATTTGCCTCCCACTGTCTCCTTGGCTCATGAATTCTCTCTCTCTCGAAAGAATCCTCTTCTTGCTACAAAGACCACATTATCATTGGGTCTGTAGAAGATGTAACCAAAGGATTTATGTGGGTAGCCGATGAAAATACACCTTTCGCTTCGGGGTTCGAGCTTATCGAAAGTCTCGCGTCTCACGAAAGCCTCGCAACCCCAAATCTTGATGTGGTCTAGATTAGGAACTTTTCCAATCCACACCTCGTGAGGTGTTTTGGCAACCTTCTTTGTAGGGACTAGATTAAGGATATGGGCGGTAGTCTCTAAGGCATACCCCCAAAATGAGATTGGTAGCGAAGCTCGACTCATCATGGAACGAACCATGTCCAACAAGGTCCGATTGCGCCTCTCAGCTACACCATTCAACTGTGGTGTCCTAGGAGGTGTCAATTGTGAGACAATCCCACATTCCTTAAGATAGTCAAGGAACTCAGTACTAAGATACTCACCACCACGATCGGATCGAAACATCTTAATTTTCCTGCCCAACTGATTCTCCACTTCTTGCTTAAACTCTTTGAATTTCTCAAAGGTTTCTGACTTATGCTTGATTAGGTAGACATATCCATATCTATTAAAATCATCAGTAAAAGTCACATAGAACCGATTAGCATCTCTTGTGGCGGTTCTGAAGGGTCCACACACATCTGTGTGTATGAGGTCCAACAAACCTTCACCCCTAGCACAAGTGCCAGTAAAAGGTGACTTTGTCATTTTACCAAGCAAACAAGATTCACAACTATCATCTGACTTTAGGTCAAATGACTCCAAGACTCCATCCTTTTGGAGTTGGCCTATGAGTTTCTTGCTTACATGTCCAAGACGACAATGCCATAAGGATGCTTTATCTAAGCTAGTGGAAGAGTTAATACACAATACATTATTTCCTAGATTATCTACAACAGATACAGTTTCATACACGCCATCACAAGCTAATGCTTTAAAATAAAGAACATTATTAAAGAAAGCATCAATACTACCATTATTATTATCAAAATAAAAGGTAAAATCTTGTTTATACAATGCATGAAAGGAAATAACATTTCCTGCCATTTCTGGCGAATAATAACATTTATTCAAATCTAATGTAAACCCACTATTTAGCACTAAGGAATAAACTCCTATCTTGGTGACAGGTGAAGCTTTCCTGTTTTACCATGATCAAGTTTATCTTTCCCTGCTCCACATTCTCACTTCTTTTTAGTCCCTGCAAATCACAACATATGTGAATACCACAACCTGTATCAAGGACCCAAGACTTAGAATGAGGTGAGTTATTAGACAATATAGTGTATATACCTGCATGGTTGGGTTTTACTTTCCCATCCTTCAAATCTTGCTGGTACTTTGGGCAGTTTCGCTTCCAGTGCGACTTTTCATGGCAATAGAAGCATTCATCCTCATTAGGGTTAGCATAAGGAGTGACAAAACCTTTCTTGGTTTTGCTTGAAGAGGAGCCTTCAAGGGTCTTACCCTTGGTACCCTTAGAAGGGTTCTTTCTCTTCTTCCCTTTGCCATGCTCGATTGCCAAGACATTGGCCGCAGTTGGAGTAGGAGTAGGAGTAGTAACAACCGACTTACCCTTTAGACCACTTTCGGCGGTCTTCAAGAGTCCTTGAAGTTTGCTGAGGGTGACTTCTTCCTTGTTCATGTGATATGTCATGTGGAATTGATCATAACACGATGGCAAGGAGTGCAAAATGATGTCTATTGCTAACTCCTCAGGGAAGTTCACATTCAGCTTCAGTAAACGGTCCACATACCTTTGCATTTTTTGCATGTGGCCCGTGATGGGTTCACCATCCTTCATTCGGGTTATTATCATGGAGGAGATTATTTCATATCGCTCTTGACGAGCACTTTGATGGTAGCGGTCCATCAAGTCCTGGTGCATCTCAAAAGGATAATAGTCCTCATAGGACTTTTGAAGCTCGGCTGTCATGGTGGCCATCATGATGCATGCCACTTTTGTAGCATCTCTTTCATGTACCTCATATTCAGCAAGCTCTTCAGGAGTAGCAGTTGGCTCGGGTACCTTCAGCTCCTTGTCGAGAACATATTCTTTGTTCTCATACCGAGTGACCATCCTGATGTTTCTGATCCAATCTGTAAAGTTGGACCCATCAAAGATGACTCTCCCACAAAGATTCATGAGAGAGAGAAGGAGCTAGTAGGGTTTGAGCCAGAAGCATTGTTATTGGAAGACATTTGAAAAGAAGAGGGAACAGATTAGATTAGATATAGAGATAGTCCTTAACAAAACACCCAAATGTAATATTAAGGCTAGGACCCAACACAATATTTTATAACTTAGAAGAGGGATGTCGTAATCTAAGCTATAAGATATTTGAAGGTAGGTGAATGACGATTCACCAATTTCCACCATGAAAAACGAAATATTTAATTAGGTTTTAATTGGTTTAGAAACTCCTAGATTCTTTGAGATTCATTGAACTTTCTTCAATGGCATGTTTCAATCTCGAGTGTGCCCTTAAAGTTTTGTGACTGGGATGCCGAGGATCACAAAACAAGGTGTGAAGTAACCATTCAAATTACTTGGTACCCTTAATGTATTACCCCTCAATCGATGTGTCGGTTAACCACACACGCTCCATCGATACTATGATAAACATTAAGTCACCCTTTACCTACCTTGTTAAGTTCAAGTTAGTGTGCCGGTTAACTACACACGCTCCACTAACGACTTAAACAAAGTGTAAAGTGTAATTTCATGGATTAGCACCTTATTCACATTTTCCTAAAATAACTAAGATTTGGGAATTCAATAAAGTTTAGTTACTTTAGTATTATCATTATACTTTTAATCAGAAATTATAAGTCCTTGTCCTACCCGTTCGGCTAACGACCCTCCACCGATCAAGGAAGCGGTGGGTGAGAGTGGACACCCATTAAGTTGCCATTTTATAGGCAACAACCTTATACCCCCCTTATAGACCGGCTTCGTGAATGAGGCGTACTAGCGGTAAGACGACTTGATCTTATATATATATATATATATATATATATATATATATATATATATATATATATATATATATATATATATTATTAACTTATAATATTATAAAGTATAAGGGTTGAATTTTAACTTTTAAAATTCTAGGGGTTGGAACTAAAGTTTTTAATATGACTTTACATGTTCCAAAACTTGAGGGCAAGTTTTGTAAACTTTCAAAACTTTTCATTTCTCATAACTTATGAGTTAATGGTTATTAAAAATGAAGACTCTTCATTTTTGTAACCTATGTGTTCTTTTAATGGTTATTTATAAATGTGACTTTTGGTTATCCATAACTTAAGAACTAGTTATGGAGTTCATTAAAACACATAAAGATCAAGAATTAATCTAATCAATTATTAGCACATAATTTCTATGATCTTCTAAACTCATATGTTTATGAATGTTCATATAAAAAATTTCAAGAATCGTAAGTACATATACAAAACTTGAAATTTTGATACGAGCTTTTGAACAAAACATCAATTTTCAATTTTTTTTTTTTTTTTACATCAAGTATCAAATAAACAAACCTGGCTCTGATACCACTGATGGGTTTTGAGCATTCTAACACTCCTATGGTGTACATGCAACCCTAGAAACCTTGGATCTATGTTTGACTAAGATACATGCAAATAATTATTTTTCCAAGGTTCTTATCCTAACTAGTATGGCATGGGGTACTTGAATCAAATAAAACTAGTAGAATTACTTACCTTGTAGTAGTAGTTGATTGCTTGGAGTTTGAGAGCCTAGCACCAATAATGTGGATGCCTCAAATGGAAGTCACAGATCACCACAAACTTGGAAACTTGAGAGAATAGTCACAAACTTCTTGAAATCGGCCCTCTTAGTTTACACACATCAACTAGTGCAATTTCAAGAACCAAAGCCTCCTTTATATAATGTGGTGGATTAGGGTTACATCCATGTAAACCCTAATACCCATGTCTTTTCATTTCCATGAGATCCATGGGTTAAAGCTCCATGGAGTATCCATGGACTTTCCATGCAAGCCTAGCCCATTCCAAATAAGCATTAGTCCACACTATATAAATACAAGAGCCCATATTTAATTAGTCATACTTTTGATCTCTAAATTAATTCTAAATTAATTATAGATCAACACTAATTAAATAATATGATTTTATATTAATATATTAGAATTTATAATATATTAATAAATCATAACTTATACTATTCTCAAAAGATTATCCGTAAATTGTTCGGGTGAAGTGCAACCCAAATGGACCATGCCGGGTCGGGTCAAATACATACCAAATATAGTTATGGACTTAGACACTATCTCCAACATAAACTTCGACTTATATGCATTTACCATTCACTCATCAAATCATGCACAATAATGTGTTTTATAACATCAAGTTACTGATGCGTTTACACATTATCAATGCACAACCAACTTGCAAATGATAAACCATATATCTAGGTTTTAAGATCATATGATATTATCGTCTTGCGATCACTAGAGATAAATTCCATGAAGTGATGCCAGCAAGCGCGGGTCTAATCCAATGCTCAAATCTTATTCATAAGCACTCATGAACGTTGCAGCAAAATTTTGCTATGTCTAATACACTTCAAACAATCTGCAAACCAATTCATGACAATCTTCTTTCATACCTACTCCCAAAGTATGAGCGACTGTGGAACGTTCGAATAATCTTATTATTCAGGAAGTCAAAACATGCAAAGTGAAACAATAGGTAAATGAATAACATAAGACAATAACTTTACTTATAAATAATACGCCTTTATTTAATCATCAAATGTTAATTACAATTTATCTATTACACGTTTCGAAACTATCTAATCTAAACTAATATCGTCCTTCAGCCCAATGCTCCTAGCATGCTGCAAGTGATTGACCCTACTCAATCCCTTCGTAAGGGGATCTGCTGGGTTATCCTCTGACGATACCCTCTTCACTACGAGGAGTCCCTCTTCTACCCGATGTCGAATAAAATGATATTTCCTGTCGATATGTTAAGATCTACCATGATCCCTTGGTTCCTTAGTCAAGGAAACCGCTCCTTCATTATCGCAGAATATCTCCATAGGCTCCTTTATGGCTGGTACAACTCCAAGGTCTCCAATGAAGTTCTTCAACCATATCGCCTCCTTTGACGCTTCGCTCACCGCTATGTACTCTGATTCGCATGTTGAATCGGCTACGGTCTCCTGCTTGGAACTCTTCCAAGTCACTACTCCTCCATTCAGGGTAAAGACCCAGCCCGACTGCGAACGGTAGTTGTCTCGGTCGGTTTGAAAACTGGCGTCACTCTACCCTCGCACCCTTAAGTCATCACTCCCACCGAGGACTAGAAACCATTCCTTGGTCCTCTGAAGGTACTTAAGAATATTCTTGACTGCGGTCCAATGTGCTTTTCCAGGGTTCCCTTGATATCTGCTGACCATGCTCAAAGCGAAGGCCACATCAGGGTGAGTACAAGTCATAGCATACATGATCGAGCCAACTGCAGAAGCGTAAGGTACTCGGCTCATCTCTGCTATCTCAACTTCGGTACTCGGACTTTGAGTCTTACTCAACTTGGCATTACTTTGGATTGGTAACTCCCCCTTCTTGGAATTCTCCATACTAAAACGCTTTAGTACCTTGTCCAAGTAAGTGTTCTGGCTAAGTCCTATTAGTCTCTTACTTATGTTCCTCACTATCCTTATTCCCAGAATATAGGCAGCCTCTCCGAGGTCCTTCATAGCGAAACAGTTCCCAAGCCAGGACTTGACTTCCTGCAGCGTCGGGATGTCGTTTCCTATGAGTAGTATGTCATCGACATACAATACGAGGAAGCTAACTATACTCCCACTGGCTTTGACATATATACATGATTCATCCTCGCTTCGCAGGAAGCCAAACTCTTTGACTTTCTCGTCGAAGCAAAGATTCCATCTGCGAGATGCTTGTTTCAATCCATAAATGGATTTCTCAAGCTTACACACTCTATTAGGATGTTTCGCATCGACAAAACCTTCTGGCTGACTCATGTAAACATCCTCAGCCAACTTCCCATTAAGGAAAGCGGTTTTGACATCCATCTGCCATATTTCATAGTCATGAAACGTAGCAATGGCTAGCATCACCCTAATAGACTTTATCTTCGCAACTGGCGAGAAGGTCTCATCATAGTCAACTCCTTAAGTTTGAGTAAAGCCCTTCGCAACCAATCGCGCTTTATAAGTGTGTACGTGTCCATCCGTGTCGGTCTTCTTCTTGAAGATCCACTTGCACCCGACCGTCTTACGACCTGGCACATTGTCAACCAAATTCCAAACTTGGTTGTCGTACATGGAATGAATCTCGCTGTCCATAGCCTCTTTCCATTTTGCAAACTCCAGGCCTGCCATGGCTTCCTTGTAGCTATTAGGTTCATCCAAATTTATTAGTGTACTATCACTAATAAACGTATCACCTTCACTAGTTATATGAAAACCATATAACACAGGTGGAACACTAACTCTACTGGAACGTCTAAGAGGTAAGGACTCGTCAATCGGTTCAATAGGAGTTTCCTCCTCAGGTTGAGCGCCAGTGTTAGAGGTGCTTTCATCGTTTGATTCTTGAAGTTCTTCAAGATCGATTTGCCTCCCACTGTCTCCTTGGCTTATGAGTTCTCGCTCTCAGAAAACCCCTCTCCTCACAACGAAAACAACATTGTCACTCGGTCTGTAGAAGAGATATCCAAAAGACTTATGCGGGTAGCCGATGAAAATACATCGCTCACCACGAGGTTCGATCTTGTCGTGAGTCTCTCGTCTTACGAAAGCCTCGCAACCCCAAACCTTGATATGTGCCAACGAGGGAGTTATCCCTGTCCATATCTCGTCAGGAGTTTTGGCAACCTTCTTTGTAGGGACTAAGTTAAGGATATGGGCGGCAGTCTCTAAGGCATACCCCAGAATGAGATAGGTAGCGAAGCACGACTCATCATGGAACGAACCATGTCTAGCAAAAGAACAATCCTATGTGCGCATACAAAACCCTAAAGCTTGGATCTAGGCTTCTCTATTGTACATGCAATTCATCAAAGACTTGAAAACCCTAATGTAGCATACATTAAACCGAAATCTATAATGAACTAGTTTACATGATACCTTTCAATGGTTGCAAGAATCCTTTGATCTTCAAGAAGCTTAGTGTCACAAGTGTAACACCTCTAATGGCTCACAAACACCACAAGAAAGAGGATGATGTTTAGGAGAGAGGATGAGAGGCAAAAATCGGCTCCAAGCTTCCAAGGGATCAAGTGGCCGATTTTGCTAGCCCTAGGGGTCCTTATATACTTAAGCTTCTAGGGTTTCAGTCAAAACCCTAATTCGATGACTTAGGCCCTAAGTAACTTGAGAACCTTCTGGAATAAGGCCTCCTTGGACGAATTTAAGATGGACTCCTCCTTAATTTCGTCCATGCCCTAATCCATAAGGATTCTCAGCTCAATATCAACTATCACACAATTGACCGTTCTAGTCCCCTTTAATTAATTAATGTCTTTTAGCCATAGAATTAATTCTGAATTAATTCTTGTCTAATATTAATTAACCTATATGATTTCTCTTTTAATATATTATTCATATAATATATTAATAAACCATAATAACCTCTCTTTTTCCATAACTCATCCTATCAAGTTGCTTTGGTGAAGGCAACCCAAAAGGACCATGCACAACCGGGTCAAGTACATATCAAATATAGTTACGGTCTTAGACACTAATCCAACAGTCTCCCACTTGGATAAGTCTAGTAACTATAGTGCAAGTACAATCCGATTAGCAATCGTAGCTCTCAAAGACGCTGTCGAACTCTGATCTTATTAGTATCCTGTCCTTTAGATAAGGGGTCGTATAGTCCTCCATTCTAGATATCGTGCGGAGAATTACATGGAACATAGTCATACTTATTGTCCAACAGTTTGTTTCTCGATCTCTGATTCGTCTGATGTAGAACTTAATCGAACACATCAATTCAGTCCTGACCGGGCCCGACACATAAGTCAAACCAAATCATCGAGGGGCCCAGATATCGCTTTTACCCTCTTAGGAGAAAAGGAACAGGTAAACTTCGATTTATATGCATTTACCATTCACTCATCAAATCATGCACAATAATGTGTTTTATAACATCAGGATATTGATGCGTTTACGCATTATCAATGCACAACCAACTTGCAAATGATCTAAATCTAATAATGTTAGATTAGTCTTTTTAAAAAATCCAATGCTATGATTATAAAAATGTCATTAAAATAAAGAGAGAGATATATAGATATGGAAACAAAAATTGGGGATCAACTTCAAAACAAAAACCTAGCGATTTCCAGCTTGCTCCCAGCAAGCGACAACACTTGCTTTTCTGGCCATTCGTTCCTTCTATGCATGTCCTAGTTGTTATGGGTGGTAATCAGGTGAATGAAGGCTGCCAGTGGAGAATTGGAAATCATAAAATCTGAAACGAAAATCCCCATCTTGCTATAAACGGACGTGATAATCTTAATCATAATTATAAAAAAAAACTAGATAAATTATAGATTAATGTTTACATCACAAACTTTCCAGAGTCAAGGTCTGTTAATGATCTTTGGAAGCTTTGTGAACATCATGTTGCTATATTGGATGTCTATATTTCCAGGAACTTATCCAAGATTGGTAAAAGATTCACATTCGTTAAATTTTTTTGAAGAATAAGGATGTTACGCATGTAGTTGAAGATCTGAAAAAAAAAATTGAATTGGGAATTTTCACTTATACACATCGTGAGTTAGGTTTAATAGAAGGGAATAAGGTGTTTGGTGATCATGCTTATAAAAAGGATAGAAAATAAATTGTTATGAATCAGTCGAATGGGCAAATTTCTAGATCGTATGCGTCAGCAGTGGCTAGTCCAAATTCAAAGGTTATTCAGAAACAACTTACTATTACGCTGCAGAAGGATGATACACATATGTTGGAATGTAATTTGCAAACTCAAGATCATCTTTTTATTCATAAAGGCTGACAGCGGAGAATTAGCAATCATCAAATCCGAAAAGAAAATCCCCATCTTTCAATAAACGGACGTGATAATCTTAATCATAATTATAAAAAAAACAGATAAATTATCGGTTAATGTTTACATCACAAACTTTCCAGAGACAAGGTATTTTAATGATATTTGGAAGCTTTGTGAACATCATGTTGCTGTATTGGATGACTATATTCCCAGGAAGCTATCCAAGATTGGTAAAAGATTCGCATTCGTTAAGTTTTTGAAGAGTAAGGATGTTATGTGTATAGTTGAAGATCTGAAAAAAATTTGAATTGGGATTTTTCACTTATACACATCGTGGGCTAGATTTAATAGAAGCGAATAATGTGTTTGGTGATCATGCTAATCAGAAGGAAAGAAAAGAAATTGTTATGAATCAGTCGAATGGGAATATTTCTAGATCGTATGCATTAACAGTGGCTAGTCTAAATTCTAAGGTTATTCAGAAACAACCTACTATTATATTGCAGAAGGAGGATACACGTATTTTGGAATGTAAGTTGTAAACTCAAGATCATCTTTTTATTCATGAATCATCTTCTATTTCGTTAGGGAGGATTGGAGACATTACTATGATTGAAAATCTTTATAATATCTGCCATACAAAAGGTTTTCATAACCTGAACATAGCATATCTTGGCAGTGAATGGGTTTGGATAGAATTCAAAAAAAGTAATGCGTGTGATAAGTTTAAGAGGAATAATCAAATGAAACTTTATTTTGAGAAATGAAATCTTTAGGAAAGAACTTTGTTCTTGATTCAAGAAATATTTGGGTTGAAGTAAGTGGGTTGCCTTTGCCTTCTTGGACCTCTTTGGCTTTTAAAAAAAGTTTCTTCTTGTTGGGGAGGCACTTTTCGTTGATGATGATGCGGATGAACCGAAATGTTCTTGTAGGGTGTGAATCAAAATGTTAAATACAAACAAGATAGAGGGTGTTATTAATGTGGAGTCTGATGGTGTAAAATTCATTGTTATGGTTAAAGAGGTTGGAAATTGGGTGCCTTCTATTTCCCATGGATCGAAAAATGATGAGGAAGATAGTGATGGAAGTTTTTAAATTTAAAATATGTGGATGAAAATGGTTATGAGGATAGTGAAATAAATGAATTTGTTCAAGGAGATGATAAGGATCAACCTTTAAAACAAATTAATGCAAAGGAGAATGGCGGTGAATTAAATACAAAGGATCAATTGGTTCAAGATAAATTGGTGGATGGTTTAGTGGAAGAGTTTGACTAGTTGGAGGGTACTGTAACGAATTCTAATAAAAAGAAATTAAAGTGGGGAGATGAGCCTTATGGCAATGATGTTTTTTTTGAAGAGATTGATAAGTCCAATTCATCTTTGTCCAAACCACATGGTTTTAGTTCGTTCATTCATGGGAGGTAGATTATCACCAATTTTGCATGGGGTGTGACTGGTTCGGAGTTGCATGCTTCGGATTCAGGAAGTTCAAGTGTCACACCCCCAAACCAGAATGGCGGAAACATTCGGGGGTGGATGACTTCACGTAGTATCATAGCAGTTGAATATTTGTAAAGAAAGTAACACAATCATCATAAATATAATAAAAGTTACATATTTGAATGTAATACATGTTTCAAAAGAATATTACAAATATAATGATTTAAAATGTTTTGATAACAGACGCCTTAGCGTTCCTTCTCCAAAAGTTGATGGTAACATGTATTACTGATTCCCTAAGATATACAAGTAGTTTTGAAAAAGTGTCAACAATTAAGTTGGTGAGTTCATAAGCGTTTTTGTACTAAAATTCGTATGTCTTTCGGTAAAAATAACTGAGCGTGTTTTCCAGAAAATCCAATATTTTCTATGTATGTGTGATAGTTTGAAAAAGTTCTGAAGGCTGGAATGCAATAGTATCTTTCCTGTTAAAGTGGTGAAAGTGGATTTATACTTGTATAATGTAATACTAAATACATTTAAGAGTCTCGTAAGTCAAAATATTTCGATATTCCATGTGAGATTTATAACCATGCTATTGACCCAGACTGCCTGTAACAACATTCTTCAGGCGTTGCAGTGTTATGACGTTTGTCACCCCAGACCTGCCGTTCTAACTGTAGCTAACAGTTTAGATGCGGGATTCTCAATCCCGTATAGATCTATACACAAGTATCACGCTCTCCCTACAAGAGATTATGGTTTATAATACATGACTTGAAATGCGTACTTGAGAGTACGGTGAAGCCGAATGTCTCACAAAACTTAGTATCAATAGATTTATGGAATGAAAGGTCCACATTACTTGTAAATAAAAGTATTTCCCTTTTTATCGTGTCTATGTAAAGTTGTCATGAATATTTCGTAAACTATACATATTATAGTTTTTCAAAAAGTGTGTTCCATATGGTGATAAAAGCTTGACATAATACCAACTTTGCATGTAAAGTGTAACGTTAGTATTAATGTTGTTTAACATTAATAAACAGGATGTAAGTAAAATATTTGAAACCATATATAACAGTGCGTAATTGAACATAAGTTTTTCTCGTGTTTCACTTGTATTCCCCCCCCCCCCCCCTAAAACATGAAAAAGACTTGAAAATATAGGGGTATGAACTCACCTGGAAAGTGTGGTGATTTGAAGAAAACAAGATTTTCTCGGGCGGCACCTCGACCGGGAAGTGGTATATTCCTCGGGAATCTCGGAGCTTCGGACCTTCGTCGGGACTCGGGTACGTAATCGGGGCATCGGGATAGTTTCGGGAGGCTCGAGAGAGAGAGAATATGGGAGAAAAGGTGTGAAATGGCAAATGAAACCGGAACCCTCGCATACTATTTATAGGGGGCTGACAGGCTTCGTACGTTGGGCGTACTCCGAAGTACGAGGGGCGTACTCCGAAGTACGCGGGGCGTACGTCAACGATGACGTCTCCGGTCTCTGGTCTTTGGATGGGACGGTAGTAGAGGGTGTAGGGGCGACGTGGCCGACCCGAGGCCCTCCATTCGGTACGCTGGGCGTACTCCGAAGTACGCTGGACGTACTCCTTCGGATAAGCCTCGAAGTGTGTGCCCAAAACTTGTAAAATCCGTAACTTTCGCATACGAGCTCCGTTTTCGACGTTCTTTATATGCACGAGAAGTTGAGAATATACTCTACAACTCTCGTTTAGACTTCATCGGCTAATTTTGATTTATTTTTAATAATATATTTTTAACAGGCCGGGACAGGATAAATCCGTTAAAAATTCATAACTTCTTCATCCGATGTTCATTTTGGTCTGTCTTTTTACCGTTGTACTACTATTGTCGAGACCTTCAATTCTTGTTTAGGTTGCGTCGGCTAAAAATTGTTCGATTTTTATCTCGAGTTTTTAGCTGTCTACTGCTGTTCCGAAACTTAGAAAAATTATAACTTCCTCATACGAAGTCAGATTTGGGCGTTCTTTTTATGTATGCTCACAGTTTAAACTAATATACAACTTTCGTTTAGATACCTAAGGCTAAAAATTATCTTATTGAAATTTCACTTTTTACGCTTAACAGTGTTTTACTGGTTGTGTCGCGGATTTTCGATTGGTCATAACTTCTTCGTTATAACTCGGATTTGAGTGTTCTTTATATTTCTGAGAACGTTGACACAATATCTAACGTTTTATGTATCCCAATTGAGACTTTAGAACACTTCATTTTTTACGCTATTTTATTACATCAAAAATAGTTTATAATATTTGACTTTTTGAACATTACAGTGACTCGAAATATAGGGTTGTCATATCATCCCCCCCCCCCCCCCCCCGTTAGAGGGAATTTCGTCCCGAAATTTAATCTAAAACAAAGTTTATGGACTAGGAAAAAGATGTTGGTACTTTTGTTTCATCTGATCCTCGCGTTCGCAGGTGTATTCAGGTCCTCGCTTGGCATTCCAACGGACCTTCACAATGGGTATGCGGCTTTGTTTTGTTCTTTTAATTTCCCGATCCATGATCTCTACTGGCTCTTCTACGAAGTGGAGACTCTCGTTGATTTCAATTTCGTCCAGAGGGATGATGAGGGTCTCATCGGATAAGCACTTCTTTAGGTTCGACACGCGAAAGGTAGGGTGTACGTTATTGAGTTCTTGCGGTAATCGAAGTTTGTACGCCACCGGGCCGATCCTGGCAAGGATCTCGAATGGTCCGATATACCTTGGGTTTAGTTTCCCACGTTTTCCAAAACGTATTAAACCCTTCCAGGGTGAGACTTTCAATAGTACCCGGTCCCCAACCTGGAATTCCAAAGGTTTCCGTCTTTTATCCGCATAACTCTTTTGTCTGTCTCCAGTCGTTCTCGGATTTGGACAATCTTCTCTATAGTCTCCCTTATGATTTCCGGTCCAGTGAGAGTGTTGTCAGGTACTTGACCTCTTGCTAGTTGCGTGTCACCCACTTCAGCCCAGCACAGGGGTGATCTGCACTTACGGTCGTAGAGGGCTTCAAATGGAACAACCTTGATGCTAGTGTGATAGCTATTGTTGAATGGTAAATGGGTATCCCAAGCTTTACCAAAATCGATCACATAAGCTCGTAGCATATCTTCCAAGGTTTGAATGGTTCTCTCACTCTGACCGTCGGTCTGTGGGTGGTAGGCGGTACTCATGTCCAGCCTTGTTCCTAGAGATTTTTGTAGTGACTGCCAGAACCTCGAGGTGAATCTACTATCTCGGTCCGAGATTATGGATATTGGTACACCATGCAGTCGTACAATCTCCCTGATGTATGTTCTAGTTAGTTTCTCCAGCTTATCTGTTTCCTTTATTGGTAGGAAGTGGGCGGATTTGGTTAACCGGTCGACGATCACCCAGATGGTGTCAAGTCCACCTGCTGTCTTGGGTAACTTGGTTATAAAATCCATGGTTATCCGCTCCCACTTCCACTCGGGTATTTCCGGTTGTTGCAACAATCCCGAGGGCTTTTGGTACTCTACCTTGACTTTGGCGCAAATCAGACATTTGCCTACATAGATAGCGATTTCGGCTTCCATGTTTGGCCACCAATACAGGTTCTTGAGATCCAGATACATCTTATCCGATCCAGTATGTATGGAGTATCGAGTCTTATGGGCTTCATTCATGACAACATCTCTGAATCCGCCAAACTTTGGCGTCCAGATCCGATTCATGAAGTAACGAACTTCGTCATCCTTGACTTCAAGATTCTTATTCATTCCTCTTAAGGCTTCATCCACCACATTTTCGGATTTCAAGGCTTCTATTTGAGATTCCTTGATTTGTGTGGACAGGTGTGAATGGATCGTTATAGTTAAAGATTTCACTCGGCGGCCCGAGTATTCCTTTCGGCTGAGGCATCAGCTACTACATTAGCTTTCCCGGGATGATAACGAATTTCGCATTCGTAATCGTTTAGTAGTTCTACCCACTGCCTTTGTCTCATGTTGAGTTCCTTTTGATTGAGGATGTGTTGAAGGCTTTTATGATCGGTGAAGATTGTACATTTCGTGCCATAGAGATAGTGCCTCCAGATCTTTAGAGCGAAAACGACTGCTCCTAGTTCGAGATCGTGTGTGGTATAGTTGACCTCGTGCGTCTTGAGTTGTCTCGAGGCGTATGCGATGACCTTCCCTCGTTGCATTAGGACACATCCAAGTCCCTGGTTTGACGCATCGCAATAGACCACAAAGTCTTCTGTTCCTTCTGGCAAGGATAATATAGGTGCGCTGCATAGGGCTCGCTTTAGTGTTTGGAATGCAACGTCTTGTTTTTCTCCCCAGCTGAAGGTTACGCCCTTCTGAGTCAGGGTGGTAAGTGGCTTAGCAATCTTCGAGAAGTTTTGTATGAACCTCCGGTAATACCCAGCGAGGCCCAAGAATTGTCGGATTTCTGTTGGAGTCCTTGGAGTTGTCCAGTTCTCGATTGCCTTGATTTTGGAAGGGTCCACGTGTATCCCTTCCTTGCTGACCACGTGACCTAGGAAATCTACTTTCCGGATCCAAAATTCGCACTTTGAGAATTTTGCGTATAGCTTCTCTGTCCTTAATGTTTCTAAGACCACTCGTAGGTGTTGGCTATGTTCCTCCTTGCTCCTTGAATAGATGCGTATATCATCTATTAACACGATCACAAATTTGTCCAGGAAAGGACGACACACTCGGTTCATCAAGTCCATGAACACCGCCGGTGCATTTGTCAATCCAAAGGGCATCACTACAAACTCGTAGTGACCATAGCTAGTTCGGAATACCGTTTTGGGAATGTCTCCTTCCAGGACTCGCAGCTGGTGATACCCAGATCTTAAATCGATCTTTGAGAAGTAGCTCGCTCCTTGTAGTTGGTCGAACAGATAGTCTATGCGCGGTAAGGGGTATCGGTTCTTGATCGTGAGTTTGTTCAGTTCCCGGTAATCGATGCACATGCGAAAAGATCCGTCCTTCTTCTTTACGAACAGAACCGGTGCTCCCCAAGGTGAGAAGCTCGGTCTGATGAATCCTTTGCTTAGAAGCTCGTTCAGTTGGCTGGATAATTCCTGCATTTCTGCCGGTGCTAGACGGTACGGCGATTTTGCTACTGGGGTAGCTTCGGGAATCAAGTCAATCCTGAACTCGACTTGACGTTCTGGTGGGACTCCTGGAAGATCTTCAGGGAAGATGTCGGGGAAATTGCAGACTTCTGGAATATCTTTAATGTCTTTCACTTCTCGTTTCTGGTCTACCACGTGAGCTAGGAAGGCATGATATTCTTTGCGAAGGTATTTTCGGGCTTTGACGCAAGAAATGATTTGTAAATTGGTATCGGGTTTATCCCCATAAATGATAAGAGTTTTGCCGATTGGCAGATTAAGGCGAACGGCCCTTTCGTGACAAAGTATATCGGCATGGTGAAGGCTTAACCAATCCATACCGATGATCACATCGAAGCTTCTTATAGTGATCGGCATTAGATCGATTTGGAATGAGTGTTCATTTAAATATAACGTGCAGCCTATGTACATATCGTTTGTGCTTTCTGTCTTACCGTTTGCCATTTCTACTGTAAAGATCTTATTAAGTGTTTGGGGTTTTTGATTAAGTAAGTGTTTGAATTTATGACTCACGAAACTTTTCTCCGCACCACAGTCAAAGAGTATGCATGCATAAATGTTGTTGAGGAGAAACGTACTTGTAACCACTGTGGGATCGGCCATCTCCTCGTTCTGCCCTATTGCCAGCACTCTTCCTACACCGCCAACATTCTTTGCCTTAGGGCAATCTCTCTTGTAGTGCCTAGTTTCCCCACACCCATAACATGCCTGGCTCACTCCAATACCAGGAACTTGTGTGATTGGTCGCGTTGGTGCCTTACAGAAACGGGCAGTGTGCCCTTTCCTGTCGCAGTTTTTACAGTGCATCCCCCGGCAATTCCCATTGTGACGGTAATTGCATTTGTTGCACTTTCGTAGGTTTCCAGCATATTGTTTTACCGGTGTAGGGGTAACAGGGACAGAGTGGGGGCAGTAGCGGCATGGACCGCCACTATTTGCTTCTTTGAAAGTTCTTGCGAAGTTTTACCTTTCCTCTTGTTCCAAAACTTCTTCTTGTTGTTGTTGTTGGCATTGCTGTTATTGGTGTTGCTTCCTTTGGTTGGTTCCGGGACGACGGTCGTGACATCTTGGCAGACCCCATGATCGACGAGGGACTGTGCCAGTTGTTTGGCACTGTCGAACGTCGTGGGTTTGGAAGCTAGCACACTTCCTCGAAGCTAGGGCGACAGCCCCCAGACATACCTTTCCACCTTCTTGCTTTCTGGGGCCATCATCCCTGGGCAAAGTATTGTCAAATCACTGAACCTATTCGTATAGGTTGTGATGTCCGAGCCCACCATAGTCAATCCCCAAAGCTCCTGTTCAAGCTTTTGGATCTCGCCCCTTGGGCAGTACTCTCGCAGTAGCATTTGCTTCAGGTTCTCCCAACCCATGGAGTTTGCCACTACCAGAGTTAGTGACTTGACGTGGCCATTCCACCACGTTAGGGCTCGTTCGGAGAAAGTACAGGCAGCAAATTTTACTTTGCTCTCTTCGGGGCATGAGCATATCTCGAATACGGCTTCCGTTTTCTCTATCCATTAGGATAGAGCCATTACTCCCCCAGTTTCATTAAAGGGGATGGGTTTGCTGTTGGAGAAGTCCTTATAAGTACATTCCCCGGAACGTCCCTTGTTTTGGCCATTAGTAGAGCTATTTATTCGTCCCCCTGATTCGTTGTTACTCATTTGAGCCATTGTTGCAGTTACGGCAGCTGTTACAGCGGCCTGAAAGGTAGCAGCATCCATCGATGGAGGTGGAGGTGGTGGTGGTGTTGGTGCTCCTGTAGTATTGAAGCGTCGAGGATTCCATCTTTGTGGCATGATTCTGCCATAAGTTAATATATGATTTCTTGATAAGTCTTCAGAAATGATTATGGAAAGTCTTAGTATCCTATGCTTTGCGCTCCAAACATTACCGAAATTTGTAAGTAAAGGGGAAACTTTCAATAATAAGTGTATGATTTCCTTAGTATCTAAAGAACTTAATGGTATACTCAAGGAAATAATAAATGCGTGTCATTCTCATTGATATTAATATTTGATACAACGATCAGGAAAATTTGACCTAACATGGGTCTAGGGTACATCAATGATAAAGGGAAAATTTGATAGCATTCGGGCCCCCGAATTGTGCACTCACAATCCATCGGGTTTACATTTAAAGGAAAGAGTAACACCAACACTTAGTCGATAAGTATATATAGCGCCAAAAGTACGCGCTCTACTCCGAGCGGGTGGCACGCTGCGGACCATGGTATGTGGTTGTGGAAGTCTGAGCTCGGGCTACTTGATGTTCAGCCTCGATGATGCGCCTCTCCATTGCGGCTTGGTTCTTACGGAATTCCCTTACTTCGGATCTAGTAGCATTAATGTCCTTCTGAAGGGAAAAGGTGTCCTCTATTGTCCGCTCATGTTCTTCGTCCAGACGACGAAGACGTACCGCAGTGACAGCAGCGGTGGCCCCAATGTCCAGACGACGAAGACGTACCGCAGTACCGCACTAACTCTCCATAGCCCAACAGCACAATTGAATAGCACGATTGAATAGTATGATTGAATGAAGATCTACTACTAACAGATGATAGCAATTGGATATTGATTTCCATAAGATTAGATATCTGTCAATAATACTGGAATTACAGATGTAATGAGTTCGGGAAAATGACCTAGAAGTAGGTCTTACATCAACCAAGATGGAAAATTTTGACAGACTACTACCTAATCAAGACCTAACGGGTCTAATATTTACAAAGATAGGAAATTAGACTAGAGTTTTTACACTAACTAGGTTACATCCAAAAGAGAAGTCGATGAGACTCTAACGGCGACGAGAACTACTAGAATGAGTTCTTGAATCCGTCAGTAGACGTTCTATGTCCCTCATACGCCTTTCAGACCTTGCCTGCTGAGCTCGAAGTTCCCTGACTTCAGCTTGGGTTTCAGCAAGTTCCCTCTGTAGAACTGCATTGCGGACCTGAGTCCTTTCATGAGCAGACTCTAGTTGGCGAATGCGGACAGTGTTAACGCCAGAGTTGGCGTCAATCTCCACGACTCGGTCGATAGCTGCTCGACCTTCTTCAGTGTTCCGAGCAATCCTACGGACCATTATGGGTAGGACCTTGTCAGCTGAACCTCCGTCGGTGAGGTTGTAGAAGCTTCTGTCTCCATTGTAGGGAATGGGTTGACCCTGTTCCTGACTCCATCTGTTCAAGTTTGTGGCCCACAGAGGTGTGGGTCCTTGAAATGTTGGACGAGGATTCAGGTTTGGGTTTTGAGCAGCTGGGGGTAGGTTGTTGACTTCAGGCTCTGAGTCAGAACCATCATAAAAGCCTTCAGCTTCGTGATCATCCAAAGAGATTGGGTGATCATCTTCTGGCTCTTCTCCCAGCCATCCTGCATTGCCATGGTTGGGATAGTACGGGTCTCCGGGAAGATGGAATACAGCCATTATATCTACGCGAGAAAAGGGATAAGGAAATAATTAATAGACGAACTAACTAGATAATTATAAGATGATCTTTATTAGTTACTCCAACATTTGCGTAGTGCATACCAGTCATAGGTAACCTAGACAGGATAGACCTTCGAATAAGTGACCCTAACTCTAAGCCCACAACCAAACAAGGAACAGGAAGTAGAGCAAATATCAGAGATTCTAAGTCTATGCCATCCTAGTTACCTATAACCTTAATGTATCCACCCCGCAACTATTGACATACCAATAAAGACCTTTTTAGTTCTCAGATAAGTAATTAATAGTCACACAAAATACTCCTATAGTATTTTAAGTTTATGTTCTGTTCTACTGTTCTCATTGTAGTAGTGTTGGTAATTTTCTAGACTTGTTGGAACCTCACAACCACACTTAGGCACATGCTAATCACTCCTCGGATAATGTAGCTGATCAGGCTACATCTTCCCAGGGTTGACCATATGTCTCTAAGTCTACTTGTGCTGTCCAACAATCGTAATACTTTTGTTCTGTCCTAGTGACACTGATTTTAGTATGAATGCAGGTATGTATACTTAGTTAAATATTATATTATTTAAAAGTATAAACTCTTTATCAGAGTATTTTAATCCCGCTGTGTTTATAGTTCGTATATCTTTTATGGGTTGATACACTCGATTCACTATAAACAAAGCTCTGATACCAATTTGTCACACCCCAAAACCGGAACGGCGGAAACGTTCGGGGGTGGAGGACGTCATGTTCAGTATCACAACAATGCAAAGTAGTAAACAAGCAACAACATCATCCATTGCGTTAATAATATAATTTCATACAAGTGTGTTCTGTCAAGTTATATAGACACCAAAAATATACATCAAAAATAAAAGATGAGTCTTGAACGAGCTCCAGCTTCTCAAAACCTGGCACCGATACCTGTCTACTGGTGACCTCAGAATACAAGTTATTTTGAAAGAGTTTATCAGCTTTAAAGATGGTGAGATCATAAGTATATTAGTGTCTGTATTTGTATGAAAGTGTTTGTAAGTCTGTAATGTATAAGTTTTGTAAAAGTTTGTAATTGTTTGAACTCTCCTAGAAAACCCTATGTTTCCTACTAAAAGTAGCCTTCTACCAAGGCATCTAGTGTCTGTGTGTGTGTCTCTTGTAAGAGTATGTATTTTCCCAAATCTGACTATCATTAACCAAAATATAGTTTCTACATTATTGTTTATTGTGTGAATATCACAAAGTAAATGTAAAGGGAAAATGATATATTACTGTAGTGTTGTATTAAGTAACTACTGTTGTACTAATTACTTTAAACCAATTGTTATTTTAAAGTACCATGTGATCGGCCTGTATCCTGCTACCGACTCTATAGTAAAAACGACGATGTAAGACGTAGTAAGAAATGACGTTTGGCACCCGTAGACTTGCAAGTCCCACTGTAGCGAGCAGCAAGGTGTAGGATAGTCAATCCAGTATAGATCTATACACAAACTCATACGCTCTCCACTTAAGGAGATTCTGGATACAAAACGGGTCATGACAGGTAGTGACATGCCCCCGTTAAGTGGCTCACATAACTGTAAGTAATGTATATGTATATGTATATGTATGTGCTAGCTGTATTGTGTGTTCTTTCTCTGTCTAGCCTGTATGTTTTGTTTCTCATCACTGTGTATTATGTTTGTTTCTCATCACTATGTATTATGTTTGTTTCTCATCACTATGTATTATGTTTGTTTCTCATCACTATGTATTATGTTTGTTTCTCATCACTATGTATTACTCATGAATGAACTGACTCATTATATGTTTCATTGTTCTAGTAATAGTATCTTCCTAAACTATACCTATTATAGCTTACTAGTAATGTTGTTTGTGTATATGAACATGTTTGTATACCTTTGCTACCCAAAAGCATTGAACTGAATGAAAGAAGTAACGTTTTATATCTACACACATATACATGATATATAACTAGGATTCAAATGACCTTCGGACAAATAACCTGAATACCCTAAGTCCACAACCAAACAAGGAACAGGAAGTAAGGTGAGCTATCTGTCCTAAGTCCTTTCAATCCTACTTATATAACTATATCTATATAGATACACAGAATATAAGTTAAAAGAGTTTAAGTAAAAGTATTTAACATGTAAAAGAGTTTGATAAAAGCATTTGGTATGTAAAAGAGTTTGTAAGACAGTTTGAAGTAAAACAGTTTGGTAACACAGTTTGAAAAGTAAGAAATCCACTTGTTTGGTAGTTATTAATCACATGTGATTGATATAATAACCATAATAGTTCAACTTTCATTCCCCCCCATAAAAGCATTTAAAAATATTTAAAAGGTTAATTAAGGGGTATGAACTCACCTGTAGTGAGTGGTTTGGATGAACGGAATGTATAGGATGCTAGGTGTCAAGTGAGGACTTGTACACACACGATGATCCTAGTTAACATATAATATCATATATATATATATATATATATATATATATATATATATATATATATATATATATATATATATATATATATATCCAATTAGTCTTTAAACAACTAATTAACAAAGTTAAGACATCCTAGGACATGTAAAACACCTTATATAAGTGGTATAAGTCCTAAGGATTGCATCTAAGTGTTGTAGGACATTGCTATTGAGTTTAGGGTTCAAGGGAACCCTTTATTTGAGTTTACGGTTTTGTGACCATAACTCATTGAGTTTACGGTCGTAAACCCATGAGTTTACGGCCGTAAACTTATGTTTCTTTGACCCTTTTGTGTTTTGAAGCCTTAATGATCAAAAGAAGCATTCCTACTTCATGTTTAAGCCTTAGGAAGAGATTAGGGCACCATTTCACTCCTTTTAGGAGTTTACGGTCCTTGGACCATTTCCCTTTGGGTTTACGGCCGTAAACCCAAATGGTTTATGGTTTTATGATGTTTTCAAGTACTAAGCACATCAAGGAATGGATCTAGGCTAGTTTCCAAGGCTTAGAAGGGACTAGGGCACACTTTGGCACCCTTTTTGGGGTTTACGGTCCAAGAACATCCTAGACCGTAAACACCCTTGATCCTTGGTTTCTTGGGTGTTTTCTTGATGTTTAGAAGTGTAACATGCTCTATAATACTCTAGGATAGAAGTACATACTAGGTAGAAGCTTGAAAAGGTGCTAAAAGTCCAAGAACACTAGTGTGTGTTCTTGGTGTTCTTGGTGAAACTTGAAGATCTACACTTTTGGAATGATTTCACGGATGGAATCATGTTAGATCACTAGATTAAGTAAGATATCAACTTTTTAGGGCTAGAAACACTTACAATGTTGAAGATCAAGAAGAAAAGTCGATGATACTTGAGAGAGAATTGAGTTTTGGATCTTGAATTTGTGAAAAGTGATAAATAATGACTAAGTGTCATATTTATACCCTCTTTTAGGGTTTACGGCCGTAAACACCTTTGTTTAAGCTGTAAACTCCAAACTATTGGAGTTTTGGAATTATATTGTTGTACAATAAACCCTAGGGCATCCTCTCTCCTGTTATCTCCTGAAGTACTAATCTTAAAATACTCAAACTTATTCCAAAAAGCTTGAAAATTAGCAGAAACAGTTTTGACTCCTATTGAAGTGAATGGTTGTACATAATAGAAATTTCAGGTTGTCACATCATCCCCCCGTTAGAAGGAATTTCGTCCCGAAATTAGAGTTTAAGCAAATAAGTAGTTACAAATAACTAAGTAAAAAGAATAGGATATTTCAGTTTCATCTGATCCTCTCGCTCCCAAGTGAATTCAGGTCCTCGCTTGGCGTTCCAGCGAACCTTCACTATCGGGATACGGCTTTGTTTCGTTTGCTTGACCTCCCGGTCCATGATCTCTACTGGTTCTTCCACGAAGTTGGGGCTCTCGTTGATCTCGATCTCATCGAGTGGGATTACAAGACTCTCGTCGGACAGACACTTTTTCAAGTTCGAGACGTGGAAAGTAGAATGTACGTTACTGAGTTCGCGTGGTAGTTAAGTTTGTAAGCTACAGGGCCGATTCTTGCGAGAATCTCGAAAGCCCCTATGTACCTTGGATTTAGCTTTCCACGCTTTCCGAAGCGTATCAAGCCCTTCCAGGGTGAGACCTTCAATAGAACACGGTCGCCCACCTGGAATTCCAACGGCTTCCTTCGTTTATCAGCGTAGCTTTTCTGTCGGTCTCTAGATGCTTTCAATCGTTCACGAATCTGAACGATCTTCTCTGTCGTTTCCCGAATGATCTCCGGACCTGTGAGAGTGCTTTCAGGAACTCGTCCTTTAGCTAACTGGGTATCACCCACCTCAGCCCAGCACAGAGGGGATCTGCACTTCCGGCCATAGAGTGCCTCGAATGGAGCAGCCTTTATGCTCGTGTGATAAATGTTGTTGTAGGAAAATTCGACGAGGGGTAAATGAGTATCCCATGCTTTCCCAAAGTCGATCACACAGGCTCGCAACATATCTTCCAAGGTTTGGATAGTTCTCTCACTTTTCCCGTCTGTCTGTGGATGGTAGGCTGTACTCATGTCCAGCCTAGTTCCTAGGGAACTTTGTAACGACTGCCAGAACTTCGAAGTGAATCTACTATCTCTGTCTGAGATAATGGATATGGGAACACCGTGTAGTTGTACAATCTCCCTAATGTAAGTTCTTGTAAGCTTCTCCATCTTGTATGTTTCCTTGATAGGCAGCAAGTGTGCGGACTTGGTCAATCTGTCGACGATGACCTATATGGTATCAAGTCCACCCGTTGCCTTGGGCAACTTGGTTATGAAATCCATAGTGATCCGCTCCCACTTCCATTCCGGTATCTCTGGCTATTGTAGTAGACCGGAGGGTTTCTGGTATTCGACCTTGACCTTGGCGCAAGTAAGGCATTTACTCACGAAGGTAGCAATCTCTGCTTTCATGTTAGGCCACCAGTATAACTTTTTAAGATCCAGATACATCTTATCTGAACCTGGGTGGACGGAATAACGAGTGTTGTGCGCCTCGTTCATGACTAAGTCTCTGAAACCACCGCATTTCGGGGTCCAGATCCGATCCATGAGAAAATAAGCTCTGCCACCCTTAACCTCCAAGTTCTTATCCATCCCTCACAAGGATTCACCCGCCACATTTTCAGGGTTCAAAGCGTCGAGCTGAGCCTCCTTAATTTGCGTGGACAAGTGTGAATGGATAGTCATAGTCAATGATTTGACTCTACGACCAGAATATTCTTTCTGACTTAGGGCGTCAGCTACTACGTTGGCTTTACCCGGATGATAACGAATTTCGCATTCGTAATCACTGAGTAGCTTGACCCACCGTCGTTGTCTCATGTTGAGCTCTTTCTGGTCGAATATATGTTGTAGGCTCTTGTGGTCTGTAAAGATTGTGCTCTTTGTATCGTACAGGTAGTGTCTCCAGATCTTCAGAGCAAACACAACTGCTCCTAGCTCAAGATCGTGGGTAGTGTAGTTGACCTCATGTGTCTTTAGCTGTCTCGAGGCATAGGCGATGACCTTACCTCGCTGCATCAGAACACATCCGAGTCCTTGATTTGACGCATCGCAATAGAAAACGAAGTCTTCTATCCCTTCGGGGAGGGATAGTATTGGTGCGGCGCACAAGGCTCTTTTGAGTGTTTGGAACGCTCTCTCCTGCTTCTCTTCCCAGTCAAAGGCCACGCCCTTCTGGGTCAGTGTCGTAAGAGGTTTCACAATGCGGGAGAAGTTCTGAATGAACCTGCGATAGTAGCCAGCGAGACCTAGAAATTGACGAATTTCTATAGGCGTCTTCGGTGCTGACCAGTTCTCAATGGCTATAATTTTGGAAGGGTCCACGTGTATTCCCTCTTCGCTAACCACGTGCCCTAAGAATTCGACTCGTCGGATCCAAAATTCGCATTTCGAGAACTTCGCATAGAGCTTCTCCGAACGAAGGGTTTCTAAGACTAGTCGCAGATGTTGACTATGCTCCTCCTTACTACGAGAGTAGATAAGTATGTCATCGATGAAGACGATGACGAACTGGTCCAAGTAAGGACGACACACCCTATTCATTAAGTCCATGAATACAGCAGGTGCGTTTGTTAATCCGAACGGCATCACTACGAATTCGTAGTGCCCATAACGAGTTCGAAAGGCTGTCTTCGGAACATCCTCCCCTAGCACTCGTAGTTGGTGATATCCGGACCTTAAGTCGATTTTTGAAAAGAAGTTCGCCCCTTGAAGTTGGTCAAATAAATCGTCAATACGAGGCAAAGGATAACGATTTTTGACGGTCAGTTTGTTGAGCTCCCTGTAGTCGATGCACATTCGAAACGATCCGTCTTTCTTCTTGATGAACAAGACTGGAGCTCCCCAGGGTGAGAAGCTTGGTCTTATAAAGCCCTTGCTGAGCAGTTTGTTAAGTTGACAGGACAGTTCTTGCATCTCTGCAGGTGCTAGACGATAGGGCGATTTGGCTATGGTAGTAGCCCCTGGAACTAAGTCGATTCGAAACTCGACTTGACGTTGCGGAGGTAATCCTGGGAGTTCTTCTGGAAAGATGTCGGGAAAGTCGCGTACTGCTGGAATGTTTTGAATGTCTTTCGTTTCTTGGCTCACGTCGACCACATGAGCAAGGAATGCGTGACATTCCTTTCGCAAGAATTTCTGAGCTTGAATGCTCGAGATGATACGAAGGTTCGTGCCGGGTTTGTCGCCATAAATTACTAGAGTTTCGCCAGACGGCAGATTAAGGCGTATAGCCTTTTCGTAACACATGATGTCGGCACGATGAAGACTCAACCAATCCATGCCGATAATGACGTCGAAACTTTTAATGGAGACCGGCATGAGGTCGATCGAAAATGAATGGCTATCTAGTGTTAGGGTACACCCTATGAATATACTGCTAGTGCTCTCTGTCTTTCCATTAGCCATTTCTACAGTGAACGGTTCTTTAAGTGCTCGTGATTTTTGCTTAAGTAAATGAGCAAATTTTTGATTCACGAAACTCATCTCCGCTCTATTATCAAACAGAATGCATGCATAAGAGTTATCGAGGAGAAACGTACCAGTGACCACTGTGGGGTCGGCAACCGCTTCCTCGTGGCCTATGGCCAGAACTCTTCCCACTCCACCGGCACTCCCTGCCTTCGGGCAGTTCCTTTTGTAGTGGCCCACCTCGCCACAACCGTAGAAAGTTTGGCTCACACCAGCGCCGGGGACTTGGGTGATTGGCCTCGCCGGAGCTTTGCAGAAACGGGCAGTGTGCCCCTTCCTGTTGCAGTTCAAACACTGCATTTCCCGACAGGCTCCTACGTGGTGGAAGTTGCATTTGTTGCACTTAGGCAAGCTTCCAGCATACTGCTTTACCGGAGCAGCAGCGGCAGGTGCTATTGCAGCATGAACTGCCACGACCTGCTGCTTTTTGGCAGCCTTTGTCTTTCTCTTGTCATCCCAAAATTTCCGCTTGGAATCAGCGGTTCTGACGGGTTCTGAGATGGCCAGGGTTGTTGTTGCGGCCGGGGTACGAACCCCATGGTCTATAAGCCGCTGTGCCAATCGCTTGGCACTATCGAATGTAGTGGGGTTTGAAGCCAAAACATTTCCCTGGAATGGAGGCACCAGCCCCCATATGTATCTTTCAATCTTCTTCCCCTCTGTATGAACCATGTTGGGACAGAGGGCCACCAGTTCACAGAACCTGGCGGTGTAGGAGACTATGTTGGAGCCCTTCATGGTTAGGCTCCACAGTTCTTCCTCTAGCTTTTGGATTTCGCCCCTCGGGCAGTACTCCTCAACCATTAGCTCTCTCAGAGCTTCCCATCCCATAGCATTGGCCACTATAAGGGATAGTGACTTGACATGGCTATTCCACCATGTCAGGGCTTTTGACTCGAAGGTGCAAGCAGCAAACTTGACCTTGCTTCCCTCCGGGCATGAGCAGATCTCAAAGACCGACTCTGTCTTTTCGAACCATTGCGAGAGGGCAATGACTCCGCCAGTCCCTTTGAAGGACAATGGTTTGCAGTTTGTAAAGTCCTTGTAGGAGCACTCTCTGGAGCGCATAGGAATTTCACCATGAGTAGATAGGACAGGGGTTCCTCCTCCAGTGGAACCAGAAGAATGATATTGTGCCATGGCTGTAGCCACAGCCACAGCTACAGCAGCATTCAGGGCTGCCGTGTCGAATTGAGTAGCAGGTGGTGTCGGTGCGGGAGGATCGCGTCTTGTCGATTTACGTGGAGGCATCTTTTAACTATACGTTTAGAAAGATGAAGATATTGATAAGAATTTAATAGGAAGTAGATAAGAATGACTCATGGACCAACTCTCCATAGCCCAACAACACAATTGAATAGCACGATTGAATAGTATGATTGAATGAAGATCTAGTACTAACAGATGATAGCAATTGGATATTGATTTCCATAAGATTAGATATCTGTCAATAATACTGGAATTACAGATGTAATGAGTTTGGGAAAAATGACCTAGAAGTAGGTCTTACTGTTGGATATAGTGTCTAAGTCCATAACTTTATTTGGTATGTACTTGACCCGACCCGGCATGGTCCATTTGGGTTGCATGGCATTGCAATACTTGGATAGACTAGATGAGAGAATAAGGCACTTATGATTATTAATATATTATAAGTTCTAATATATTAATAATAGTATTATTTAATTAGTATTGATCAAGTATTAATCTAGTATTAATTTGGTGATCAAAGTGAGACTAATTAAATATATAGGGTTGATTATGACAATCATCAATTCTTTTATGGTGGATTAATGATCCATGGTTTATGGGTTTGGTTATAACCATATGGAGCTCCATGGATAGTCCATGGGAGTTACAAACCCATGGGTCATGAAAAATCAAGAGTCATGACAATTAAGGGCATTCATGTGTAAACCCTAATTGTGACAACACTATAAAAGGAACCCTATGGCTAGCAAAATCGTGACCTAGTTTTTCTAGTGAGGGCATAACCGATTTTCAAGTGTAAGAAGTATTCTCTCAAGTTATTCCAAGTCTTGTGGTGTTGTGTGAAGCATTTGAGGCACAACATTTGGGGTGCTAGGCTCACAAAGTCTTGAAGGAATCCAAGCAACAACAAGGTATGTATTTCTACTAGTTTTATGTTCTATGTAATCCCCATGCCATGCTAGTTAGGAAATAACCTTGAAAAGAAATTTGCATGTATATAGAGAAAACATAGATTCAAGGTTATTAGGGTTGCATGTACACTTAGGAAGTGTTAGAATGCTCAAAACCCATCAGTGGTATCAGAGCCTAGGATTGTTTTCTGTATACTTGATGCAAAACTGCTTAAAAATCGAAAATTCTACACTCTGACGACTGGACTCGCCGAGTCCATGGGGAGGACTCGCCGAGTCCATGAACAAATTCATCCTACTCGCCGAGTAGAATAATGCACCCGACGAGTAGGAGCGTGCTGGGCAGTTTTTCCGAGTTTTGTTGCTGGAAATGGATTAAGATCATTATCCCAATCTGTTTTGGACTTGTAAAATCTGTTTTTCAAAATGATAATGATTATGTTAACCCATTTTACATGACTTTTATCAATTTTCAAGTATTGTATATGTTTATATGATTTTCTTGAAATTGCTTGACATGAATTTGTGTTCATATGAGTTTAGAAGATCATAGGAATTATGTGTAACCTCCATGTGTGTTTAATTCATGATCTTAATGGCTATGATGGTGTCCATAACTTGTCCTCAAGTTATGGATAACCAAAAGTCACTTCTTTTAATTATAATTAAAGAACTTAAGAGGTTTCATAAAATGAAGAGTCTTCATTTTTATGAACCATTAAAACTCATAAGTTACAAATTGAAGAGACTTGGAATAGTTTCAAATCTTGCCCTCAAGTTTTGGAATTTGAAAAGTCTTACACTTTAATACTTTAATTCCAAATTAAACCTTAGATTTTTAAAAAGTTTAAAAATCAACACTTATACTATTATTATAATTTTATTATATAGATATGTATAAGAATATGTCATTCTTACTGTTAGTAGGCCTCATTCACGAAGCCGGTCTATAAGGGGGTATAAGGTTGTTGCCTATAAAATGGTGACTTAATGGGTGTCCACTCTCACCCACCGCTTCCTTGATCGGTGGAGGGTCGTTAGCCGAACGGGTAGGATACGACTTTAAATACTCGTTAAAAGTATAATGAATTATAAAGTAACTATACATTACAAATTCCCAATCTTAGTTACTTTAGGAAAATGTGAAATTGGTGCTAGCCCATAAAATTACACTTTGTACCTTACCAAGTCGTTAGTGGAGCGTGTGTGGTTAACCGGCACACTAACATGGACTAGTAAGAGTGGCAAAGGGTAACTTGACCTTATTATAGATTGGTGGAGCGTGTGTGGTTAACCGGCACATCGATTAGGTAATATTGTTGAGGGTACCAAGTCAATTTATATGGTTATTCACACCTTGTTTGTGATCCTCGACATCCCAGTCACAAACTTCAGAGGGCACAATCGAGATTCAAACATGCCATTGAAAAGTTCAATGTAAAGATCTAGGAGTTTCAAAACCAATAAAACCTAATAATAAAATATTTCGTTCTTATGGTGGAAATTGGTAAATCGTCATTTACCTACCTTCAAATATTTTATAGTATGGATTACGGCATCCCTCTTCCAACTATAAATAGTTTGTTGGATCCTAGCCTTAATATTTTATTTGGGTGAATTATTAAGGACTCCTAATCTAATGAAACTTGTCTTTCTTTCCTTTCAGATGTCTTCCAACAATGTTTCTGGCTCAAACCCAACAGGCTCCTTTTCCCTTATGAACTTGTGTGGTAAGGTCATCTTTGATGGATCCAATTTCAATGAGTGGATCAGAAACATCAGAATGATTACCCGCTATGAGGACAAAGAATATGTCCTCGATGGGGAGCTTAAGGTTGTGAATGAAGCCACTGCTACTCCTGAAGAGTTTGCGGAGTTTGTTGCATATGAAAAGGATGCTACTAAAGTAGCATGCATCATGATGGCCACCATGAATCCTGAACTTCAAAAATCCTATGAAGATTTCTACCCCTATGAGATGCACCTGGATCTGATGGAAAGGTACCATCAGAGCGCGCGTCAGGAGAGGTATGAAATCATCTCCTCCATGATAACCGCAAGGATGAAGGATGGTGAACCCATCACCGGTCACTTGCAGAAGATGCAAAGGTTCGTTGACCGGTTGCTGAAGCTAAATTTTGACTTTCCTGAGGAAATGGCGATTGACATCATTCTCCATTCCTTACCTCCAAGTTATGATCAGTTTCGTATGACTTATCATATTAACAAGGAGGAAGTCACACTTAGCAAACTTCAAGGACTCTTAAGGACAGCTGAA
This sequence comes from Lactuca virosa, assembly GCF_052849685.1. Lineage (NCBI taxonomy): Eukaryota > Viridiplantae > Streptophyta > Magnoliopsida > Asterales > Asteraceae > Lactuca > Lactuca virosa. The sequence goes on from NC_136426.1 coordinate 55,630,880, forward strand.
AATGGCCTTAAGGGTAAAGCGGTTGCTACTTCTACTCCTTCAACAGCCCTTGTTCTGGCTATTGGGCAGGGAAAGGGTAAGAAGAGGAAAAGCCCTTCGAAGGGTACCAAGGGTAAGACTCTTGATGGTTCCTCTTCAAGTGGGACAAAGAAAGGTCCCATTACTCCTTCTTCAAACCCAAAGGAAGCATAGTTCTTCTATTGCCAGGATAAGGGACACTTCAAACGAAGCTGCCCTAAATATCTGCAAGATGTAAAGGATGGGAAGGTTAAACCCACCCATGCAGGTATTTACACAATATTGTCTAATAACTCACCTAATGCTAATTCTTGGATGCTTGATACAGGTTGTGGTATTCACATTTGTACTGATTTGCAGGCACTAAGAAGAAGTGAGTAAGTGGAGCACGGGAAGATAAACTTAGTCATGGGCAACAGGAAAGCATCACCTGTTACCAAGATAGGAGTTTATTCTTTATTGCTTAATAATGGGTTAATGTTAGATTTGAATAAGTGTTGTTACTCGCCCGAAATGGCGAGAAATATTATTTCTTTTCATGGCTTGTACAAACAAGGTTTTTCATTTTCATTTGATAATAAAAATGGTGCTATTAATGTTTATTACAATGATGTATTTTACTTTAAAGCATTACCTTGTGATGGTGTATATGAAGCCGTGAATGTTGTAGACAATCTAGGAAATAATGTGTTGTATATTGATTCTTCAGATAGCTTGGATAAAGCATCCTTGTGGCATTGTCGTCTTGGACATGTTAACAAGAAACGCATAGGCCAACTCCAAAAGACTGTAGTCTTGGAATCATTTGACCTCAAGTCAGATGATAGTTGCGAGTCTTGTTTACTTGGAAAAATGACAAAGTCACCCTTCACAGGTACTTGTGATAGGGGTGAAGGTTTGTTAGACCTTGTACACACGGATGTGTGTGGGCCCTTCAGAGTTGCTACAAGGGATGCTAATCGCTATTATGTGACTTTTACTGATGATTACAGTAGATATGGATATATTTACTTAATCAAGCATAAGTCAGAAACCTTTGAAAAGTTCAAAGAGTTTAAGCAGGAAGTGGAGAATCAATTGGGCAGGAACATCAAGATGCTCCGATCCGATCGGGGAGGAGAGTATCTTAGCATTGAGTTCCTTGACTATCTTAAGGAATGTGGGATTGTCTCACAATTGACACCTCCCAGAACACCACAGTTGAATGGTGTAGCTGAGAGGCGCAATCGAACCTTGTTGGATATGGTTCGTTCCATGATGAGTCGAGCTTCGTTACCAATCTCTTTCTGGGGGTATGCCTTAGAGACTGCCGCCCATATCCTTAATCTAGTCCCTACTAAAAAGGTTGCCAAAACACCTCACCAGATGTGGACTGGGAAAGTTCCCAATTTGGACCACATCAAGATTTGGGGTTGTGAAGCTTTCGTTAGGCGTGAGACTCATGATAAGCTTGAACCTCGAAGTGAGAGGTGTATTTTCATCGGCTACCCACAGAGATCCTTTGGTTACCTCTTCTACAGACCCAGTGATAATGTGGTCTTTGTAGAAAGAAGAGGAGTCTTTCGTGAGAGAGAATTCATAAGCCAAGGGGACAGTGGGAGGCAAATTGACCTTGAAGAGCTTCAAGAGTCAAGTGGTGAAGGAACCTCAAATGCAATCGACCAACCTGAGGAGGAAACTCCTGTTGATCCGATAGATGAGTTTGTACCTCCAAGACGTTCCACTAGGGTGAGGAACACACCTGATTTTTATTATGGTTATCACATCACCACTGAAGGTGATACATTTATTAGTGATAGTACACTAATAGATTTGGATGAACCTAATAATTACAGGGAAGCCATGGCAGGCCCTGAGTCTGCTAAATGGAAGGAGGCTATGGACAGCGAGATTCAGTCCATGAATGACAATCAAGTTTAGAACTTGGTTGACAATGTACCAGGTCGTAAGACAGTTGGGTGCAAATGGATCTTCAAGAAGAAGACCGACATGGATGGGAAGGTACATACTTACAAAGCGCGACTGGTTGCGAAGGGCTTTACTCAAACTCCGGGAGTTGACTATGATGAGACCTTCTCACCAGTAGCTAAGATTAAGTCTATTAGAGTATTGTTAGCCATAGCTGCATTTCATGATTATGAAATATGGCAAATGGATGTCAAAACCGCTTTCGTTAATGGAAAGTTGGTTGAGGACGTTTACATGGCTCAACCAGAGGGTTTTGTCGATACAAGATACCCTAATAGAGTGTGTAAGCTTGATAAATCCATTTATGGATTGAAACAAGCATCTCGCAGATGGAATCTTTGTTTTGATGAGAAAGTCAAAGAGTTTGGCTTTTCTAGGAGTGAGGATGAGTCTTGTGTGTATGTCAGGGCTAGTGGGAGCATAGTTAGCTTCTTGGTGTTGTATGTGGATGACATACTTCTCATAGGAAACGACGTCCCAACCTTGCAGGAGGTTAAGTCATGGCTTGGGAAGTGTTTCGCTATGAAGGACCTTGGAGAAGCTGCCTATATCCTAGGGATAAGGATATTGAGAAATAGGAGTAAGAGACTAATTGGACTTAGTCAAAGTACTTACTTGGATATGGTGCTGAAGAGGTTCAGCATGCAAGAATCCAAGAAAGGAGAACTACCAATCCAGAGTAATGCCAAGCTGAGTAAAACTCAAAGTCCGAGTACAGAGGCTGAGATAGCTTAAATGAGTCATATGCCATATGCTTCCGCTGTGGGCTCGATCATGTATGCTATGACTTGTACTCGCCCTGATGTGGCTTTTGCTTTGAGCATGGTCAGTAGATATCAAGGGAACCCTGGCAAGGCACACTGGACAGCGGTAAAGAACATTCTCAAGTATCTGCGGAGGACTAAGGATTGGGTCCTTACCCTCGGAGGCAGTGATGACTTGAGAGTGGAAGGATATAGCGATGCTAGCTTCCAGACTGATAGGGATAATTTCCGCTCTCAGTCAGGCTGGATCTTTATCCTAAATGGAAGGACAATTACTTGGAAAAGTTCCAAGTAGGAGACAGTAGCTGATTCTACTTGTGAATCAGAGTACATAGCAGCAAGTGAAGCAGCTAAGGAGGCGATATGGCTAAAGAACTTCATCGGAGACCTTGGAGTTGTACCAGCTATAAAGGAGCCAATGGAAATTTCCTGTGACAGCGAAAGTGCGGTTGCTTGGGCTAAGGAACCGAGAGATCATGGGAGATCTAGGCACATTGACAGAAAATACCATTTCATCAGACATCGAATAGAAGAAGGACTCCTCGTAGCTAAGAGGGTATCATCAGATGAGAACCCGGCAGATCCCCTCACGAAGGGACTGAGCAGGGTTAAGCATTTACAGCATGCGAGGCGCATTGGGCTGAAGGATGATATTAGTTTCAATAATTAGATTCCTGAAACTTGTAAAATGTAATTGACATTTGATGATAAATAAAAGTTGTTATTTATTTATGAGTAAGGTGTTACTATCTTGTGTTGATTGTTTACTATGTTTCAATTTTGCATGTTTTTACTTCCAGAATAATTATGTTATTATTCAAACCATCCACAGTCAGTCAAACTTTGGAAGTAAGTATTGATTTAAGACTGTCATGAATTTGGCTTGTATGATTTGTCTAAAAGTGATTTGGACAATGCAATGGTTGCTACAACATTCATGAGTACTCATAAGGGCTGAGTATTGGATCCAACCCACGCTCACTTGCATCACTTCATGGAATTTATCTCGAGTGATCGTGAGACGGTAATATCATATAAATCTTCAAACCTAGAGATATGAGTTGTTGACTATGAGTTGGTTATTCATTGATTGCACGAAAACGCATTAGTAACTCGATGTCGTAAAACGTGCCTTTGTGAATACTTCAACAAGTAGTTAGTACAAGCATATCAGTCGAAGTTTATTTGTTCCTTCTAGAAATAGAAGCGATATCTGGGCCCCTCGATGATTTGGTTTTGACCTATGTACCGGGCCCGGTCAGAACCTAATTGATGTGTTCAATTTAGTTCTATGTCGAAACAAATCAGAGATCGAGAAACAAATGTTGGACAATAAGTAAGACCATGTTCCATGTGTTTGTCCGGCTGATATCATGAGAACAGAGGATTATATGATCACTTATCTTAAATGGCGTATCATCATCATCTCAGTTCCGAGAGACTTTGAAAGAGCTACGATTGCTAGTCGGATTTTGAAGTCATATTTTCAAATATAGTTATTAGACTTATCCAAGTGGGAGACTGTTGGATATAGTGTCTAAGTCCATAACTTTATTTGGTATGTACTTGACCCGACCCGGCATGGTCCATTTGGGTTGCATGGCATTGCAATACTTGGATAGACTAGATGAGAGAATAAGGCACTTATGATTATTAATATATTATAAGTTCTAATATATTAATAATAGTATTATTTAATTAGTATTGATCAAGTATTAATCTAGTATTAATTTGGTGATCAAAGTGAGACTAATTAAATATATAGGGTTGATTATGACAATCATCAATTCTTTTATGGTGGATTAATGATCCATGGTTTATGGGTTTGGTTATAACCATATGGAGCTCCATGGATAGTCCATGGGAGTTACAAACCCATGGGTCATGAGAAATCAAGAGTCATGACAATTAAGGGCATTCATGTGTAAACCCTAATTGTGACAACACTATAAAAGGAACCCTATGGCTAGCAAAATCGTGACCTAGTTTTTCTAGTGAGGGCATAACCGATTTTCAAGTGTAAGAAGTATTCTCTCAAGTTATTCCAAGTCTTGTGGTGTTGTGTGAAGCATTTGAGGCACAAAATTTGGGGTGCTAGGCTCACAAAGTCTTGAAGGAATCCAAGCAACAACAAGGTATGTATTTCTACTAGTTTTATGTTCTATGTAATCCCCATGCCATGCTAGTTAGGAAATAACCTTGAAAAGAAATTTGCATGTATATAGAGAAAACATAGATTCAAGGTTATTAGGGTTGCATGTACACTTAGGAAGTGTTAGAATGCTCAAAACCCATCACTTACATCAACCAAGATGGAAAATTTTGACAGACTACTACCTAATCAAAACCTAACGGGTCTAAGATTTACAAAGATAGGAAATTAGACTAGAGTTTTTACACTAACTAGGTTACATCCAAAAGAGAAGTCGATGAGACTCTAATGGCGACGAGAACTACTAGAATGAGTTCTTGAATCCGTCAGTAGACGTTCTATGTCCCTCATACGCCTTTCAGACCTTGCCTGCTGAGCTCGAAGTTCCCTGACTTCAGCTTGGGTTTCAGCAAGTTCCCTCTGTAGAACTGCATTGCGGACCTGAGTCCTTTCATGAGCAGAATCTATTTGGCGAATGTGGACAGTGTTAACGCCAGAGTTGGCGTCAATCTCCACGAATCGGTCGATAGCTACTCGACCTTGCTCAGTGTTCCGAGCAATCCTACGGACCATTATGGGTAGGACCCTGTCAGCTGAACCTCCCTCGGTGAGGTTGTAGAAGCTTCTGTCTCCATTGTAGGGAATGGGTTGACCCTGTTCCTGACTCCATCTGTTCAAGTTTGTGGCCCACAGAGGTGTGGGTCCTTGAAATGCTGGACGAGGATTCAGGTTTGGGTCTTGAGCAGCTGGGGGTAGGTTGTTGACTTCAGGCTCTGAGTCAGAACCATCAGAAAAGCCTTCAGCTTCGTGATCATCCAAAGGGATTGGGTGATCATCTTCTGGCTCTTCTCCCAGCCATCCTGCATTGCCATGGTTGGGATAGTACGGGTCTCCGGGAAGATGGAATCCAGCCATTATATCTACGCGAGAAAAGGGATAAGGAAATAATTAATAGACGAACTAACTAGATAATTATAAGATGATCTTTATTAGTTACTCCAACATTTGCGTAGTGCATACCAGTCATAGGTAACCTAGACAGGATAGACCTTCGAATAAGTGACCCTAACTCTAAGCCCACAACCAAACAAGGAACAGGAAGTAGAGCAAATATCACAGATTCTAAGTCTATGCCATCCTAGTTACCTATAACCTTAATGTATCCACCCCGCAACTATTGACATACCAATAAAGACCTTTTTAGTTCTCAGATAAGTAATTAATAGTTACACAAAATACTCCTATAGTATTTTAAGTTTATGTTCTGTTCTACTGTTCTCGTTGTAGTAGTGTTGGTAAGTTTTTAGACTTGTTGTAACCTCACAACCACACTTAGGCACATGCTAATCACTCCTCGGATAATGTAGTTGATCAGGCTACATCTTCCCAGGGTTGACCATATGTCTCTAAATCTACTTGTGCTGTCCAACAATCGTAATACTTTTGTTCTGTCCTAGTGACACTGATTTTAGTATGAATGCAGGTATGTATACTTAGTTAAATATTTTATTATTTAAACGTATAAACTCTTTATCAGAGTATTTTAATCCCGCTGTGTTTATAGTTCGTATATCTTTTATGGGTTGATACACTCGATTCACTATAAACAAAGCTCTGATACCAATCTGTCACACCCCAAAACCTGAACGGCGGAAACGTTCGGGGGTGGAGGACGTCATGTTCAGTATCACAACAATGCAAAGTAGTAAACAAGCAACAACATCATCCATTGCATTAATAATATAATTTCATACAAGTGTGTTCTGTCAAGTTATATAGACACCAAAAATATACATCAAAAATAAAAGATGAGTCTTGAACGAGCTCCATCTTCTCAAAACCTGGCACCGGTACCTGTCTACTGGTGACCTCAGAATACAAGTTATTTTGAAAGAGTTTATCAGCTTTAAAGCTGGTGAGATCATTAGTATATTAGTGTATGTATTTGTATGAAAGTGTTTGTAAGTCTGTAATGTATAAGTTTTGTAAAAGTTTGTAATTGTTTGAACTCTCCTAGAAAACCCTATGTTTCCTACTAAAAGTAGCCTTCTACCAAGGCATCTAGTGTCTGTGTGTGTGTCTCTTGTAAGAGTATGTATTTTCCCAAATCTGACTATCATTAACCAAAATATAGTTTCTACATTATTGTTTATTGTGTGAATATCACAAAGTAAATGTAAAGGGAAAATGATATAGTACTGTAGTGTTGTATTAAGTAACTACTGTTGTACTAATTACTTTAAACCAATTTTTATTTTAAAGTACCATGTGATCGGCCTGTATCCTGCTACCGACTCTATAGTAAAACGACAATGTAAGACGTCGTAAGAAATGACGTTTGGCACCCGTAGACTTGCAAGTCCCACTGTAGCGAGCAGCAAGGTGTCGGATAGTTAATCCAGTATAGATCTATACACAAACTCATACGCTCTCCACTTAAGGAGATTCTGGATACAAAACAGGTCATGACAGGTAGTGCCATGCCCCCGTTAAGTGGCTCACATAATTATAAGTAATGTATATGTATGTGCTAGCTGTATTGTGTGTTCTTTCTCTGTCTAGCCTGTATGTTTTGTTTCTCATCACTATGTATTATGTTTGTTTCTCATCACTATGTATAATGTTTGTTTCTCATCACTATGTATTATGTTTGTTTCTCATCACTATGTATTATGTTTGTTTCTCATCACTATGTATTACTCATGAATGAACTGAATCATTGTATGTTTCATTGTTCTAGTAATAGTATCTTCCTAAACTATACCTATTATAGTTTACTAGTAATGTTGTTTGTGTATATGAACATGTTTGTATACCTTTGCTACCCAAAGGCATTGAACTGAATGAAAGAAGTAACCTTTTATATCTACTCACATATACATGATATATAACTAGGATTCAAACGACCTTCGGACAAATAACCTGAATACCCTAAGTCCACAACCAAACAAGGAACAAGAAGTAAGGTGAGCTATCAGTCCTAAGTCCTTTCAATCCTACTTATATAACTATATCTATATAGATACACAGAATATAAGTTAAAAGAGTTTAAGTAAAAGTATTTAACATGTAGAAGAGTTTGATAAAAGCTTTTGGTATGTAAAAGAGTTTGTAAGACAGTTTGAAGTAAAACAGTTTGGTAACACAGTTTGAAAAGTAAGAAATCCACTTGTTTGGTAGTTATTAATCACATGTGATTGATATAATAATCATAATAGTTCAACTTGTATTCCCCCCCCATAAAAGCATTTAAAAACATTTAAAAGGTTAATTAAGGGGTATGAACTCACCTGTAGTGAGTGGTTTGGATGAACGGAATATATAGGATGCTAGGTGTCAAGTGAGGACTTGTACACACACGATGATCCTAGTTAACATATAATATCACATATATGTATCCAATTAGTCTTTAAACAACTAATTAACAAAGTTAAGACATCCTAGGACATGTAAAACACCTTATATAAGTGCTATAAGTCCTAAGGATTGCATCTAAGTGTTGTAGGACATTGCTATTGAGTTTAGGGTTCAAGGGAACCCTTTATTTGAGTTTACGGTTTTGTGACCATAACTCATTGAGTTTACGATCGTAAACCCATGAGTTTACAGCCGTAAACTCATGTTTCTTTGACCCTTTTGTGTTTTGAAGCCTTAAAGATCAAAAGAAGCATTCCTACTTCATGTTTAAGCCTTAGGAAGAGATTAGGGCACCATTTCACTCCTTTTAGGAGTTTACGGTCCTTGGACCATTTCCCTTTGGGTTTACGGCCATAAACCCAAATGGTTTATGGTTTTATGATGTTTTCAAGTACTAAGCACATCAAGGAATGGATCTAGGCTACTTTCCAAGGCTTAGAAGGGACTAGGGCACAGTTTGGCACCCTTTATGGGGTTTACGGTCCAAGAACATCTCGGACCGTAAACACCCTTGATCCTTGGTTTCTTGGGTGTTCTCTTGATGTTTAGAAGTGTAACAGGCTCTATAATACTCTAGGATAGAAGTACTTACTAGGTAGAAGCTTGAAAAGGTGCTAAAAGTCCAAGAACACTAGTGTGTGTTCTTGGTGTTCTTGGTGAAACTTGAAGATCTACACTTTTGGAATGATTTCACGGATGGAATCATGTTAGATCACTAGATTAAGTAAGATATCAACTTTTTAGGGCTAGAAACACTTACAATGTTGAAGATCAAGAAGAAAAGTCGATGATACTTGAGAGAGAATTGAGTTTTGGATCTTGAATTTGTGAAAAGTGATAAATAATGACTAAGTGTCATATTTATACCCTCTTTTAGGGTTTACTGGTGTAAACACCTTTGTTTAGGCCGTAAACTCCAAAGTCTTGGAGTTTTGGAATTATATTGTTGCACAATAAACCCTAGGGCATCCTCTCTCCTATTATCTCCTGAAGTACTAATCTTAAAATACTCAAACTTATTCCAAAAAGCTTGAAAATTAGCAGAAACAGTTTTGACTTCTATTGAAGTGAATGGTTGTACAGAATAGAAATTTCGGGTTGTCACACCCTGTCAGCCGAACCCCCATGGCTGAGGTTATAAAAGCCTCGTGACATGCCGTAGGGTGGGCGTTGCCCTTGCTCCCTGCTCCATCGCTTCAAATCCACAGTCCAGCGGGGCGCCGGGACCTGGAAGTTCCTTTGGGGATTTGCTGCTCCTCGGGGAGGATTGTAGATCTCATGTTCCGAGTTAGTGCTCCCACCATCTCCTTCCTCTTCTGACTCTTCATCTAGGTCTTCTTCGGGATCCTCTTCGGAATCTTCTTCTGGCTATTCCTCGAGATCCTCTTCGTAATCCTCTTCTGGCTCTTCCTCGGGATCCTCTTCGGAATCCTATTCTGGCTCTTCCTCAGGGATCTCTTCGGGATCTTCCTCTGAGTCCTCCTCAATCCAGCCTCCATTACCCTGGTTAGGGTAGTAGGGATCCCCGGGAATGTGAAATCCTGCCATTTTGTCTAGTCGAGAAATAGAGGCAAGAGAATTATATAAAAATTTGGGAGTAAAAGGTAACTTTTGATAAATAATTTCTTTTTTTATTTGACGATTCTTAATTTTAACTAAATATCGAGGTTCGCATGATTATTATAGTTCTTATGATGTTATAAAATACTCCTATAGTATTTCAAATTTGTAAGTTTGATTCTAGTATTTTGTTTGGTAAGTTTTCGACTTGTTGCTCACTACGACCATTCCTCGACATACGTTGATCACATCCAGGATAAATATAGTTGATCAGGCTATATTTATTCTCGATCTGCTTACATACTCCGAGGCCTAATCGTAGTGTCGCAACTTGCCTTAATACTTTTGTAAAATTTTAGTTATGATACGAGACCGATGCATGTGTGTACTTATACTTTTATATAAAAAAATATATCATTTTAATCTATTAAAAGTATCGTTTATGAAAACGTTTTGTCAGAGGGTTTTAGTCCCTTTGCATTTATAGTTTGTATATCTTATGTGGTTCGATATACTTAGTTCACTATAAACAATGCTCTGATACCAATCTGTCACACCCCTAAACCAGAATGGCGGAAACATTTGGGGGTGGATGACTTCACGTAGTATCATAACAGTTGAATAGTTGTAAAGAAAGTAACCCAACCATCATAAATATAATAAAAGTTACATATTTGAATGTAATACATGTTTCAAAAGAATATTACAAATATGATGATTTAAAATGTTTTGATAACAGACGCCTTAGCGTTCCTTCTCCAAAAGCTGATGGTTACCTGTATTACTGATTCCCTGAGATATACAAGTAGTTTTGAAAAAGTGTCAACAATTAAGTTGGTGAGTTCATAAGCGTTTTTGTACTAAAATTCGTATGTCTTTCGGTAAAAATAACTGAGCGTGTTTTCCAGAAAATCCAATATTTTCTATGTAAGTGTGATAGTTTGAAAAAGTTCCGAAGGCTGGAATGCAATAGTATCTTTCCTGTTAAAGTGGTGAAAGTGGATTTATACATGTATAATGTAATACTAAATACATTTAAGAGTCTCGTAAGTCAAAATATTTCGATATTCCATGTGAGATTTATAACCATGCTATTGACCCAGACTGCTTGTAACAACGTTCTTTAGGCGTTGCAGTGTTATGACGTTTGTCACCCCAAACCTGCGGGTCTAACTGTAGCTAACAGTTTAGGTGCGGGATTGTCAATCCCATATAGATCTATACACAAGTATCACGCTCTCCCTACAAGAGATTATGGTTTATAATACAGGACTTGAAATGCATACTTGAGAGTACGGTGAAGTCGGATGTCTCACAAAACTTAGTATCAATAGATTTACGGATTGAAAGGTCCACATTACTTGTAAATAAAAGTATTTCCCTTTTTATCGTGTCTATGAAAAGTTGTCATGAATATTTCGTAAACTATACCTATTATAGTTTTTCAAAAAGTGTGTTCCATATGGTGATAAAAGCTTGACGTAATACCAACTTTGCATGTAAAGTGTAACGTTAGTATTAATGTTGTTTAACATTTATAAACAGGATGTAAGTAAAATATTCGAAACCATATATAACGGTGCGTAATTGAACATAAGTTTTTCTCGTGTTTCACTTGTATTTCCCCCCCTAAAACATGAAAAACACGTGAAAATGTAAGGGTATGAACTCACCTGGAAAGTGTGGTGATTTGAAGAAAACAAGATTTTCTCGGCGGCACCTCGACCGGGAAGTGGTATATTCCTCGGGAATCTCGGAGCTTCGGACCTTCGTCGGGACTCGGGTACGTAACTGGGGCGTCGGGATAGTTTCGGGAGGCTCGAGAGAGAGAATACGGGAGAAAAGGTGTGAAATGGCAAATGAAACTGGAACCCTCGCATCCTATTTATAAGGGGCTGACAGGCTTCGTACGATGGGCGTACTCCGAAGTATGCGGGGCGTACCTCGTATGCTGGGTGTACCCTCGTACGCGGGGCGTACCCTCGTACGCGGGGCGTACGTCAACGATGACGTCTCCGGTCTCTCGTCTTCGGATGGGACGGTAGTAGAGGGTGTAGGGGAGACGTGGCCGATCCGAGGCCCTCCATTCGGTACGATGGGCGTACTCCGAAGTACGTTGGGCGTACTCCTTCGGATAAGCCTCGAAGTGTGTGCCCAAAACTTGTAAAATCCGTAACTTTCGCGTACGAGCTCCGTATTTGACGTTCTTTATATGCACGTGAAGGTGAGAATATACTCTACAACTCTCGTTTAGACTTCATCAGCTAATTTTGACTTTATTTTTAATAATATATTTTTAACCGGCCGGGACAGGATAAATCCGTTTAAAATTCATAACTTCTTCATCTGATGTCCGTTTTCGTCTGTCTTTTTACCGTTGTACTACTATTGTCGAGACCTTCAATTCTTGTTTAGGTTGTGTCGGCTAAAAATCGTTCGATTTTTATCTCGAGTTTTTAGCTGTCTACTGATGTTCCGAAACTTAGAAAAATCATAACTTCCTCATACGAAGTCAGATTTGGGCGTTCTTTTTATGTATGCTCACGGTTTAACCTAATCTACGAATTTCGTTTAGATACCTAAGGCTAAAAAGTACCTTATTGAAATTTCACTTTTTACGCTTAACAGTGTTTTACTGGTTGTGTCGCGGATTTTCGATTGGTCATAACTTCTTCGTTATAACTCGGATTTGAGTGTTCTTTATATTTCTGAGAACTTTGACACAATATCTAACATTTTATGTATCCCCATTGAGACTTTAGAACACTTCATTTTTGACGCTATTTTATTACATCAAAAATAGTTTATAATATTTGACTTTTTGAACATTACATTGTCTCGAAATATCGGGTTGTCGCATCAAGCTCAAAAAATATGAAGTTTTTGAGAATTGGAATAAGGAAGGTTGATGTTGATTGAGTTTCTCTTGTTGATGTTATGGAAAAAATTTCTAAGGTTGGAACTACGCATGGGTATAAGATGATAGGGTGTAATAAAAACATGGAAAAATGGAGGCTAAGTTAATTTATAAATGAATATTTTATCAATTAATGATTGCAGTGCCGGTTACAAATCGAAGAGGAGGATGATTTCGGCCTTGTGTTAGAGAATGGGTGTTTCGTTTCTTGGAATTCAAGAAACTAAATTTTATCATGACGATCCTTTTATTTTTGCGAAGTTTGTGGGGGTATTTCTTGTTTGATTTTACTTCTATTGTGTATCAAGGAAGATCTGGTGGTGTTGTGCCCATATGGGACCCCTCGGTTCTTGTTAAAAGCATGGTGATTCCTAAATAATATGTTCTTATAGTTCATGGGAATTGGTTTGGTATAAATTTCACTTGTTATATGGCTAATGTTTATGCTCCTCTGGAGGATCGAAGCAAGATGGAGTTGTGGTTGTTTTTACACAAGTTCATTCATAACAATAAAGGTTCTTATTTCATTTTTGGAGATATTAATGCGGTAAAATCTTCATTTGAAAGATTGGGGTGTGTGTTTTCTCAACATAAGGCAGAGTTAGTAATGATGATTGGAGATGATTTTAGTTGGTTTATTAATTCTTTTTATCTTTATGACATTCCCTTTGGAGGATTTTCGAAGCAAGATGGAGTTGTGGTTGTTTTTACACAAGTTCATTCATAACAATAAAGGTTCTTATTTCATTTTTGGAGATATTAATGCGGTAAAATCTTCATTTGAAAGATTGGGGTGTGTGTTTTCTCAACATAAGGCAGAGTTAGTAATGATGATTGGAGATGATTTTAGTTGGTTTATTAATTCTTTTTATCTTTATGACATTCCCTTTGGAGGATTTTCTTATAGTAGAGTTAGTAATGATGGTTCTAAATCTAGTAAGCTAGATCAATTTTAGTATCTCGTGAGGTGTTAGAGATGTTCCCTGATATTAGCTCTTTAAATTTGGATCTTACTATTTGTGATCATAGACCTATTTTTCTTGCATAAGAAAAACTTGATTATGGAACTCCACCTTTCAATTTCTTTAATTCGTGGATGCTCGAAGATGATTTTGATCATGTTGTCCGTTCTTATTTGGCTAAAGAAGCGGGTAATATTGGTGTTTGTGCACCTTTAATTTTTAAAGAGAACTTGAAAGGTCTTAAGGTGGTGTTGCAAGAGTGGTGGAATAAGGCTAAGAAAACCCATTTAGGATCAATAAATACTATTTTAAATAGACTGAACAACATTGATGTGAAGATCAATGTGGGGAAGACAACTTTGGAAGAAAAGGAAGAGAGGGTTAGCATAAAGACTTAGTTGTTTGATTTGGATAAAAAAGAGGTAGTAGACCTTTCTCAAAAAACAAATATTTAAAGGAGTATTGAGGTGATGAAAACACAAAATTTTGTCATGTCATATTAAACATTAAAAGGTGTCAAATGGCTATGTTAGAAATATATAACAATCTGATTACCACGAATAAAAGGCTCGGTTACTAGTTACTGGGTGACAGATATATATATTTAATGAGATTAGATGCGGAAAGATAAGAAGTGCGGAATAAATAAATACTGGAAAGCTATAAATGACTGAAAGCTATAAATGAAATAAATGACAGTATTTAAATGACATAAAGCGTTAATAAAATATATAAATATATATATATATATATATATATATATATATATATATATATATATATATATATATATAGTAGGTGGTGTTAGAACGGGACTTGTGGAACGACTGTTTTGTCAAGTTGTTAGTCAAATAAATGACTAACAGGCTTAGGGTTGGACTGGATCTTAATAGACTGTGTCTCTATTTGTTCAAAGTTCAATCCGGTAAGTAACAACAAGTTCTTTTTATGTAACAATGAATTGTTTACAAAACGATACAAAATACATGGGTAATGTTTTTTTGTATGTGGGTATGGGGTTTTTTAAGGTGATTTGATGAGGTTGAAGTGGGTATTTGGAGGGTGGTAGAAGGTGTAATAAGGTTGTAGTTTTGGTGGTATAAGGTAACAAAGAGGGTGATGTTGAAAGAGCTTTGGGTGGTTACGAATATAGATTTTCATAGTAAATCTCTCTGGATAGCCAATTCTCTCTCGCGTCTCTCTGGGGTTTGCAGTGGTCAAAAAAATCGAGAAAAATTCCTGGATGTAGGTAAGGTCCTGAATAATTTGCGGTGCAAATCTCTCCCGTATTATCTTGTTCAGTTGTGCTCGGTGAATTTTTTCTTAACTTGCAAATTCTGATGTCGAAAAACAGCAAGGTGGTGATGGTTGTGGTGATTTGAAATGGTTTTTGGAGGAGGTTTAAGGAGGGTATTTGGAGGGTGTTTGGAGATTATTTTGAGGTTGGCTATGTGTTTATTCTTCTAGAGTTGAGTGAGTAATAGGAGATATATTACAAGGAAACACAAAACACACACAAAAACTCATGTAAACATGCATCTATATATATGCAAAGGAATCAAGCAACTCTTGTTTGTTTAAGGAAAAGTAATGAAGTGATTGATTGTAAAGGTTGGAAGCACACATGATGTTTGGTACTTTTGCTTTTGTGAAGATTTCTTTCCAATATATATATATATATATATATATATATATATATATATATATATATATATATATATATATATATATATATATATATATATATATATAATATATATATATATATATATATATATATATATATATATATATATATATTTATATATATATATATATATACAATATATACAATACACATACATATATATATATACAATATATACAATATACATACATATATATATATATATATACAATATAATATATATACATATATATTTATATAATATATATATATATATATATATATATATATATATCCAATTCTGAATTGAATTTCCATTTTTGACCCTTGAGGTTTTTAAATTCTTGACGATTTTAGTCTTGATTTGTTTTGTCTTCAAACGACCAAATATTGCGTCTATTTTTCCATCTTTGCGTATTTCGTCTTTTGCATATTTTTCTATTTCATAATTAAGCACGAATCCACGCAACCTGAAATAACTGATAATATTTGTTAGATAATATAAAACCAATTCGTCTTATTTCAGTGATGATCACATATAAAAACATTTTTCAACAATTTCCCCCTATGTGATCATTGATGAAATAAGGATAGATATAATCACATTAACAGTTTTAATCTTGAAGATTTGGGATAAAAGTTTTATCAATGAGAAGATATATATAAAACCATTGTAATCGTTTTGAAAGTTTGTGACTTGGTTTAACATATCTTATGTAAAAGATTTTCAGAAATTTGTTTCCGAATCAAAGTCTCGGGTTCGGTTATCAAAGGGTAGTCATATATGTATCTAAAGAAATTTCCTTAGATTTTATAGCATTATTAATGACGACAAGTGGTCTAACAGGTCGATTCAGATGAACGCTCATAGGTATAGCTCACACTTCACTTGGGTGTTTGGTTGTTCTGGCAGCAGAACAAGTTAATGATCACTAAAAATGAGTGATATCTCTCTCTGACGACTCACACTCATATCGGAGGTGTTCAGCTATGCTTTTCCTGTAAAGTCACTTAGTCGCATTATTAGATAATCAATCACATAAGACTGGTTTCGGCATTACTCAGCGGGTTTCTTCATTCATGCCATTAAAGTTCACTCTCTCTCCGTCGGTAAATACATGTAGAGGGGTTTAGCAATTTTCATAGTGCAGTTTGCAACTAAGATTCTTCAGTGATGAAGGCTACAGTATCCCGGGAAATCCATTGTTGTTGCAGCTTCTTCTTTGATAGTATCATGTTTGTTGATCAATATCGATTTATTGTAAAAAGATATTTTGTTTTAGCATTGAGAATTTGCTACATTTGAGACCTTTTTAAGAGTATTTGACTTGAGTGATTGAGATATCTTCTTTTGTGAAAAATGGTTAAAACAAATCGCAGGATTTTATGATTTTTGTTTTGAAATAACCATTTGGTTGAAAGTTTGTTTGAAAATACCAAATATAGAATATATTTTTTTTGTTTTGTTTGGTATATCTTTATTGAATCCATTTGTTTTCTTGTTGATTTGTCTTTGAGGATTGGATGTTGATAGATATTTGTTTTTCCTTTGGTTTTCTTGTAAGGATATGTCGTTGTTTGCTTGATGGATCATGGGATTGCAAGTCTTCATTTTTGGTTGGCTTTTATCTAGGTAGGGATAGGTGGCATAAAAGACAGTTTGTCTAGTATGTAAGAAATGAATGTATCGTCCCTGGTCATTTTGAGATCTAAGCAAAAATGAGACCGTGACAAGATATAATTGGGTATAGCTTATAAGCAATAGTGACACACCTAAGCTCACAAGAAATGATTTCCACAATGATTTAGATCGACGAGGCACAAATTCTCACATGGGTTTTTGTTTTCATCTGAACCTCCTAACCTTATGTCCCTTGATTGTTTAAAATCGTCAATAATGAAATAAAATCGAAGGAAATAAAGTTATATACATTATGAAAAGTAGGATATTTGAACCTTCACTCCAATTGAGAATCAATATGACTTAAAATCTTCATCGAGCATAAGCATCTGAAAATTAAGTCAAGAGAAGATTAATCACAAGGTTCTATAAAAGCTTATTATGGCAAGTCTTTTATTAATTTTTTTTTTAAGATTTGTTTTTCTGAATGTTTTTGGAAATATTGGTTATTTGAATGTTTTTGGTATTTTTGAAAGGAAAGCAATTTTCAATTGTTTTTGAATTTTCCTTTTGAATGAAATTAAACACACTTTTGTACAAACAAAAAGTAAAAGTTTAAGGATGGATGTTATCTGGATTTAACATTCCTAGACGGCCTAGGAAGTATTGAAACTTTGTTTCATCGAGAGCCTTAGTGAAGACATCGGCAATTTGATCTTCGGTGTTGATGAAGTGCAATTCGATATGACCCTTTTGAATGTTGTCTTTGATGAAATGATATCGAATGTCGATGTGCTTTGTCATGGAATGGTGAACGGGATTATGAGAAATGGCAATTGCACTAGTTGAGTCACAAAATATGGGAATTTGTGAAATTTTGAAGCCATAGTCTCGCAGTTGAGTTTGCATCCATATGACTTGCGAACAACAGCTGGCGGCAGCGACGTATTCAGCTTCTGATGTTGATGTGGATACACAAGTCTGTTTCTTTGAAGTCCAACTCACTAGTCTACCTCCTAGGAATTGACAGCTACCAGATGTACTCTTTCTATCTAACTTGCATCCTCCATAGTCTGAGTCGGTGAAAGCGTTCAGCTGAAAATCGGATTTAGCTGGATACCAAAGGCCAAGTTTGGGAGTGCCTTTTAGGTATTTGAAGATGCGTTTCACAGCAACTACATGGGATTCCATAGGATTTGCTTGGTATCTGGCACAGACACATGTAGAAAACATGATATCAGGTCTGCTGGCAGTGAGGTATAAGAGTGATCCGATCATTCCACGATATCTTTTCTGATCAACAGGTTTGCCATTTAAGTCTGCATCAATTTTGTATCCAAAAGCCATTGGGGTTTTTGCGGTATTGGATTTGTCCATTGAAAAGCGAGTGAGTAGGTTTTTGACATAATTCTCTTGGTTGATGAAAATGCCATCAGTTGACTGTTTGATTTGAAGTCTGAGAAAAGTAGTCATCTCCCCAATCATGCTCATTTCAAATTTGCTCTTCATTAGATCTGCAAACTTAATACTCAAAGATTCATTAGTAGAACCGAAAATAATGTCATCAACATATATTTGTACGATTAAAAGATGTTTATTATAGATTTTACGAAAGAGGGTTTGATTGATTGAACCTCTTTTAAAACCTGATTCTTCGAGAAAGGTTGTCAATGTGGCATACCAGGCTCGGGGTGCTTGTTTCAAGCCATAGACAGCTTTCTGCAATTTGAAGCTGTGATCAGGAAATTTGGGATCTTCGAAACCTGGTGGTTGTTGGATGTATACATCGCGATCTAACTCTCCATGTAGGAATGCACATTTAACATCCATTTGGAATACTTTGAAGTTCTTATGTGCAGCATATGCAAGAAAGATGCGAATTGCTTCAATTCTGGCAACTGGAGCATATGTTTCATCGTAGTCGATTCCTTCTTGTTGTGAATATCCTTTGACTACGAGACGTGCCTTGTTTCGACAAACGATTCCTTGATCGTCAGTTTTGTTTCTGAATACCCATCTTGAACCTATAACAGAAACATCGGGTGGGGTAGGGACAAGATTCCATACGTCATTTCTTTCAAATTCTTCTAGCTCTTCTTGCATAGCTTTTACCCAGTCTGGATCTTTGAGAGCAGAATGTATGGTTTTGGGTTCAGTCATGGATAAGAAGGCTCCAAATAAACAATCATTAGAAGTTGCGGCTCTAGTTTGGATGACTGAGTTTGGATCTCCGATGATTTGGTCAGTTGGGTGGTTTCTGGTCCATTTTATTAAGCGATTCTCTTCCGCTATAATAATTGGAATTTCAGTATCCCATTTTTCTTCTCCGGGAGTTTCATCTTGTAATAGGTTTGAAGGTTCCCCCATAAATGATGCATCGGGATTGTTTTGGATATTTGGGGATGGGGTATTTAAAGGAGGATTTGGTGTTTGTTCCAATGAAGAAGTATGTGTAGGTGGTTCCCCCTTGAATTGATCTGCATCATTTCGGTTTGTTTGTGGAGTTCCTTCAGTGGTCGTTCCTGTAGAATCAATAGAAGTAGTTAGAAGTTCAGAATTGTAAGCGGTTTTGGGTTGTTCAAAAAGTAAATCAAGATCGATTTCAATATCTCTGTCAGGAGAAGGTGTTTGTTGAATTGGATTTTGAAAAATATTATCGATCATTTTTGAACCAAAATGTTCACGATCCAATTTCCTGACATAAAATTCATCGAAATGAACATCGGTACTTTCTTCAATTACTCTGGTACGTTTGTTCAGTACTCGATAAGCAGCTGAAGAAAATGAGTAACCAAGGAAAATTCCTTCATCCGACCTTGATTCAAATTTTGAGAGGTGGTCTTTATTGTTCTTTATGAAGCATCGACAACCAAAAATATGGAAAAATTTGATGTTTGGTTTTCGGTTGTTAATGACTTCATATGGTGTTTTATGAAGATGTTTATGGATTAAGGAACGATTTTGAGTGTAGCAAGCTGTGGCTATTGCTTCTGCCCAGAAGTATTGTGGCAGATCAGCGAAGATAAGCATTGATCTTGCAGCTTCACATAGAGTTCTGTTCCTTCTTTCGACAACGCCGTTCTGTTGTGGAGTGTATGGGGCTGAGAAGTTATGTTCAATTCCTTTGTCTTTGAGAAATGAATCTAGAGTCTTGTTTTTGAACTCTAAACCATTATCACTTCGGATTCTTCGAACAGGTCGTTTGAGCTTCAGTTCAATTTGTTTGATGAAGTTGATCATCTCTTCAGGTGCTTCTGATTTTAGACTTAAGAAAAAGACCCAAGTAAAGCGCGAGAAACCGTCAACGACAACAAGAATATACTTCTTCCCTAGTATGGTTTGGGTTTTGGCAGGGCCACAAAGGTCTATGTGCAACAATTCTAGTGGTTCGGATACACTAGATTCTGAGATGCTTTTGTGAGTTGATTTGGAAAGTTTTCCTTTTTCACATGCGGCACACAGAGTTTCATTATCAAGCTTCAGAAGTGGCAGTCCACTAACAAGATCATCGCCGATCAGTTTGTTGATGTACCCAAAGTTTAGATGGGAAAGGCGGCGGTGCCATAACCAACTGATATCTGCTGGGGCTTTTGATAGCAGACATATATCGGGTTTACCATAGATAAGATCCATGTCAAGTGGATACATATTTCCGGCACGGTAAGAATCAACAATGATTTCTTTGGTTTTGGCGTCCATGATCAAGCTTCTTTGTTTGGTGAATAGGACTTCAAGATTGTTATCACATAGTTGAGAAACACTGATGAGGTTGTGTTTCAGGTCATCGACATAGGCAACTTTCTTTATGGTGAAGTTACCATTTTTTATGTTTCCATAACCCTTGATTTTTGTCGTCATGTTGTTGCCGAAGGTAACGTCTTGATTGGTTTGGGTGGGTTTGAAGTCACGAAGGTAGTTCCGGTTTCCTGTCATATGCTTGGAGCAGCCACTATCAATATACCATGTATCATCCTTGGGTTCTCCAGCATTAGATACCTGCAATTTAGACAGAAGATTTAGGTACCCAAATCTGAATGGGTCCTGGTTTGTTAGTTGTTTTTATTTTGGGTTTTTTGTTTACCGAACTTCTTGTAGCATTTGACTTCATATTGCTATAAGAGTTTGGTTTATAAGGATGGAATGGTTGAGGTTTGATTTTATTTATCAAATTTTCCCAAAAAGTGATTTGTTTCTGAAAATTCGTTGGTTGATAAAATCTGTGATTTGGTGAATGATATCCTAGATGTGAAATTTTTTTTGAAAAGTTCTCTTCATATCTGGGATGTGATTGGCGGTTATGAAAGGCTTTTTGAAGATGATGTTTTGAAACTTTCTGATTTGGTCGTTTTTGAAAGTTCATTGAATTTTTAAAGGTGATCTCTTGAAAGCGGTTTTCAAAAGGTTTTTGAAAAGGTTTTGGTTTTTGTTTGGAAACCTGTTTTTGAGGTATGACATATGGTTTAACAGGTTTCTTTGGTTTGTTTTCAAAAGCCTTTGGTTTGTTAAGTGGGGTTATGGTTGCTTCATTGGTATGTTTGATTTGGTTTGTTGAAGAACTAGCAGAGTTTGTTTCAGATTTTACAACTCTTTTGATAGACTTTTTGGAAACAGTGAAAGCAGTGTCATCTGGGCTACAGTTGATAACTGTTTCGTCATCTGAATCTTCCTCATTAGCAGATGTGAAAAGATCTGGAAGAGTGGATTCAGAGTTTTCACAAATTGTCATGTTTTCTTGTTTAGCTAGTTCATTTTCAAAGGATTCTCTTCCAATTCCTGGTCTGTAATTCGTATCAATTTTGCCAGTTCCTAAGGTGTTTGCTTTGGTGAAAACATCATCACTTAGTTTTCTAGCAATTTTGATAGAATTCATATTCCATATCAATCTTTTGTTTTCAGATTCAAGAAAATTGGTTTGGTTTAAAGAATCAGTCAGTTTTTCATTTAAAGTTTTGTATTTTTCAGTTGATTCTTGAAAGTTTTGTTTCAACTGAAGGATTTCCTTTTCTAAAACATCTTTTGTTTCAGAGGAAATGACTGACTGATTTTTTTGTTCCAAATCCTTTTTCTGAATTAGGATTTGATTTAATTGTTCCAAGACGTGATTATAATCTTCTGATTTTCTTTCAACGTCTCTTTCCAATTTGTTCTTTATCCTTGTTGATTCTCCAAATTTGAGTTGCAAGGTTTGTAACTCAGATTTGCAGATATCGGAATTGATCATTGTGTCATGATATTTTTTAAGATCAGCTTCTAGACTTTTCTCAATCTTGGTTATATGGGACTCAAAAATTGATTTCGAAAGACCAAGTTCAGAGATCATAGACCATACCTGTTCTATGACGTTTGGAGCTCTTGAAGGTCTATCAACACCAACTACGAAACAGAAGTTTGATTGTGTTGGTTCATTGTCAGCTTCGTCTTCAGAAGTTGGCCAGTATTCCACGTTTGGTTCATGGATTGCCATCAATGCTCTTTGCTTATCTTGATTTTCCTGTTTCTTTAATTCATCGGCTTTTTGAGCGTAGTATGCTGAGTCTTTGACTTTGGTTTTGTTTTTGGCTCGGCATTCTCTGGCATAGTGATTAGTTCCTTTGCAGTTGTGACAAATGATCACTTCTTCATCACTGTCATCCTTTTGACTTTTAATCGGAAGTCTTTCAGGAGCTTGAGTTTGGATTTGTTGGGAAGATTGGGAAGGGTTCTGTTGGAATCCAAAATTTTGGTTGTTTTGAAAGCCATTGTTTTGATTAGTGTAACCTTGATTTTGGAATCCTCTGTTTTGGTTTTGAAAACTGTTGTTTTGGTTATTGTTATGATGACTTGAGTTGGGATTGTTTTGAAATCCCTGGTTTTGAAAACCTTGGTTTGAATTGTTTTGGAAGGAAGGTCTTTGAAAATTTTGTCCAAAATAAGGTCTTGGTTGAAAACCTGAGTTGTTTTGAACAGGTTGAGATCTTGGTTGAAATCCAGAATTATTTTGTCCAAATGATGGTCGGTTTTGAAAATTTGGTTTGAAATTCGATTGACCGTGATTTGGAATAAATCTCTGGAGGTTTGTGTTTGCTACCAAAGCACACAGTTGTTGGTAGTCTGCTTCATCATTTAAATCAGATTGATCAAAAGAATTGTTCAAACAGGGTTGGTTTTGAAAAGATGTCTGATTAAAATGATTGAAGTTTTGTTCATTAAAAGGTGTTTGGTTTTGAGAAGATGTGGAAACGAGAGCAAGTGGTCCTCCAAAAGCTGTAGTGGTTGGTGGGTCAATCGAGGATTCATACGATTGAAGTTCTCCATACAAATTGTATAAAGTTTCAGTATGAATGGCTGGATTTCCCTGAATGATGAGTTTAACCATCTTCCAGCTTTCGTAAAGATTGTTTAGAAACTTGAGATTTATCTCGTGTTGTGTCTTTTTGATGCCCAAATTGTTCATTTTTACCATGATAAAATTGAACCTATCATGAGCATCATGGATGGTTTCTGATGAAAGCATCTTGAAATTATCGAATTCATTTAAAACAGATGTTCTTTTGTTTCCAATAATTCTTTGATTTCCACAAAAACGATTTTTTTAAATTTTACCAGATTTGATTTGCAGTCAACAGTATTATGTCATCCATTTGACTTAGAATACTGTGGGGAATTCCAGACACAAGTTCCTTTTTGGCTTGGAGTTGCAACCTTTTTTCGGTTTCAGCAAGAGTGGCTTGATTTGTAGCAAGATTAGCCATATTTTCTGGAGTAACATATGTTCCTTCTACACAATTCCAGACATCTTCACTTATGGTGTTAAGATGAAGATTCATACGGCCAACCCACGAATTATACTCTTCAGGAATAAGTATGGGTGCCCGTGAACCAGATCCCAAGCTGTTAGCAATAGAAACAGAGTTTATGTTGGAATAATTAGCATAAGACATAAAAAAAAATTTGTTTTTGAAAGGATTTTGAACAAGTGATATTAAAATGAAAATTTTAAAGAAAAAATTATGGAAGGTTTATAAACGCTAACCAAAAGTTTTCGACAAAAATTTCAAAGTAAATCACACAAGCTTTGAATTTTTTTGTTTAAGATTTTTTTTTTTTTAAATTTTTTTTAATTTTTTTAATAAATTTTTTTTAAGGATTTTGAACAAGTGATATTAAAATGAAATTTTTAAAGAAAAGCTTATGGAAGGTTTATAAACGCTAACCAAAAGTTTTCGACAAAAATTTCAAGGTAAATCACACAAGCTCTGATACCAATTGTTGAAAATATACGATCTGATTACCACGAATAAAGGCTCGCATACCAGTTACTGGGTGACAGATATATATATATATTTAAGGAGATAAGATGCAAAAAAAATAAGAAGTGCGGAATAAATATAAACTGGAAAGCTATAAATGACTGAAAGCTATAAATGAAATAAATGACAGTATTTAAATGACGTAAAGCTATAATAAAATATATAAATATATAAATATATATAAAGTCGGTTCGTCAATAAATTGACTGAACTGGTTTAGAATTGGACTGGATATTAATAGACTGTGTCTCTATTTGTTCAAAGTTCAATCCGGTAAGTAACAATAAGTTTTTTTTATGTAACAATGAATTGTTTACAAAACGATACAAAATACACGGGTAATGTTTTTTGTATGTGGGTATGGGGTTTTTTAAGGTGATTTGATGAGGTTGAAGTGAGTATTTGGAGGGTGGTAGAAGGTGTAATAAGGTTGTAGTTTTGGTGGTATAAGGTAACAAAGAGGGTGATGTTGAAAGAGCTTTGGGTGGTTATGAATATAGATTTTCGTAGTAAATCTCTCTGGATAGCCAATTCTCTCTCGCGTCTCTCTGGGGTTTGCAGTGGTCAAAAAAATCAAGGAAAATTCCTGGATGTAGGTAAGGTCCTGAATAATTTGCGTTGCAAATCTTTCCCATATTATCTTGTTGAGTTGTGCTCGGTGAATTTTTTCTTAACTTGCAAATTCTGAAGTCGAAAATGAGCAAGGTGATGATGGTTGTGGTGATTTGAAAGGGTTTTTGGAGGAGGTTTAAGGAGGGTATTTGGAGGGTGTTTGGAGAGTATTTTGAGGTTGGCTATGTGTTTATTCTTCTGGAGATGAGAGAGTAATAGGAGATATATTACAAGGAAACACAAAACACACACAAAAACTCATGTAAACATGCATCTATATATATGCAAAGGAATCAAGCAACTCTTGTTTGTTTAAGGAAAAGTAATGAAGTGATTGATTGTAAAGGTTGGAAGCACACATGATGTTTGGTACTTTTGCTTTTGTGAAGATTTCTTTCCAATATATATATATATATATATATATATATATATATATATATATATATATATATATATATATATATATATATATATATATATATATATATATATATATATACAATATATACAATATACATACATATATATATACAATATAATATATATACATATATATTTATATAATATATATATAAGTGTTCGTGTGTGTATATATATATATATATATATATATATATATATATATATATATATATATATATATATATATATATATATATCCAATTGTGAATTGAATTTCCATTTTTGACCCTTGCGGTTTTTAAATTCTTGACAATTTTAGTCTTGATTTGTTTTGTCTTCAAACGACCAAATATTGCGTCTATTTTTCCGTCTTTGCGTATTTCGTCTTTTGCATATTTTTCTATTTCATAATTAAGCACGAATCCACGCAACCTGAAATAACTGATAATATTTGTTAGATAATATAAAACTAATTCGTCTTATTTCAGTGATGATCACATATAAAAACATTTTTCAACACACTCATAATAAGAATTCAATTAGAATAGAGTTAATAAGATAATTCCAT
This sequence comes from Lactuca virosa, assembly GCF_052849685.1. Classification (NCBI taxonomy): domain Eukaryota; kingdom Viridiplantae; phylum Streptophyta; class Magnoliopsida; order Asterales; family Asteraceae; genus Lactuca; species Lactuca virosa. The sequence continues at coordinate 55,656,796 of NC_136426.1, forward strand.
TTAACTGATCAACCAAGATTACAAATGAACTTGAAACATAGACGGAAGTTACAGACGAATGCCAATACTAACACAATTGCTACATAGAAGAAATGCCAACTCAAATCTCGGTCCTCGGGACCCCACTGTGAAAAGGGAAATGTGCATTGATGTGGACTTCCTGACCGCGATGACAACAAACTCGCACACTCCTCCTGTAGTCTCTTCCAAAATGTGAAGGGTTTTGAGCACTCTAACAACCTTATGGTACACATGTAACCCTAGATGCTTTGGATCTAAGTTTTCTCTAATTATACATGCAATTTGATTTTCCAAAGCATACATCCTAACTATCATACAATTTGACAATTGAACAATATAACTAGTTAGATAACTTACCTCTTAGTAGGACTTGTAGTTCTTGGCCTTCAAAAGCTTTAGCACCTCAAATGTGATGCCTCTAATGTGTCACAAACAACAAATGCAAGAGGAGGCTAATGAGAAGTGACTAGCTATCACAAAAATCGGTTATGACTCTTCTAAAGAACACAAATGCCGATTTTAGAGGCTAAGGGACTCCTTTTATAGTGTGGCAAAGACTAGGGTTACATCCATGCAAACCCTAATGCACCATTACCTTTCATATTACTTAGGCTCCATGGGTTAAACCTCTATGGACTATCCATGGACTATCATATTGGTTTAGCCTATCCTAAATAACCATGGATCATTGGCCCACACTATAAGAATCATTGATTTACTTAATTAGTCCCCGTATATTTAATTAGTCTCTTTTGATCACTAAATTAATTCCAAACTAATTCCGGATCAATACTAATTAAATAATACGATTTCATATTAATATATTATACTTGTAATATATTAATAAATCATAAATATCCTCTTCTCAAAAGTCCATCCTATCAAATTGAACTGATGAAGGCAACCCAAAAGGACCATGCTACTCTTGGGTCAAGTACATACCCATTATATTTATGAGCATAGACACCTAATCCAATAAAATGACCCTCCTCGCCACATCTGTGACATACAAGAGGTCTGCGACTCCCTGCAACTGATCCTGAACTCTGGCCGGCAGACTTGAACCGCTTCGCTGTAGGCTGGGACTAATCTGGTGTATAACACTGCTCCCTCGCCTAGGTCTCTATCTCAATCTCTCGTCTCCTCGCGACATCCTGAAGCCCAACGAGAGAACCATAGCGCTGGGTGGACACAAACTGCCGAATGTCCTTCATGAGCATACTCAAGTACCAAGTCATCTGAGCCTACTCTGAAGAAGCGAACTCAGACTGAACAAAGCCCTCTCAGTGAACATCTTGGTGATCTCCGTCACCGACTCGGTCGTCTGTCTCAGATCCAGGTACTCCTAGGCCAATCTCTCCCTCTCTACCAGGGGAAGATACCTTGCACGAGACATCTCTGAGAACTGCTCCCAAGTCATCGCGACCCTCTGCCCAGGAGTATAAGAGCTAGTCACCAGTCTCCATCAATCCCTTGCCCCCAACCTGAGAAGGTTCAGGGTGCACTTGACCTTCTGGTCATCCAGACAAGAACACGTGAAGAAACAACCATGCATGTCAGAGAGCCATCTCATTGCCACAATCGGGTCCGAGACCCGATCAAACTCCAGGAGCTTCATATTATCGAAGTCCCGGTACTAGAAATCTATCTCTCCTAGAGCCCTAATGACTGTAGAAGCCATGGTGGTTGCAGCAATAGCAACCTCAGAAAGTTTAGCATATCAGTCATCGAAGTACTCCATTATAGCAGCCTTGACAGGCCCAACCAACTCCGGTATCTGCCCTCGAACAAAAGAAACAACCTCCTCACAAATGATCTCCCTTACCCGGTCCTCTGTCAATCTTGGTCCATTCTGGCCACCAGCTCCGACTCCTGACACTGAACCTCCAATAGTCACCATACTGAAAATAAATAAAAGAAAGATCAGACATCACAATACAGTGCTCAACACACCAGGTCCTACTTGTTGGATTAATGTCTAAGTCCATAACTATATTTGGTATGTACTTGACCCGACCCGACATGGTCCATTTGGGTTGCACTTCACAGACACAATTTATATGGATAGTCTTTTGAGAATAGTATATTTATGATTTATATTAATATATTATAAGTTCTAATATATTAATATGGAATCATATTATTTAATTAGTATTGATCAAGAATTAATTTAGAATTAATTAAGTGATCAAAAAGAAATAATTAAATATGGACTCTTATATATATGGAATGGGCCAAGTTCATTTAGGTTGGGCTAAGCTTTCATGGATGGTCCACGGAGCTTTTAACCCATGGATCCTATGTAAATGAAAGGTCATGGGTATTAGGGTTTACATGGATGTAACCCTAATCCTCCATAATATATAAAGGGGTCCTTGGCTCACAAAATTGGCACAAGTGTGTGAAAATAAGAGTGGGCCGATTTTAGTGTGCATACATATTCTCTCAAGTTCTTCCAAGGTGTTTTGGTGATTTGTGATTCCATTTGAGGCTTCCACACTATTGGGGCTAAGCTCTTAAAGCTTGAAGACATCAAGCTACATCAAAAGGTATGTCATCTAACTAGAACTTTGTAGTATAGGTGCTTCATAATATGCTAGTTAGGATGAAACCTTGGAATAGTTAATATTTGCATGTATAATAGAGAAAACATAGATCCAAGGTTTATAGGGTTGCATGTACACTATAGGAGTGTTAGAATGCTCAAAACCCAACAGTGGTATCAGAGCCATGGGTTGTTTTCTGTTATATTGATGCAAATGTTTTATTTTCAAGTTGAAAAAAAAAGGAAAAAAAAACATGACGTTTGTCAAATTTTAAGATAATTACTTGTTTTGTGAAAAACGAATTATTTGTAAAATTTGAATCATTTGTTATATGAGTTGAATTAGGTCAAATTTAGCAAAAGATAAAATGATATGATTATTTTATTAGTTTTAAAAGTTTGATCTAAATGTTTTAAGGAGTTACAAATTTTGTCATAAAATTTTGGAGCTCAAAAGTCTTTTTTAAAGTTGTGATCTTAAGGGTTTTTGAAACATCCATAAGTTATGGATATGAAAGTTTTTTAAAAAAAAAAATTTGATTCAAAGTTTTTATGGAGTTACAAAATTTGGTGTTAATGTTTTAAAGAATTCCATAACTTGTTCTTAAGTTATGGAACATGGAAAGTTTCATCATAAAACACCATTAATTCCATAAGTTATGGAATCCAAAGGTTTTCAAGAATTACAAAACTTGCCCTCAAGTTTTGGAATTTGAGAAAAGTTTTTTATGAAAAAAAGAATTGAATTCTAAAACTCTTCGGTTCATAACTTCAACAATTAATTAAATGGTTTTAATTTTGAGTTTAATAATTGGAATTATGATGTTTTGTTGAATAGTTCAAATTAACTCTTATGGACTTTATTAATAGTTAATTAAAGCGTTTAATTAAAAGAGTATTATTAAATCCATAAATATATGGTTTGAGTTTAATTAAATTAAAAGTCTAGTTTAATTAATAGATTAAACCATCAAGTATTTTAAATGTCTAAAATACACCCTTATACTATTATAATATTAAAATTTTAATATATTATATGTATAAGAGCAAGTCGTCTTACCATTAGTAGGCCTCATTCACGAAGCCGGTCTATAAGGGGGGTATAAGGTTACTGCCTATAACATGGCAGTTTAATGGGTGTCCACTCTCACTCACCGCTTCCTTGGCCGGTGGAGGGTCGTTAGCCGAACAGGTAGGACAAATACTATAATTCTCCCTTCATTATAAGTATAATGATAAATACTAAGTAACTAAACACTTATAAATTCCCAATCTTAGTTACTTAGGAAAATGTGAATAAGGTGCTAATCCATGAAATTACACTTTGCACTTTGTTTAAGCTGTTAGTGGAGCGTGTGTGGTTAACCTGCACACTAACCTGGACTTAACAAGGTAGGCAAAGGGTAACTTAATGTTTATCATAGTATCGTTGGAGCGTGTGTGGTTAACCGGCACATCGATTGAGGGGTACATATTAAGGGTACCAAGTATATTTGCATGGTTACTTCACACCTTGTTTTGTGATCCTCGGCATCCCAGTCACAAAACCTGAAGGGCACACTCGAGATTGAAACATGCCATTGAAAAGTTCAATGAATCTCAAAAGAATCTAGGAGTTTCGAAACCAATTGAAACCTAATAATACATTTCGTTTATCTTGGTGGAAATTGGTGAATCGTCATTCACCTACCTTCAAATATTTTATAGCTTGGATTACGGCATCCCTCTTCCAAGTTATAAAATAGTTTGTTGGATTACGGCATCCCTCTTCCAAGTTATAAACCTTGGTTTGAATTGTTTTGGAAGGAAGGTCTTTGAAAATTTTGTCCAAAATAAGGTCTTGGTTGAAAACCTGAGTTGTTTTGAACAGGTTGAGATCTTGGTTGAAATCCAGAATTATTTTGTCCAAATGATGGTCGGTTTTGAAAATTTGGTTTGAAATTCGATTGACCGTGATTTGGAATAAATCTCTGGAGGTTTGTGTTTGCTACCAAAGCACACAGTTGTTGGTAGTCTGCTTCATCATTTAAATCAGATTGATCAAAAGAATTGTTCAAACAGGGTTGGTTTTGAAAAGATGTCTGATTAAAATGATTGAAGTTTTGTTCATTAAAAGGTGTTTGGTTTTGAGAAGATGTGGAAACGAGAGCAAGTGGTCCTCCAAAAGCTGTAGTGGTTGGTGGGTCAATCGAGGATTCATACGATTGAAGTTCTCCATACAAATTGTATAAAGTTTCAGTATGAATGGCTGGATTTCCCTGAATGATGAGTTTAACCATCTTCCAGCTTTCGTAAAGATTGTTTAGAAACTTGAGATTTATCTCGTGTTGTGTCTTTTTGATGCCCAAATTGTTCATTTTTACCATGATAAAATTGAACCTATCATGAGCATCATGGATGGTTTCTGATGAAAGCATCTTGAAATTATCGAATTCATTTAAAACAGATGTTCTTTTGTTTCCAATAATTCTTTGATTTCCACAAAAACGATTTTTTAAATTTTCCCAGATTTGATTTGCAGTCAACAGTATTATGTCATCCATTTGACTTAGAATATTGTGGGGAATTCCAGACACAAGTTCCTTTTTGGCTTGGAGTTGCAGCCTTTTTTCGGTTTCAGCAAGAGTGGCTTGATTTGTAGCAAGAGTAGCCATATTTTCTGGAGTAACATATGTTCCTTCTACACAATTCCAGACATCTTCACTTATGGTGTTAAGATGAAGATTCATACGGCCAACCCACGAATTATACTCTTCAGGAATAAGTATGGGTGCCTGTGAACCAGATCCCAAGCTGTTAGCAATAGAAACAGAGTTCATGTTGGAATAATTAGCAGAAGACATAATAAAATTTTTGTTTTTGAAAGGATTTTGAACAATTGATATTAAAATGAAATTTTTAAAGAAAATCTTATGGAAGGTTTATAAACGCTAACCAAAAGTTTTCGACAAAAATTTCAAAGTAAATCACACAAGCTCTGAATTTTTTTTTTTAAGATTTTTTTTTTTTATAATTTTTTTTTATAATTTTTTTAATAATTTTTTTTTTTTAAGGATTTTGAACAAGTGATATTAAAATGAAATTTTTAAAGAAAAGCTTATGGAAGGTTTATAAACGCTAACCAAAAGTTTTCGACAAAAATTTCAAGGTAAATCATACAAGCTCTGATACCAATTGTTAGAAATATATAACAATCTGATTACCACGAATAAAAGGCTCGGTTACCAGTTATTGGGTGACAGATATATATATTTAATGAGATTAGATGCGGAAAGATAAGAAGTGCGGAATAAATAAATACTGGAAAGCTATAAATGACTGAAAGCTATAAATGAAATAAATGACAGTATTTAAATGACATAAAGCGTTAATAAAATATATAAATATATATATATATATATATATATATATATATATATATATATATATATATATATATATATATATATATAGTAGGTGGTGTTAGAACGGGACTTGTGGAACGACTGTTTTGTCAAGTTGTTAGTCAAATAAATGACTAACAGGCTTAGGGTTGGACTGGATCTTAATAGACTGTGTCTCTATTTGTTCAAAGTTCAATCCGGTAAGTAACAATAAGTTCTTTTTATGTAACAATGAATTGTTTACAAAACGATACAAAATACACGGGTAATGTTTTTTTGTATGTGGGTATGGGGTTTTTTAAGGTGATTTGATGAGGTTGAAGTGGGTATTTGGAGGGTGGTAGAAGGTGTAATAAGGTTGTAGTTTTGGTGGTATAAGGTAACAAAGAGGGTGATGTTGAAAGAGCTTTGGGTGGTTACGAATATAGATTTTCGTAGTAAATCTCTCTGGATAGCCAATTCTCTCTCGCGTCTCTCTGGGGTTTGCAGTGGTCAAAAAAATCGAGAAAAATTCCTGGATGTAGGTAAGGTCCTGAATAATTTGCGGTGCAAATCTCTCCCGTATTATCTTGTTCAGTTGTGCTCGGTGAATTTTTTCTTAACTTGCAAATTCTGATGTCGAAAAACAGCAAGGTGGTGATGGTTGTGGTGATTTGAAAGGGTTTTTGGAGGAGGTTTAAGGAGGGTATTTGGAGGGTGTTTGGAGATTATTTTGAGGTTGGCTATGTGTTTATTCTTCTGGAGTTGAGTGAGTAATAGGAGATATATTACAAGGAAACACAAAACACACACAAAAACTCATGTAAACATGCATCTATATATATGCAAAGGAATCAAGCAACTCTTGTTTGTTTAAGGAAAAGTAATGAAGTGATTGATTGTAAAGGTTGGAAGCACACATGATGTTTGGTACTTTTGCTTTTGTGAAGATTTCTTTCCAATATATATATATGCATGATTCATGTATATATATATATATATATATATATATATATATATATACAATATATACAATATACATACATATATATATATATATATATATATATATATATATACAATATAATATATATACATATATATTTATATAATATATATATATATATATATATATATATATATATATATATATACACACACGGACACTTGTATATATATATATATATATATATCCAATTCTGAATTGAATTTCCATTTTTGACCCTTGAGGTTTTTAAATTCTTGACGATTTTAGTCTTGATTTGTTTTGTCTTCAAACGACCAAATATTGCGTCTATTTTTCCATCTTTGCGTATTTCGTCTTTTGCATATTTTTCTATTTCATAATTAAGCACGAATCCACACAACCTGAAATAACTGATAATATTTGTTAGATAATATAAAACCAATTCGTCTTATTTCAGTGATGATCACATATAAAAACATTTTTCAACAGGCTATAAGTGAGGTAGATGTGACAACCCGAAATTTTTATCTTGTACAGTTATACAAACCAATCAAAGGCAAACTCGTTTTTGCTATCTTCTAGCATTGTTTAGAGTCAAATTGAGTGTTCTAAGCCTAGTACCTTCAAAGTTAGGGTTTAGATTTGGGTTCCATAAGTTCACCACTTCCCAAAATGGCCAAACACTCCAACATGAAGAGTGTACGGCCGTACACTTGGCTGTGCGGCCGTACACCCCCTCCTGACAGCACACTCTCATGTATAAATGAGAGACTTAGCCTTCATTTAGCTCTTTTCACCCTCCTAAGCCAACAACTCATTCTCTCTCAACTATCATCCGATTTTCCACCTAGATCTTAAAGATTGTAAGCGTTCTTTCCTTGATTTGTTGATTCCTTTCACTATCTAGTAAGGGTCATTGATTTCATCCATCAAATCACTTTATTTGGTAGATCTTCAAGTGTTCTTCAGTTTCACCAAGAACACCAAGAACACATACTAAGCTTTTGGACCTCAAACACCCCTAAAAGCTTCTATATCGTAAGTACCTTCTCCTATACTTGTTACTTACTGAATATACTCCTTATAAATCGTCCAAACCATGATCATCAAGGAGTGTGCAGCCGCACACACCTCATGTGGCCGTACACCCCTTTGTTTAGTGCATATTTGCCTCAAAATCATGTTGTATGCTAGCACAAAGTCATGGACACTTAAGGGATGCAAGATTTAGCCTTGAAACTCACTTTGGCATGTTTCTTAGTGAGTGTACGACGGTACACCCACTTGGGCTGTACACCCTGGCCGCACACTCATGAAACTCATGTATTTTGGCCGTACACTCCATGGTTGGACACTAAACACTCCTTAGATGAATCACATGTGATTCTAACACTTAGTCTAAGTGATTCCTAGTCCCTAAGATGGTTTCTTGGCATATTTAGGTGTATAAACACTAATTATATTCATATATGTGTCATTATATGCTATTAGGATCTGTTTGTGCTCAAGACATCACTTGACACTTAGCGTCCTACACCGATCTTACATTTGAATAACTTACAAAAGGTGAGTTCATACCCCCGTATTTTCATAGTTTTTACTATTTTAAGGGGGGGGGGGAATACAAGTCTAACACAAAGTTCTTGTGTTATAAACAAGTGATTTTCAAATATCTTATCAAAATGGATATCATCAAATCAAATGGTTTTAAATGATTCTTTTAAAATGACATCAAGTCATCAAAATGGATTTCAAAATATCAAACTTCTTTTAAATGTTTTTATAAACTTATATTTTTCCCCAAAAATCATATTGGTATACATATATTTATATAAATAAGATTTAAAAGGTTTAGGACTGATAACCCACTTTGGTTCCTTTTCCTTGTTTGGATGTGGGATTACAAGTATCAGTTATTTGTCCGAGTGTCATTTAAATTTTACTTATATATTTGTATACGTATACAAGTATAAAAGTTTGTTCAATTAGTTTCAATTACCCTTTGTAACAAGTTGAGCAAGGGGTTACATTCATACTAAGTATCAATATAGAAAGTACTTATAAATTATAATAGGTATAATTTATGATTCACAGAACATTAAAATTTGATTCAAGTATACTAGAATACAATGTTTTACAAGAACAAAGGTTTGATTCAAAACTAGTCAAGTGTATACATTCTTTCAGATACATTTAAGAATACAAATTCAAGAACATACTATCAGTCATTTATTTCAGAATGATTGGATTTTTCATAACTATTATACATGTAACGTTTATATGCTTTTATGAGACAAGTAGTTCATGTTGTTTAATTCATTTTAAACAACATAGTTAAATTCCTAACATTATAACCAGAATCTCCAGCCGGGGATCGAAACAATGTGTGTATAGATCTATATTGGGATTGACAACCCCGCACTCGGACTGCTAGCTACAGTCAGGCATACACGCCTGTGAGTGACAAATTATTATCTATATGTTTTCAGCGCACTCATAGCGTTGGGTCAGGCCATCTAGTCAGTATGGTTATAATAACTCATTAAAAGATATTAACAATACATTAGTGTATAATTAAATAAACTTATGTACCATTTCAAAGTACTAGTTTACAAGATACAGTTTACAGTAATACTTTACAATTTACAATAACAGTTGGTGAAACCAGATATACTCTCAGATACAAGTTTACAAAAGGATTACAAATACAGAACATTGATTTACAAATAGAACAGTTTTATGCAACTAAAACTACTTTTCATATACAGCAGAAAATATAGGATTTTCTGGAAACAGTTTACATATTCAAGAATCAGAAAACATTCTTTCAAACATAAATACTTATGCACTCACTCAACTTTATGTTGATACTCTCTTTTCAAATTACTTTTATTCTCAGGGAACCAGTAGACAGGTACACCCCGAGCTTTTGAGAAGATGGAGCTATTTATGTCATGTATTCTTCTTTTGTACAACTATTTAGTTTCAGTATACATTGATGAAACACATGTAAATATTATACTTTTTAAATATAGTGGTTGTTTGTACTCTGATTACTATAATGCATGTGTTATGATACTACAAATGAAGTCCTCCACCCCTGGACGTTTCCGCCGTCTGGTTTGGGGGTGTGACAGATTGGTATCAGAGCATTGTTTATAGTGAACTCAGTATATCAATCCGTAAAAGATATACAAACTATAAATACATTTGGGGCTTAGAGATCTGAATACAAGTATACTTTTAAAAATTTAAGTATTTTTACAAGAAGTATACCAACACTTATATCTACAAGTACAGTATCACAATGATAAGAACTTAAAAGTATTTGGATGTTAAACATTACAGTCAAACCTAGGCAGTTATGTAATCATATCTGGGATTAATATAGCCTGATCAACTATATTGATTTGAGATATGACCAACATGTGTTTGGGAGTGATAGTGGTGTTGTGACATGTCTAAAACTTACCATACATATTCAGAAGAACTCTAAAACAAAAGATAAAGATTAAAATACTATAGGGGTATTTTAAGCACTATATACTTATAACAAACATGTGAAAACAATAGAAAAATTAAGGGTAGAACTATGAATATTAAGGGTATATTACAATTATATATAATTAAAGTTATATAGACTTAGAATATGTGATCTAGCTTCATTTCTTGTTCCTTGTTTGGTTGTGGATTTAGAGTCGGGTCATTTAATCAAAGGTCGATTATATACAAGTTATATATAATTAGTATACACTTTATAGTTATAGTAACACCTAGAACAAGTTATACTGAATACAGTATTTGATAACTGTCGGTCTTTCTCGTAAAAACTTATATCCTTAATCAATCGTTACTAACTATATTCTATATATCTTATCCCTATTCTCGCTTAGATAACAATGGCTGGATTTCACTTACCTGGAGACCCGTACTTCCCCGATCAAGGACAAGATGCAGAGCCCGAAGAAAATCACGAAATTCCCTTAGATGATGATTTTGCAGAACATTTTCCTGAAGACAATCATTCTGAATCAGAAGCCTATAACCCACCACCAGTAGCCCAAAATCCTAACCCTCGTCCGGCTTTCCAAGGTCCGACACCTCCGTGGGTAGAAAGCTTAGAAACATGGAGTCAAGAACAGGGTCAACCTATCCCATACAATGGAGACAGAAGCTTATACAACCTGAGCGAAGGAGGCTCAGCAGACAGAGTCCTACCAATTCTAGTCCGCAGGGTTGCCCGAAATGAAATTCAGGGTAGAACAGCCATCAACCAAATCAGGGAAGTTCATGCCAATGCGAGAATTAATACAATCCGCATTCGTCGTCTTGAATATGCTGGCGAGAGAACTACGAGAGACAATGAGTATAAACTGCAAGAGTTAACTGAAACTCAAGCTGAAGTCATAGAACTCCGAGTACCTTTAATGGAACAAATCCTTCTAACCATGGCGCTAGTGGGACTGGAGCTGCAAGAGTTAGCTGAAACTCCAGGTGCTAATGGTTCTGGAGCTGGCACAAATCCTTCTAACCATGGCGAGAGTTATGGGAACTCGCGAGAGTGCACTTATAAAGATTTCTCCAATGCCAAACCCAGGACCTTTAATGGAACTGGAGGAGTTATGGTATTAAGGCAGTGGATAGAAAAGACAGAAGCAATTTTCGAAATCTGCTCCTGTCCTGAAAGCAGCAAGGTCAAATTCGCTGCTTGTACCTTTTCAGAAAGAGCTTTAACATGGTGGAATGGCCATGTTAAGTTACTTACTCTGGTAGTGGCTAATTCGATAAGCTGGGAGAACTTCAAAGCCATGCTTATGCAGGAATACTGTCCGCGAGGAGAAGTTCAGAAACTCGAGCAGGAGCTCTGGGGTCTTACGATGGTTGGTTCTGATATATCAACCTATACTAGTAGATTCTGTGATCTGGCAATTCTTTACGCGGATATGGTTGCTCTGGAGAGTAAGAAGATTGAGAGATATATTTGGGGATTGTCGCCCCAAATTCAGTCAAGTGTTTTAGCTTCAAGGCCTGTTACTTTTAACAGTGCCAAAGAGCTGGCACAATCTCTTATCGACCACGGGGCTCATCAACACTCAGTGGTTGCTGTACCAGAAAAACCGAAGGGAAACAACAACAACAATGACAACAACAACAGCAAGAAGAAGGGTCGGAACAAGAGGAAGAGAAAGTTTTCACAGGATTCCTCAAAGAAACAACAACTAGTTACAGTTAATGCTGCTACTGTACCTACTGTTGTTCCTGTTAACCCAGTACCAGCTAAGCCTTATGCTGGTAATCTCCCCAAGTGCAACAAGTGCAATTTTCACCATAATGGAAATTGCAGGGAAATGTAGTGACGTAACTACAACACGAAAGGGCATACTGCCTGATTCTGTAGAGCACCACCCCAACCACTTAACCAAGTACATGTTGCTGGAGTAGGTCAAGCGTGCTACAATTGTGGTGAAGTAGGACATTTCAAGAAAGATTGTCCTAAAGCTGGAAATGCCGGTGGAGTTGGGAGAATTTTAGCCTTGGGTCACGAAGAAGAAGTGGCAAACCCAGCTGTAGTCACGGGTACGTTCCTTCTCAACAACACTTATGCATGCATTATATTTGATTGTGGTGCTGAGAAGAGCTTTGTGAGCCATAATTTCAAACATTTGCTAAATCAAAACTCCCAACCATTAAAAGAAACATTCACAGTCGAAATGGCTAACGGGAAATCCGAATCCACCAACGATATATACATAGGATGTACTCTTACCTTGAATAACTTTTCGTTCTCAATAAACCTTATGCCGGTCTCTATCAAAAGTTTTGACATCATAATAGGTATGGATTGGTTGTGTCCTAACCATGCTGACATTCTATGCTATGAAAGAGTCATTCGTCTGAACTTGCCAACTAACGAAACTCTTGTTATTTACAGCGACAAACCCAAAACGAACCTCCATATCATTTCTTGCATCAAGACACAGAAGTACATTCGTAAAGAGTACTGTGCTTTCTTAGCTCACGTGGTAGACAAAAAGAAAGAAGTGAAAGACATGGCAAGCATTCCTGAGGTCTGCAATTTTCCCGACGTTTTTGTTGGGTTTTGAGCATTCTAACACTCCTATGGTGTACATGCAACCCTATAAACCTTGGATCTATGTTTTCTCTATTATACATGCAAATATTAACTATTCCAAGGTTTCATCCTAACTAGCATATTATGAAGCACCTATACTACAAAGTTCTAGTTAGATGACATACCTTTTGATGTAGCTTGATGTCTTCAAGCTTTAAGAGCTTAGCCCCAATAGTGTGGAAGCCTCAAATGGAATCACAAATCACCAAAACACCTTGGAAGAACTTGAGAGAATATGTATGCACACTAAAATCGGCCCACTCTTATTTTCACACACTTGTGCCAATTTTGTGAGCCAAGGACCCCTTTATATATTATGGAGGATTAGGGTTACATCCATGTAAACCCTAATACCCATGACCTTTCATTTACATAGGATCCATGGGTTAAAAGCTCCATGGACCATCCATGAAAGCTTAGCCCAACCTAAATGAACTTGGCCCATTCCATATATATAAGAGTCCATATTTAATTATTTCTTTTTGATCACTTAATTAATTCTAAATTAATTCTTGATCAATACTAATTAAATAATATGATTCCATATTAATATATTAGAACTTATAATATATTAATATAAATCATAAATATACTATTCTCAAAATACTATCCATATAAATTGTGCCGGTGAAGTGCAACCCAAATGGGCCATGCCGGGTCGGGTCAAGTACATACCAAATATAGTTATGGACTTAGACATTAATCCAACAGTCTCCCACTTGGATAAGTCTAAAACTATTATTGAGTATGACTTCAAAACCTAACTGGCAATCGTAGCTCTTAAAGCCGCTGTCGAACTCTGACCTTGTCAATGACTTGTCCATTAGATAAGGGATCATATATTCCTCCATTCTTGATATCATATGGACTGAGACATGGATTATAATCATTCTGTCTGTCCATCTGTTGTTTCCCGATTTTCGATTTATGATGACTGACTGATTGAACAAATCAAATCAGTCCTGGATTGGCCAAGCACTCACATGTGTCATCGCTAAATCATCGAGGGGCCCACATATATCGCTTTTATCCCGAAGGTAAAAGGAATGGATAAACTTCGACTCATATGGCTTGTTCTACTACTTGTTGAATCATACACAAAGGCACGTTTTATAACATCGAGTTACCAATGCGTTTTCGTGCAATCAATGTATAACCAACTCATAGTAACAACTCATATCTCTAGGTTTTAAGAATATAAGATATTATCGTCTCATGATCACTCGTGATAAAATCCATGAAGTGATTCAAATGAGCGTGGGTTGAATCCAATACTCAGAACTTATGAGCACTCATGAGTGTTGTAGCACCACTTTGTCCACCAACTTGGACCTCTACAAACCAACCCATGACAGTCTTGATTCATATCTACTTCCAACATATGACCGACTGTGGATGGTTTGAATAACTTAATCATTCAGGAAGAGCGACTTAGTTATTCTGGAAGTCAAAACATGAAAAGTGAAACACAAGAATAAATGAATCAAATATGGTATCAAACCCTATGAATATAAATAAACACTTTTATTTATCACCATACTGATTACTCATTATTCATTGTTTCGGTTTTATCAACTTTATACTTGAATTAAAAACACTAGTTGTCCCATGCTCCAAGCATGTACACTACGTTTTTCTTAAACAATAGCTTTGCCATACACCAAGTATGCACTATATGTTTGTCTATGATCCTTACTTTGTGAAATAAACCAATTGAACATAATTTCAATGATTCTAATTTCACACTCCCAAATCCTTATCAAAAAATGTGAGAATTTCAAATTCCTATCATTTATCGAAATCTGTTTAGATTTTAAACTTATATGCACTGACCCTCCTGTAATGAATATGTACAAAGTCACAAAGACTTGTCAACAGTCATTATAAGGTATTCCAATGGAGATCAACTTCATGGAAACTAAGTCTCATATTCAAAGTACATTGCTTTGGACATGCTTCTTGCATTAAGTTTTCTAATCTTACACAGATAACTTCCACCTATGGAGACAACTCCATATTCTTATTTTGACTATCACTTCTGAATAAGAGATGCCTCTTTTCAGAATATGTCAATATGGTCCTTCCAAAATTAGCACTATACTTCCAACTGTCCCTGAACAACCAATCTTTGGTAAACCTCAGATTGTCCTCGACAATTGCTTAATCATTTTAGTCATATCCTAATTCTAGACCTTTTCCCTTTTTAATGCCTCTGGGCATTTGGAAAAATTTAGAAATGACAAATATTATAGCACATGCAATCGATCCTGTACCCAAAGCAAATGGTACACGATTCATGATGTCCCACATAAAGACATGATTCTAGACCAGTCTTTTGCTACAATATTTTTATTTGCCATGTTTTCAAAATTTGACTATGAAGAGGGATGTCGTAATCATAATCGAATTTTGAGAACGCAATATATAGAATTTCCTTAAGTTGAACCAATCCAACATGAAATTCATATATATATTCTTGACTAAGGATGATTAAGGTCTCAATCTAAGCCTTTAGAACTGAAATGAAGTATATCTTCTCCCTTAATTATAGCAAAACAACTTTTTCAATCCTTGCAGCCTCACGAATTGAAACTTTTGTTTTCTATAATTAACATTGCTAACTTGCAACACTAACAATAATTATCATGCTCCCACTAACATGATGATTATTAGCATAACACTTATGCTCCTACTAGCTTTGACATGTACTCAGAAATCAGCTGGACTTCTAGAAATCAATACTTTATTGACTTTCTTACCAAAGTTCAGATTTCTGATACGAGATGCTTTGATAAAACTTTATCAAAATCATACAACTTTCCTTATATAGCATGCATGTGTGTCTAAACAATTTCAGAACTATGAAAAGGGATGTCGTAATCATAGTCTCAATTGTTTAGACCTTTTGCCATCTGCTTCAAATCTACTTGGTGGAAGTGTTTCCTCACCATCATTTTCATGAATCGGAGAGAAACCTTATGACCCTTAGATTTTATGGTGTATGTGTTCTTATCCATGTGAATCGTCAAAACCATAGTCACAAGACAAGGATAATGACAAATCCAAACTCATATGGACTGAACTTATGCAATCTTAACTTCTTGCCACCTGGCAGTACAGGGCCTGCCATTGCTTCCAAGTTCTTATGCAACCAATTGAGAACTTTCAGAACTCCTATGCAAATCCAACTTTAACTGGAATGGGCACAGAATATGTCAACACGATAGGTTATAAACCTCAAGTCGTGTGCTAGTGAAGAACCTCAGGTTTTATTCTTGATTAGTTCTTGAAATTATTTTTAGGATCTTTAAGACTCCCACTATCCTCTTGACATATAAGACTATCCTGCCAAATATTCAAGAGATAGTGCGGATTCTTTATCAAGACAAACACTTCACATAATTGGCCTTAGTTGGTCTTTGTTTTATCCAAAACATCACAACTTACCAATTTCAAATGTACAAGAGTAGGACACTTTTACTCTTACATTTGACAAGTGTTTTAAACCTTTCTTTAAGATATGTCACTCAAGTTACAATCTTGGAGTATGACTCTAAGAATTGTTTTGGAACGAAGTATGACTCATCTTCCTGATCTAACCATTTCAACAATTCATGACTCCTCTTCTTAGTCATAATAATGCACTAAGATGACCTTTAGAGGACTAATTGTGATATGATTTCTAAATCATTAAGATGATCACAAACATGATACTAAAGTACTTTCCCATCTTTTCAGATTTGAGAAACTTTTATCTTTCTGCCTAATTTGATTCTTCCCATTCGTTCTGCCATACATTGAGACTTTTCCAATGTTTCAGAATTATACTTAAACTTGTAAGTATAACCATATTTACTAAACTTTAGTAAATAAAATAGTCTTAACGAGCTTTGTGGTGGACATGACCAGTGCATAAGAATGTGTACTCGATCCCTTTAGTCCTTCACTTGACTCACACATCCATGTGAACAAGTAATTAGTCTTGATTTTCCAATGCTTGAAAGTTCTCATTCATCATACTATTCAACTTGCATGATTCCAAGTTTCGGTCCAATTGAAACTTGGGTGATGAGGAACTTTCCTGATTTGGTAAATTTAGACACTACCACAAATGAAAGAATCAAATCCATTTTCCAATATTGCTGTCAGTGAAATCATATAAGCAACAATTTTCCACAAATGTCATTGTAAGGATACTTCAAATAAATAAAATTAAACAATTTTCTTTTATTTTAAAACTTTGCGGAAAAACTTATCCTTACAATCCACATGGAAAATTGTTGTTATCTATTCCTTAGCAATATATCATAACTTCTTAAGCAACTGCTCAAAATTCTGATGCGATCGAAATCCACCTTCGCGATCAGAATCAGCATATACTTCCTTTAAGATTTCTCTCTATTCTTTGATTCTTAAAACATCAACATGTGACCCAGTCACATCATGTAATGAGCATCTCATAATAGAACTTAACAGAGTTAGATAATGGGCTCTACCTGATGTAGAGTCAAACTTATTGACTTTAACATCCTTAGGTAAATTTGGCAGCTTTGTAATCAACGCCCCTTCCTTTGGCAAAATAAACATATGGACCCTTTGGTAATGGGACTATCTCAGACTTAGCCTTTCTCTTTACCATTTGGTCAACCGGGTTGACTATGGACAATCCCTTTCCATTGGGAAAAGAATGCTTTTTCTGGATTCCCAGTGTCACCATTGTCACTGTCCATAAAGTTTTTTGGAAGTTGATCTTCTAATCAAATTTGCTTTACTATCGTTCCAAATCATTGCTGATTCAGCAGCACCAAGCAAATAGATATGATCATTAAGGTTCATGTCATAGTCTGTTTCATAGTAGTCCCAAAGGAACTCACTATGTGACTTAGAAAGTGATTGAACATCCAACTTTCTCAAGACTTTGACACCCAACTCTCCCGGCTTGTCAATATGTGACTTCATCTCTAAGATGTGATCACACATAGACCTTGCTTGCCATTAGGGCTTGAGTGACCTTGAACTTGTGGGTTAGGGAGAATAATTGGAGGAGGTGGAGGAAGAGAAGTATGACTTCCATGAGCCAAACTCGGGAAGTCATATTCATTAGGAAAGCTTGGTTTGGGAAGATCATTGTTGTCTAAACCAGACATCAACAATGGGAGAAATTCAGGTAAAGTTGATTTAAGTCCTTAATATAACACCCAATATGATATATTAAGGCTAGGACCCAACAAACTATTTTATAACTTGGAAGAGGGATGTCGTAATCCAAGCTATAAAATATTTGAAGGTAGGTGAATGACGATTCACCAATTTCCACCAAGATAAACGAAATGTATTATTAGGTTTTAATTGGTTTTGAAACTCCTAGATTCTTTTTAGATTCATTGAACTTTTCAATGGCATGTTTCAATCTCGAGTGTGCCCTTCAGGTTTTGTGACTGGGATGCCGAGGATCACAAAACAAGGTGTGAAGTAACCATGCAAATATACTTGGTACCCTGAATATTTACCCCTCAATCGATGTGCCGGTTAACCACACACGCTCCAACGATACTATGATAAACATTAAGTTACCCTTTGCCTACCTTGTTAAGTCCAGGTTAGTGTGCCGGTTAACCACACACGCTCCACTAACAGCTTAAACAAAGTGCAAAGTGTAATTTCATGGATTAGCACCTTATTCACATTTTCCTAAGTAACTAAGATTGGGAATTTATAAAAAGTTTAGTTACTTAGTATTTATCATTAATACTTTTAATGAATGGAGAATTATAGTCCTTGTCCTACCTGTTCGGCTAACGACCCTCCACCAGTCAAGGAAGCGGTGGGTGAGAGTGGACACCCATTAAACTGCCATTTATAGGCAGTAACCTTATACTCCCCTTATAGACCGGCTTCATGAATGAGGCCTACTAATGGTAAGACGACTTGCTCTTATACATATAATATATTAAACTTTTAATATTATAATAGTATAAGGGTGTATTTTAGACATTTAAAATACTTGGTGGTTTAATCTATTAATTAAACTATACTCTTAATTTAATTAAATTTAAACCATGTCATTATGGAATTATTAATTCTCTTTTAATTAAACACTTTAATTATCTATTAATAAAGTCCATAAGAGTTAATTGAATTATTCAATAAAAACATCATAATTCCAATTATTAAATTCAAAATTAAAACCATTTAATTAATTGTTTAAGTTATGAACCCAAGAGTTTTAGAATTCAATTCTTTTTTTTTATCAAAAAAAAAACTTTTTCCAAATTCCAAAACTTGAGGGCAAGTTTTGTAACTCTTGAAAACTTTTGGATTCCATAACTTATGGAGTTAAATACTTGTTTTATGATGAAACTTTTCATGTTCCATAACTTAAGAACAAGTTGTGGAATTCTTTAAAACATTAAGACCAAGTTTTGTAACTCCATAAAAAACTTTGAATCAATTTTTTTTAAAACCTTTTCATATCCATAACTTATGGAGGTTTCAAAAAACTCTTTAGATCAAACTTTTAAAACTAATAAAATAATCATATCATTTTATCTTTTACTAAATTTGACCTAATTCAACTCATATAGCAAATGATTCAAATTTTACAAATAATTAGTTTTTCACAAAAACAAGTAATTATCTTAAAATTTCACAAACGTCATGTTTTTTTTCCTTTTTTTTCAACTTGAAAATAAAACATTTGCATCAATATAACAGAAAACAACCCATGGCTCTGATACCACTGTTGGGTTTTGAGCATTCTAACACTCCTATGGTGTACATGCAACCCTATAAACCTTGGATCTATGTTTTCTCTATTATACATGCAAATATTAACTATTCCAAGGTTTCATCCTAACTAGCATATTATGAAGCACCTATACTACAAAGTTCTAGTTAGATGACATACCTTTTGATGTAGCTTGATGTCTTCAAGCTTTAAGAGCTTAGCCCCAATAGTGTGGAAGCCTCAAATGGAATCACAAATCACCAAAACACCTTGGAAGAACTTGAGAGAATATGTATGCACACTAAAATCGGCCCACTCTTATTTTCACACACTTGTGCCAATTTTGTGAGCCAAGGACCCCTTTATATATTATGGAGGATTAGGGTTACATCCATGTAAACCCTAATACCCATGACCTTTCATTTACATAGGATCCATGGGTTAAAAGCTCCATGGACCATCCATGAAAGCTTAGCCCAACCTAAATGAACTTGGCCCATTCCATATATATAAGAGTCCATATTTAATTATTTCTTTTTGATCACTTAATTAATTCTAAATTAATTCTTGATCAATACTAATTAAATAATATGATTCCATATTAATATATTAGAACTTATAATATATTAATATAAATCATAAATATACTATTCTCAAAAGACTATCCATATAAATTGTGCCGGTGAAGTGCAACCCAAATGGACCATGTCGGGTCGGGTCAAGTACATACCAAATATAGTTATGGACTTAGACATTAATCCAACAGTTTTTCCCAATGATCTTCCAGGAGTGCCTCCTAAACGACAAGTCGAATTTCGAATCGTCTTAATTCCACGGGCTACCCCAGTAGCCAAATCTCCCTATCGTCTTGCACCTTCTGAAATGCAGGAATTATCTAGCCATCTTAACGAACTCCTTAGCAAAGCTTTCATAAGACCAAGCTTCTCACCCTGGGGAGCACCGGTTTTGTTCGTGAAGAAGACGGATGCATCATTCCGTATGTGCATAGACTACCGCGAGATGAATAAACTTACCATTAAGAATCGATACCCTTTGCCTCGTATTGACGATCTGTTCGACCAACTTCAGGGTGCGAGCTACTTCTCAAAAATAGACTTAAGATCCAGGTATCACCAGTTACGGATTTTGGATAATGACATTCCCAAAACCGCGTTCAGAACTCGTTATGGTCATTACGAGTTTGTAGTGATGCCATTCGGATTGACGAATACATCTGCTGTGTTCATGGATCTAATGAAGAGAGTGTGTCGTCCATTTCTGGACAAATTCGTCATAGTCTTCATTGATGACATCCTTATCTGCTCAAGAAGTGAAGAGGAACATGGTTAACATCTTCGTCAGGTTTTGAAAACTCTTAGAACAGAGAAACTCTATGCAAAGTTTTCAAAGTGTGAATTTTGGATCAGGAAGGTTGAATTCCTAGGTCACGTAGTCAGTTCTGAAGGAATACACGTCGATCCTTCCAAAATTAAGGCAATTGAAAACTGGTCAGCAGCCAAAACACCTAAAGAAATCCGTCAATTCTTAGGTCTTGCTGGCTATTATCGCAGGTTCATCTAGAATTTCTCTCGAATAGCTAAACCTCTTACCACCCTGACGCAAAAGGGTGTAACTTTTAGCTCGGGAGAAAAGCAAGAAACAGTGTTCCAAACGCTGAAGCGAGCTTTGTGTAGTGCACCAATACTGTCTCTTCCTGAAGGGACAGAGGATTTCGTAGTGTACTGTGATGCTTCTAATCAAGGGCTAGGATGTGTTCTTATGCAAAGAGGAAAGGTTATATCCTATGCCTCAAGACAGCTAAAGACACATAAAGTCAATTATACAACACATGACCTTGAACTACGAGCAGTAGTATTTGCTCTGAAGATCTGGAGACATTATTTATATGGCACGAAATGCACCATATTCACGGACCATAAAAGTCTCCAGCATATCTTCAATCAAAAAGAATTGAACATGAGACAACGACGATGGGTGGAGCTACTGAACGACTACGATTGTGAGATTCTTTATCACCCTGGTAAAGCTAACGTAGTAGCTGACGCCCTTAGTAGAAAATAATGCTCGAGACACCAAGTAAAGTCGTTGACCATGACAATCCATTCACATCTGTCCACACAGATCAGAGAGGCTCAACTTGAGGCCTTAAAACCTGAAAACGTGACAGGAGAAGCCTTGAGAGGAATGGATAAAAACTTCAGAGTCAGGGATGATGGAGTCTATTGTTTCATGAACCGGATCTGGACACCAAAGTTCGGTGGTTACAGAGACGTAGTCATGAATGAAGCACACAAAACCAGATACTCCATTCATCCAGGTTCATACAAGATGTACCTGGACCTCAAGAAACTATACTGGTGGCCAAACATGAAGGCCGAAATTGCTATCTTTGTGGGCAAGTGCCTTACTTGTGCCAAAGTCAAGGTAGAATACCAGAAACCTTCAGGTTTATTGCAACAACCTGAAATCCTTGAATGGAAGTGGGAGCGGATTACAATGGATTTCATAACCAAGTTACCCAAGACATCGGGTGGTTATGATACTATTTGGGTAATCGTCGATAGATTAACCAAATCTGCACACTCCTTACCAATCAAAGAGACAGACAAGATGGAGAAGCTAACAAGAACTTACCTCAAAGAAATCGTTAGACTGCATGGTGTTCCAATATCTATTATTTCTGACCGGGATAGTAGATTCACTTCTCGTTTCTGGCAGTCTCTACAAAAATCTTTGGGAACTAGGCTAGACATGAGTACAGCCTACCATCCACAAACTGACGGACAAAGTGATAGGACGATTCAAACTTTAGAAGAGATGTTGCGAGCTTGTGTGATAGACATTGGTAAGGCATGGGATACTCATTTACCCCTTGTCGAATTCTCTTACAACAATAGTTATCACACTAGCATAAAGGCTGCTCCTTTCGAATCTCTCTATGGCCGCAAGTGCAGATCACCTCTGTGTTGGGTTGAAGTGGGTGACACGCAGTTAGTTAGAAGTCAAGTTCCTGACAGTACTCTCACTGGTCCGTAAATCATTCGCGAAACCACGGAGAAAATCGTACAAATTTGGGAGCGACTTAAAGCTTTCAGACATAGACAAAAAAGCTACGGTGACAAAATAAGAAAACCTTTGGAATTCCAGGTTGGTGACCGCGTCATGTTGAAGGTCTCACCCTGGAAAGGCATGATACGCTTTGGAAAGCGTGACAAATTGAATCCAAGGTATATAGGACCATTCGAGATTCTTGCTAGAATTGGTCCCGTAGCTTACAAACTCCGACTACCTCAAGAACTAAGTAACATACATCCTGTTTTTCACGTCTCGAACTTGAAAAAGTGTCTGTCCGACGAGACTCTTGTTGTTCCACTCGACGAAATCGAGATCGAAGAGAGCCTCAACTTCGTGGAAGAACCAATAGAAATCATGGACCGAGAGGTCAAACAAACGAAGCAAAGCCGTATTCCTATAGTGAAGGTTCACTGGAATGCAAACCGTGGACCTGAATTCACTTAGGAGCGCGAGGATCAAATGAAACGGAAATATCCTCATCTTTTCGCTTAGTCAATTGTAATTGCTTATTTGCTTAAATGTTTAAACTTTAATTTCGGGACGAAATTCTCTCTAACGGGGGGATGATGTGACAACCCGAAATTTCTATCTTGAACAGTTATACAAATCAATCAAAGGCAGACTCGTTTTTTCTATCTTCTAGCATTTTTTAGAGTCAAATTGAGTGTTCTAAGCCTACTACCTTCAAAGTTAGGGTTTAGATTTGGGTTCCATAAGTTCACCACTTCCCAAAATGGCCAAACAGTCCAACATGAAGAGTGTACGGCCGTACACTTGGGTGTGCGGCCGCACACCCCCTCCTAGCAGCATACTCTCATGTATAAATGAGAGACTTAGCCTTCATTTAGCTCTTTTCACCCTCCTAAGCCAAGAACTCATTCTCTCTCAACTATCATCCGATTTTCCACCTAGATCTTAAAGATTGTAAGTGTTCTTTCCTTGATTTGTTGATTCCTTTCACTATCTAGTAAGGGTCATTGATTTCATCCATAAAATCACTTCATTTGGTAGATCTTCAAGTGTTCTTCAGTTTCACCAATAACACCAAGAACACCGACTAAGCTTTTGGACCTCAAACACCCCTAAAAGCTTCTATATCGTAAGTACCTTCTCCTATGCTTGTTACTTACTGAATATACTCCTTAGAAATTGTCCAGACCATGATCATCAAGGAGTGTGCGGCCGCACACACCTCATGTGGCCGTACACCCCTTTGTTTAGTGCATATTGGCCTCAAAATCATGTTGTATGCTAGCACAAAGTCATGGACACTTAAAGGATGCAAGATTTAGCCTTGAAACTCACTTTGGCATGTTTCATAGTGAGTGTACGGCCGTACACCCACTTGGGCCATACACCCTGGCCGCACACTCATGCAACTCATGCATTTTGGCCGTACACTCCATGGTTGGACACTAAACACTCCTTAGATGAATCACATGTGATTCTAACACTTAGTCTAAGTGATTCCTAGTCCCTAAGATGGTTTCTTGGCATATTTAGGTGTATAAACACTAATTATATTCATATATGTGTCATTATATGCTATTAGGATCTGTTTGTGATCAAGACATCACTTGACACTTAGCGTCCTACACCGATCTTACATTTGAATAACTTACAACAGGTGAGTTCATACCCCCGTATTTTCATAGTTTTTACTATTTTAAGGGGGGGGGGGTAATACAAGTCTAACACAAAGTTTTTGTGTTATAAACAAGTGATTTTCAAATATCTTATCAAAATGGATTTCAGTTATCATCAAATCAAATGGTTTTAAATGATTCTTTTAAAATGACATCAAGTCATCAAAATGGATTTCAAAATATCAAACTTCTTTTAAATGTTTTTATAAACTTATATTTTTTCCAAAAATCATACTGGTATACATATATTTATATAAATAAGATTTAAAAGATTTAGGACTGATAACCCACTTTGGTTCCTTTTCCTTGTTTGGATGTTGGATTACAAGTATCAGTTATTTGTCCGAGTGTCATTTAAATTTTACTTATATATATTTGTATATGTATACAAGTATAAAAGTTTGTTCAATTAGTTTCAATTACCCTTTGTAACAAGTTGAGCAAGGGGTTACATTCATACTAAGTATCAATACAGAAAGTACTTATAAATTATAATAGGTATAATTTATGATTCACAGAACATTAAAATTCGATTCAAGTATACTAGAATACATTGTTTTACAAGAACAAGGGTTTGATTCAAAACTAGTCAAGTGTATACATTCTTTCAGATACATGTTAAGAATACTAATTCAAGAACATACTATCAGTCATTTATTTCAGAATGATTGGCTTTTTCATAACTATTATACATGTAACGTTTATATGGTTTTATGAGACAAGTAGTTCAGGCTGTTTAATTCATTTTAAACAACATGGTTAAAGTCCTGACATTATAACCAGAATCTCGAGCCGGGGATCGAAACAATGTGTGTATATATCTATATTGGGATTGACAACCCCGCACTCGGACTGCTAGCTACAGTCAGGCATACACGCCTAGGAGTGACAAATTGTTATCAACATGTTTTCAGCGCACTCATAGCGTTGGGTCAGGCCATCTAGTCAGTATGGTTATAATAACTCATTAAAAGATATTAACAATACGTTAGTGTATAATTAAATAAACTTATGTACCATTTCAAAGTACTAGTTTACAAGATACAGTTTACAATAATACTTTACAATTTATAATAACAGTTGGTGAAACCAGATATACTCTCAGATACAAGTTTACAAAAGGATTACAAATACAGAACATTGATTTACAAATAGAACAGTTTTATGCAACTAAAACTACTTTTCATATACAGCAGAAAATAAAGGATTTTCTGGAAACAGTTTACATATTCAAGAATCAGAAAACATTCTTTCAAACATAAATACTTATGCACTCTCTCAACTTTGTGTTGATACTCTCTTTTCAAATTACTTGTATTCTCAGGGAACCAGTAGACAGGTACACCCCGAGCTTTTGAGATGATGGAGCTATTTATGTCTTGTCTTCTTCTTTTGTACAACTATTTAGTTTCAGTATACATTGATGAAACACATGTAAATATTATACTTTTTAAATACAGTGGTTGTTTGTACTATGATTACTATAATGCATGTGTTATGATACTACAAATGAAGTCCTCCACCCCCGGACGTTTCCGCCGTCTGGTTTGGGGGTGTGACAGTAAAGATGTATGGTGAATGGCTCAATAATCCTAACCATGTTAAGAATGTTTTTTCGAATTCTATAAAGACAAGTTCAAGAAGTTTATATCTATCGAGGTTGCTAGTAGCAGAATCCAAGATTCGCAGCTTGTCTAATGAGGTTGCCCTCGGTTTGGAAGAGAAGGTCATAATTTATTTATCTATCTATCTCTTCAAAAGGAGGTCATTCAAATGAATGTGGTTTAAGATAAACCATTAATCTTGAACCATATTCATTTGAAACTCCCCAACTCTTCACCTTATGCTACTTAAATAATCATTTATTTGAAATATTTTGCCTATATAAGAAACATTTGCTTCTCTTCTATTTTCATTTTGTTTTATCTTCTCTGTTCATTTTTGTAATCTAGAATGCATGAGGATGGAGAAGTATCAAATAGGTTTTCTTTCTTGTTTTCACATATTTTTCATTACCTTTTCTTAAAATTTCATAAGAAGTTTGTTGTGTACATGAGTCGATCAAAAAGTTTTTGGTATTTGGAGATGATGAAGAACTGTCTCAAGGTTGTAGCTTTAGAGCCAAAAGAAAAGTTTTGATGAGTTCTCTTCAATTTGATGAAATAAGGACAAGAATAAACTACGAATGCTAATGTGTTTGAAGTGAGTTTTTGAAAGAAAAACAAGATCATAAATTGGCTATTGATGGGTTTTGTTTACATTGATGAAAATATAAATGTCCCAATTCATTTACTTTATGGCTCATTTTTTTGTGTGGATATTGAATAAAAATGCATGAGGATTCTATGGATGTTATTATTATTTTTTTGTCACCGTCGAGACTTTTATTTTAAATGCATTATCGACTACTAATTGTAAACATATGTTAATTACTATTTCTTAAATTTTAAAGCCTTAAGGTTGTATATACCACATCTTCCAAACACTTTTCTATAATTTAATACATATAAACGTGAATAATTTTATTAGGTAGTTATGAAATTGTTATCATAAATATATAAATGTGTATTATATATTTGATTAATATGTATGTAGAGAAAAAATAACATACACTCTCATATAAATAAATAAATGCAAAATAATAGATGCATATAATTTAATTTTTATTAATTGGTTTGATGGCTTTTGGTATAATATTTGATCTACACATTAGATGATTATATTATTCATGTAATCTACTAAACACAATTAAAATATTTTAATACTATTTAATTTAGTCTCATAAGTATTAAGTAAGTACCATGAATGGAAAAACCTCTTTAATTGTAATGGTTTAATTATAAATAACATTTAATTGAAAGTTGAAAAGTTAGAATATTAAAATAGAACTTGAATCCAATTAATAAATTTTCATTACATCAATATGGTTAAAGATATATATTTTAATAATTGAATAAAAATACTAAAGAGGATTATATCTAATGTGTAATATATAAGAACTAGGCGAATATTCGCGTATTGGCCAGAATAAAATTATGCACTTAAACTTTTGATAATCATATGATATTGAAACTATTTATGTCATTTATATTAGTTATAAGATAACAATTATTACATTTAATCGATGTAATATTATAATTAATTTGAACAATAGATAAAATAATACTTATTAAAATAAAATCATTTAAGGGTCTCTATTCACGCTTTACATGTGTATAAAATTAATTGTTTCTCAGCTATTATAATTAACTACTATTAAGATTTATCAATTTTTAAAATTTTTTGACGATGTTTTAATTTTATCATTATGATTATTTAAATCATCAACCAATGTTTGTAATATAGCATAATTTAATTTATAACTTTATGTTATTTTTAACTATTATTATTATAAATTAAATTGAAAACAACTTAATTGAATTTTAGTTATTATAAAAAGTAGTTTTTGCACATCTTTTAGTTAATCGACATTTAGATTTAGGCTATATTAGATTTATCATATTTAATAGTTTTCTTTTATCTATTTTACAAAATATATGTTGAATGTTTTTAAAACTTTAATTGATATTTTACTTTAGGTTTTAAATTTTACATTATATTTTAAGTTTATTTGATATATTAATATATGTTCTGCATTTAACATTATATTAAAGTTAATAAATTAAATATATATAATTCAATAAGTCTTCCATTTATGCCAATCTTTATAATTAACAACATATTTAAATTAATAAATTAAATTTATTATGTGTAAACATGAA